>NC_090892.1:42453763-42461263 GCF_036669925.1 Montipora capricornis
CTCTCCATGTACCAACTGGATGAATGGTGCTGTAGAGAAGTGATATAAAAGCAATTCCGGCACACTGTTGGCCTGCGTGGTGAAAGACAAGGCTGTTGTCGCCACGACCAGCTGTTTTTTATATGCATTCTTAGAGGTCTCCTCATCCTCAGAAGACAGTGAGACTTCATTCTCTGTCAGCTGACCAAGTGTCCTGTGAAAGTACCTTCCATCTCTTGATCGCCTTTGTTTCTTGCATTGCTTGTCTGTTTGTTAAGATAAATGCAGACCAAAGCACACGTTGAGCAACTTACATGTATTTCAAGGAGTCAATTTGCATACTAAGCTTCAGTATGAAAAAGATGTTAAGGGTCCCAGTTCATCCCACAACCCACATGCAGACAGTATGAACAATAACTCTATGGGCTAAGTAGACGTAACAATGAGTATAGAGTCCGCAATCATCTAGATTATGTTTAGAGCAGGTTAAATTTTACTCCTTTTCAACTGCCCATTATTTTGAACAATTATTCATTTGTCATAAGAATAATTATTATCGGCAAAACCAGGATTTTGGCAGTTTGCTTAATATCCTTGATTTCTTTTTGGAAAGTTCTATCGGGCGCAATATTCGCCTTAGCTGAGTATTGCAATGATTTCGGACATGTCCGATTGTTCAAATGTCTCTCCAGTTTGAGGATAGAATCTTCTGTTTTGGCAATTTTTACCTCCATTGACTGATGGTCGACATACTTTCGTTTAAGCGCTTTATTTTCTGGCTGCTTCTGGTCTGGCGGGTTGTTCTCGTTGGTGTGACGAGCTGGTGGTCTGGGTTGCGATAGTGGAGGTTAATTCTCGTAAGCATCATTTTGTTCGTCCTCCGTCATGCGTTCTTCGGTCTAGCAATAAGTCGTTGTCTGACATGATTGTTGCTTCAGCAGGACCGCTGGGTTTCGATTCTTCACGAATCTCTTCAGTTGCTGTTTGAGGCGTGACAACTTTAAGTTGAATGTTACTGAGAGAAAGGTAGAGAAGTTTCTCAATTCCGTTCCCGCTCGAATAGCTGTTTGGTGATCTTTTTATACCAGGATAGCCCGTGGTTAGGATCGAAGTTGTAGTTTTCCTATTGGTCCTCCCTGAGGCGAGAGGACCGATGAGGTGCAAGGGATTTTCGATCCGGTAGAAAGCTAGAGTGTGTTTCTTTGTAAGGCTACTTTTAAGCTTGGGCTTCCCAAATGGAAGTGAAATCGCTCAAGAGTACGAAAATATACTTTCATGCCTCGGGTGTTTTTTAAGCGCTGTAATTTGCGTATTATACTCTTGGTTTACATGTGTAAAGGTTATGTACATTTCATTGGTTTCACGCAGGGACGGGGCACTGTCTGGCATTCTTTTCCATCCACTAGTTCTTGCTTGTTGTGTGGCTTCACCAGTTAATGTTGGGCTAGTCTGGAGGTATATCTTCGGGTCGTTATCTTGCATAAACGGGTCATCGGGAAGCCTTTCGCTGATGAATGGAACAAGGGTGGTCTCTAGGATGTTACAAACTAGATCAGCATCCATGATGCCATCAAAGATGCAAATCTCTGTGGCGCCATGTCTGCTTATTCCTGCCCGGACGTGAACCTCCTTTGGCTTAGGCTTTCGCTTGGTCAGTTCGTCAAGCTTCTGGTAACATGTGCGCCTGTAATGTGCAAGGGAAATGGAGCACTCGTCGCTGGAAAGCGTCGCCACTGTCCATGACTCGTTGTGCGTACTCCAACCGCTTGATCTTGTTGGCGTCTCGTATAAGCTGGCAGTACCTAGTCCGTTGTAGAGTCCCTTTCCGCTGTAGAGCCTTGCTGCTTGGGTGATCTTCGCACAGTTGACGAACTAACGGCCACTCCATGTTTTGCCAGCTTCTTCTTGATCTGGGAGCTCGTCATCTCATCAATATTTTGCATTTGCTGATCTATAAAAGCTTTGGCTTCTATAGACAGTTTTTGAGGTCTCCTGGAGCGAAGAAGATTTTTCATCGAACCGGTCATGTGCAGCTTTTTCATAATGCGAGTAACACTAAAAAAGCTTACAGATAAACCTTCGCTTCTCACAGATGTAAATATTCCAGCTGGGTGGAGACCTTGCTTGTGAAGGTGCTCGATTCGAGTTCTCGTGTAAGTTGAAATTTTCGGCATGTTAACCACTAGCTTGCTTCAAAGGGAATGACAATATTATTGAAATATGGGTGAACCTTAATAAAACAAACCATCACCGCAGTAGAGACTGGGTTCAAGACGGGAAACTTCGTGCATTTTATACCAACAGAAAGTGGGGGTCTCAATGAGTGTGGTAGTGAATAACAACAAGGAAATTACCACAAGAAGTTTGTTGCAACTTTGATACATGTAGGGTTTAGAATCCCCATAACAGTTAACCATGAATTTGACAATAAGCAGAGGAGTTTGGTAAAACAGCTGATCCAGTTCATGAAGCAAAACTAGGCTGCTGTAATGCTGCCTCTACAGAAAGAATATTCACGTACGTAGTCACTCGAACTCGAACTCGAACAGAGCGAATGTTTACTTACAAATTCGCTCGAAAATTCACAGCGCATTTTCGGGAAGAGTGAACTAGCGCTGGAAAATTTGCCGCGCATTTTTGACGAGAGTGAATTATTGTTCGAAAAATCACACCGCAGCGGCGAAATATCGTCAAAAACATTTGTTTCCTGCTCCGGAATCATAATAAAAGTTAAAAAGTTTTACAAACTCGGAGCCAAAAGTTAAAACTTATGAAATATTTCGTCCGTTTTTTCAACCGGACTTCACCAGTCAATGATATGAATGTTAAAAAGATGAATTTTAAAAAGGGTTTGTAACGCCTGTTGGGGGTTAGAATTGTATCATAGATAGCTGCTAATTCGTAACCATTGTCTCTGTTTAACGCCGGTTTCGTAAGTTTAATTTGAATAGCTTCTTTTATCCTGCGTTTGAAGGTGTTAACTTTGGTTGATAGTACTTTTGTCTTATTTGGGTCCACCGAGTGGCCCTCCAGGCGACAATGCTCGTGAATAGCTGATGAACTTGTCAGAGCCAAACTGGAAAGTGACCAGAGCTTACCGGATAGATGCCCGTTAGATATCGCCCAATTATCTGTTCTACTAGAGATGTGCCTCTCGAGCACATACTTCACATTCCAGGGTGAATTCTACAAACAAAAGAAAGGAGCCGCCATGGGGTCTCCAATTTCCCCTGTAGTGGCCAATCTCTACATGGAACAGTTCGAGAGCAGAGCTCTGGACACCATCCCCACCCCTCCAACTATGTGGTATCAATATGTTGATTAGTTTTTAGTAAATTATATTATTGTTCTTCCGTCTGGGCGAACTCATCTAAGAGAAACTTGAAAAAACTTCAACACGTTCAAAATTTTGCTGCTCGCATCATAACTGGCACAAAAAAGCACGAGCATATCTCGCCAGTATTACGGGAGCTAAATTGGCTACCGATTCATCTTGCCGTTCAGTACAGGGATGCTGTTATGGCCTTTAAATGCGTCAAAAGCTTAGCTCCGCCATACCTATGTAATAAATTTAGAAAGAGATCTGATGTACATTCCTTGGCAACGAGAAATAGTAATCTGCTAAACATTCCATTTTTCAAGTCGGCATCCGGCCAGCGGTCCTTCCACTATCGAGCAACAACATTGTGGAATGCCCTGCCTGATGACATGAAAGACCTCCAGTTGGATCCTTTTAAACAAAAATTGCAGAACCTGCTTTGGGAGGATTTTTAATTTTTATTTTTTATAGTTTGTAATTTTTAGATTATATATATAGCTTTTAGAGACAGGCCTTTGAATTATTGTAAATAGATACTGAAAAGCCCTGATGGGAGTATTTAATAAAGTTTAAAGTTTAAAGTTTAAAGTTGATGACACGATGCCCAAGATTCACGAAATCGCCGTCGATTCCTTCTCAGAACATCTAAACTCCATTGACCAACACATCCAGTTCACTTCGGAACAAGAAAAGGATGGCAGGATTCCTTTCCTTGATACCTGTGTGAGTATTAACCAAGATGGTTCCACCAAGATCTCCGTGTACCGCAAACCTACGCACACGGACCAGTACCTAAACTTCCAATCAAACCATCATCTACAACACAAAACAGCTGTGGTTAACACCCTGATGTTGAGAGCTCAGACCTTGGTTACGGAAAACGATGACAGAACTAGAGAAACACAGCACATCAAGCAAGCTCTAAAAATGAATAACTATCCAGAATGGATGCTAACAATACCACATCCAAAATCTACAACAGAAGATAGCGAAGAGCCTCAAAATGAGAGGAAAATCTATGCATCAACGCCATACATCAAAGGAATCTCGGAACGCCTGCGAAGAGCTTGCAAGTCACACGAGGTTACACTTATTCATAAACCCATCAATTCTCTAAGATCACAGTTGGTACGTGTCAAGGACACAACTGTCAATCTCAAGAAATGCGGCACTGTGTACCAGATCCATTGTGAGAAGTGTAACAAGGAGTACGTTGGCGAAACGGCCGGCTCTCTGGAAATCAGAATGAAAGAACACCAATCATGAAGTTCATCAGCTATTCACGAGCATTGTCGCCTGGAGGGCCACTCGGTGGACCCAAATAAGACAAAAGTATTATCGACCGAAGTTAACACCTTCAAACGCAAGATAAAAGAAGCTATTCAAATTAAACTTACGAAACCGGCGTTAAACAGAGACAATGGTTATGAATTAGCAGCTATCTATGACACAATTCTAACTCCCAAGAGGCGTTAAAAACCCTTTTTAAAATTCATCTTTTTAACATTCATATCATTGACTGATGAAGTCCAGTTGAAAAAACGGACGAAATATTTCATAAGTTTTAACTTTTGGCTCCAACTTTGTAAAACCTTTTAGCGAAATATCGTTTCACGGCTGCTTCATAAAATACAAAACAAAAACGAAGTGTTTGAAATCTACGTTTTAAACATGACAGCAAATGTTTGATCTTTAGTGAATTTAACGACACTTACTCGTCATTAAGCTGTGGGAACTCGAACTATGTAAAAAATGTAAATGTAATAACTTTATTTAAAGAATGTTTACAGTAGTGTTACAAATACGTTCTGATACATTTTACTTTGAAACAAATAGCTTTATTGGTATAATAATCAGGCTGCAGATACCCATATTCATTTTCGCTGGGTCTAAGAAAATAAAAGGGTAATCCTAAATTTAAAAAACCTAGTGTACTCACCAAGCTTATAATTTCCTCCATGTGCTTGCATACAAAGCCCCCCGCAGGTGTTACCCTGGCCCATTCCCCTCCTCTAGTCTTTGTGGCCTAGCCGCTCTCTTGCGAGTGATCTGTTGGGGGCCATAATTTTAAAGCAAAGGGAAGCTGTCTGGAAATTTCGGAAAGTGTTACACTTAGGTAAAACGTTACCAATATTGTCCTTGGTACCGATTCCCCATCAAAGAGAGAAAATGTTCTTGTAAGGAAATGACAGTGTAAAGTGAATGCAATTTGTGGTAAGGAAATGACATTGTCATATCCTTACGAGTAAGGAAATGGCAATTGGTTGGTAAGGAAATGACATTTTGTTGTAAGGAAATGACAATGCCATTGCCTTACTGTAAGGAAATGGCAAAATGTAAGGAAATTACAGAGGAACATCATCATTATCATGATCATGATCATGATCATGAGTTCACGAGACTGTGTTTTTTTTCTCCAGGGGCCGAGTCCAAACCTTTGACCTGGGGCACTTGGTAGTTTTGTCACTTGGATAGAATGTGTGCCATTCTGCCAATCAAATAATTTCCCTCTCCTAAGGGCTCAGGAAGTTATTTGAATTTGGACAAAACATGCGTGAAATTGTTCCCTAATTTCACGCATCACCATTTGATTACCCATACTAATTGATCTCTGTAACACTTGGCATTGCAGACTGTTTCAGGTAATTCAGCAATGGTTACATACCTTTCAACACATCTTGTCTTTAGTAGTAGAACGTGAATTCCAAATTTATGTCAACAATTTGGTAGCAGTACACAACCCTCACTTAAAAGTTGTACTTTATAAGGAAGAAATTTGAAAATGGGTGCTTAGCAATTCGCATTCATCACTGTTTGGATGTGTGCTTTACTTGTTTGCTTTGAAGACTAATGTTTGAAAATTCTTGGAACTTAATTTGACATATTTTTTTGATCGTTTTGTTACTGTATTGCTTTCTTTTTCTTTACTTAGGCATTATAATGTATTTTTTTGCAAGTTCTGCAAACAGTCACCATATTGTATCTATGAAATTAAGGAGTGGTTAAGGAAATTCTTTAAGTATTGCTCTAGAATGATTGTATGGATCATACATGCATGATTTGATTTTTCAGCACCATTAAATTTACCATGACAACCTGGGTGGAGACCTGGGACAGAAGAAGGGCCTTAAATTTTCAAACCTACCTAGAGTTGCGTGCATTTTCAAAAATTGGCAGTAACTGGTTGGGTGGGAAAAATTATTTGATGTGCATCTCCTTCTAGAGCTTTCCTAGCAGCTAAACTACTAAGCTCTTTTGATCCTTACAGCAGCAAATTTGAAAAGGAATGAACATATTCGTATCAGAAACTACAGATTGACAAAACTTTAAAACGCCTAGAAAGTCCTGTATGCTAACTTGTGTTTAGATGATGGCTTGGCATTCATTAGCGGCAGGATTGTCCTCCACAATGCCCAACTGATGGTCGGTGCCAGAGGTCATCTGTTGCAATTCGTTTTCTTGTTGTCTGCGCAGCTGTCTCCATCGGTAATGTAGCTCCCTGTAGATTTTAAGCATTTCCCTTTTTTATCTTACTTGATCGTGTAATTTTTGGTTTCATAAGTATAGGTGAGGATAAGAGAACATAAGAGCGATCCTGAATTGAGTATGATTGCAGGTTAGGTAATTCGTTAGGACAGAGTACAACATTCTCAGCCTTGCATTTTTATGCTGTTTATTTTGAGAGATGAAACTACAGAAACATAAATGATTATTGCTGTCCTAATTACAGTTATTAATTTTGAGGAAGATACAGAGGGAACACACATTAGCTGTTTATTAGTCATTGAAGTAGGTAAAAGAGTTCAGTTTATTGTCTGATTATTACTTACAGCATGTAACCTACAGTGAGCAGTCACACGGCCAATTGCCATGGGTGATCACTGAATACAGGTTTTACAATTATTTTGTGCTCTGTATATATTGGAACTCCCATGCAGTCTCACCTTTGCATACTAAGGCCACGAATCATAACTTTAATTTTATCAAACAACCTTGTTTCATCAAACAGAGTTAACTGAATAGAGTGTAATGTGAAGTGCTGTCAAGTCAGCAAGGACAGGACCTGCAACGTTGACTTAAAGCAGCAATTTTGTAACAGCCATTTAATGTTGTATCTTTCTCTGTAATTGTAATGGAATGATCATCCATCTACATTGAAATTAATTCTTTATTACTCTTACACCAGTTGTTCTTGAAAATCT
>NC_090892.1:42466263-42473763 GCF_036669925.1 Montipora capricornis
AGTACACGATGGAACTTGAAATATTAATCGTGAGCGACAAAATTCACCCTTCGTGTCAGCACTAAACAAAAACGTTTCACAAGCATTTCAAACCTTACAAAACTGAACAAAAATGACCTTTGAAAGACTAGGCAAAAAGTTCCCGAGCATCCGTTTGTGTTTCCTGTAACTACACAGTACATTGGTTACATGAAATCTTAAACTTCTTTTATCGTTTTGAGCAGCTATTTGCATGTGGAGGTTTCCATCAAAGGTTTTGATCAGAAATTTCGTGACTCAACTCATTTAACTCCTGTACAGACCTGTACAGGTATTAAAATAATCATAACTCAAAGGAATGTCAAATAAGGCTTAATTCACCAGAATTATCCACCTATTATATTTAACAATTATTCCATGAGCGCGCGTTGGATATGAGATGGTAAATAGCCAAAGAGGCGCGTAGCGCCGAGTTGGCTATAACCAGTCTCATATTCAACAAGCGCGAATGGAATAATTGTTTTATTAAATTCCTTAAACTCCAAATATTTGGAAGTACGAAATACGAGCGAAAAAAGAGAGAAAGTCTGAGCGAAATGGAGAAAACTTGATGAAGATGCGATGTTGACAACATTTCTTGACTTTTCGCGTACTTCTTTAACGTCGGAATTGATCCAGACTTTCCACGAAAAAAGTTTCTTTTCTTTTTTGGCCTTACTCAAAAAAGAATTTCGCTTTCCGGCGAAAAAAAATTTAGTTTAGCAACGCTTAGCGCAATCATTTACCATATAAGGTCAAACTAAGGTATATGAGCTGATAACCGAGACTGAGTGAACCAATCAGAGCACGCGAAATGCATTATCCGAGGTTGAGAATTTAATAAAAAGGAATATCCCTGAAGATAAAAAGGGGGGTTGGGAGGGGCTCTGGATTGCATAGATTTGTTTATTCAACTTGATTATTAAAATGGATTCAATGGACGAACTCAATTTGTTTAGCTTCTATATGTATAATAGTAATCCCACATTGACTAAGTTGTGTGTACACTCACCAAATCCTGCAGTTAAAAAAAAAACCATTCTTCATCTTCATTGGCTGTTTCTTCGTCACTACCCGAAAAGCAGAGTTTAAATGATTTCCACGAAAACTCTTATAATGAATGTCTACATAGTGTGTAAGAGAAATTATATTGTTTAGCTCATTATGGCAGAAAACATATATCATTTGCCCCTTGAAAGGATTCTGAATAAATGGATTGGAGGCACAAAGTACATTGATTAGTTATTTACAGGGAATTTACCACTTCATGTGTTGTGATATATCATACAGAAACGCAATAAATGAAAATTAAAACCGTGTGACACCTTGGTCGTAATTTTACTGTCTTGATAGCAGAGGGTCATTCTGTCTGCGCATGCGCTAAATCTTGATCTCTCGAGCGTGCGATGGCGGGTTTATATGGGTGATCTAGCACTCTTCTAGGAGATATCATGGAACGAGATGAAAGAAAGTTAACTGCCTACATACATTTTTAACGTTCTGGGTACTTCTAGGGATACGTTGGACTTCCCGTGGAAAGATTTTTCGCAATCAAACTGCCTAAAAACAGCTAAGAAATGGGCAACTCAACGGGATTTTAATTAACATCAGCTGATTTCCGGATGTTTCCACAAATAGCAAAGCACTTAAGGTGAGTCTGAAGACCTTCAAATTTGTGTTGTGACAAACGTTATGTGTGTTTTTTAAGACGATTCTAAGGTACAAGGCTCCTTATAACGGGAGAATTTTGATGTTATTCTGAATTTGCATTAGCTTTGGAGTCCAATTTCTATAAAATCCTGCTGGTGCCCCAACTTAACAATATTGCTAATAATAGTGTCTTTTCCTTTTCTTTATAGCTGCTAAGGATTGCAGTCGTTAAAAAATGTACAGCCATCAGGATTAAAAATTTCTTGCGAGCACTTTTGGTGCATTTCAACCGAGCAAATTATGGTTGTTTTTCCAAGTCATAAATCGCAGTGATAGTCTATGGGATATGCCGTTCAAGACTGCTTTAGTCGTACTCCTGGAGTCCATTTCATCGCCATAATAGTCTCACCGAGTAGGTCTTCTTGTATGGTGTTTTATTTTATGATTTTTTATTATGTACGGCGTGGATGGTGTTTTTCCCCTTCGGGCGAGTGTTCTGACAGAAAATTGCCAAAAAACTTTGTTATGATATGTTGCCCCAACTCAAAAATATGTTAAGCAAGTAATTTATTTTTCCCTTTTCCTAGCTATGCAAGCTCCTAAACCGGAGAAAATGCGTGTGTTTCACCGGAAAGATTTATTTGAATGTATTTGCGGTCAAAAATGGCGTGTCTCGATCTTGTACATTTCGGTTTTGCAGTGGAGATTTCGAACTCTCCACAGTCCATGTTTAGTACACTTGTAGTACTTTAGGTCCATCGTGCAAAATTATAGTTGTTTATATCGAAAATTTTAAGCTTATAAGTCAGCAGTTGATCACAAGAGCTTTACGACCGCTTTATTTTGACTAAAATCTCTACATAGTTTTAGAACTTCACTTTCTTGCATAGACAAGAAACATTTATTTATATTAAGCTGAATACGGCAATTGAAAGAATTTAACCAGCATACATGTTCACTTGAAATGTGTTGTAAACCTTGCATTTTACTCAAAATCTGTATGCCTTAAATCATGTTTTTTTTTTCAAGTTATTTTACCAAATAAATAAAACACCTGCTGAGCAACTTGGAAAATGTAGAACAGTTAATAATATACAAGTTTTCAGAGTAACATAGACTGTAGCTGTGTAAGGTCGAAAGTAAGGCTAGCTTTCAGAGTTTACTTTAGACCTACTACAGCAATGTTTGATCCCTGCAACTGAGTTTCCCAGTCTCTCACTACCATCCTTTATACATATTGTACAAAATTGCGGACATTTCCAGAAGAGCTTGAGGCTATAATGCCTCCTCGGTGGCCATGTCGGTGACTTTCAAAGAGGCAAATACTTGAATTCCTGAAGCATAACACCATCGTCTTGTCAGGGGGCACAATCAGGACTGCAGCAAATGTTGGGTGCTGGTAATTGTAGCTTGCGAGATAAAATTCAAGGTCTTTAACATTGAAAAAACCCAAGTCTGCAATTAGTTCAATTTTCTGAAATTCTTCGTTGTTGTACTGAAGGACCTCTTTGACTTCCAGGTTTGGTTGTTGCACACGCACATGAAACAAGCTGTAAATATGGTTTCCTTTGAGAATTAGCTGGCTGTAGAGAGGAATTACCTGTGTAAGATCTTGAAGTGTTTGGGGAATGAAAATTCTACCTTCCAGAAAATGGCATGCAGTTAGAAATAACTGTACAGGCATTACTTCCAATCAGACTCCCTGCTGTGGTTGATTGGAAAATATTTGGCGGCAGGAACCACTCAGTCACATCCACATGCTGGTTTGTGGTTACAGTTATTTGGTATGTTGGAGCTCGTGGAGTGTTATTCTCTGTGTGGTTTTCCCTGTGCCATGCACAGTTGCATCTTGAGACGCTATTGCCTGAATTTACTGTGCAGACATTGTTGGGACAAAAATCACATTTAACTTGTGAACTGTTGGTGGATCTTTTGTGTCCACGAACGGGATGGTGGCATTTTCTGCAGAGTGGAGGGAGCTTAGTAATAGCTTCACTTGTGTTGGAAGCTCTTGTGAGTGTTTGGTTAAGGCTGGAAGTTGGTAGTGGTTGTGAAGTTGGATTGAGACTTGCAATTTCATGATGAAGCTGTCTTATAACATTTTCAAATTCATCTTGCTCCATTTCTCTTGCAGTAGTAGTTTCAGTGGGTGAATCTAACCCTGAGTCAGATCCTTCATTTCTGGTACTTCAGTACTTGAATTAGGATTAAGAATTGCTTGCTTTGCAATTTGACCAAGTTCTTGAACTTTCTCTTTCAGGAAGTCCTTGCATAAGGGGCACGAATTTAAGCCATTCAAGCAGGTATTGTGGAAGGAATGAAAGCAACCTGTTAAAACTGTCCAGTCATCATTTTGGCTAGACATCGTACATTCAGGTAAGTCATATTGCTTAGTAACATCAGGTTTAACCTTACCTTGATACCCAAGAGGTAAAGCAGTCCTCTTGATGGAATTGGTGCCACATATTGTTGGAAATTTTACTTGAGTACTTGTTTTTCCATTTGTTGAGAATGAGCTTTGTCCTGGTGTTGTAGCAATTCTTGTTAACATAGAACTAATTACTTGGGCACATTTGACTTTGAGAAACTGTAGTTGGTTCTGGGAAAATGAAACCTGTAATGGTGATGTGAAAGTTGATCTAAAGGTAGATTGTTGTTCCTTAGATTCAAAAATTTGTTTGGCTTTATTTCTTAATTCATCAGCACTGTCAGAGGGCTTCGTTTGCGCACGTAGAATGCTGTGGGTATTTTCGACAGGATACTCATCAAAAATTGTTATGTATGTTCGAAGTAGTTTGTAAAGTTGGGGTGAATGCTTTCCCCAGTGTGAGCACATGTTAAGCGAGACAAGTGGTGCTTTGTTGTAATGACGACGCTTAAGGCAGGTGAACATAATCCACATTCGAATAATAGCTCTGAAGTATTCTGAAAAATTATTAAGTTTAAAAGAAATGCTGTAAATAGAAAGTACTAAGGGTATGTAGTTGTCCAAAAGATTGAAAAGTGTTCCATACTCAGGATCTTTAAATCGCCAAAACTTTTTCATCACAGACTCTCGTATCAATGTCCATCCTCCATAAACAATTTCCAAGAGCAAGCTGATCCTCCAGGGTTTTGGTTTGTCCGCCAGTTTTGATCTAGTAAAAATTCTTTCATAAACTGTTTTAAAAAATGGATGGAAGGAAGTAACAATATGTTCTCTACTGTTCAAGGATATGTGAAGAGGACCTATCATTGGAATCACAGAGAGAATGGAGGGCTGAGAAGACAAGTTTAATGGCAAACTTTGCTCATAGTCAGAACCAGTGAAGGATGGATAAGAATATGCAGAATGATCTGATGCAGCTTGACTGTTTTCACAGTTGGCTTGATGAGGTTCCTGATAGCTGATAAATTTCTTCACACACTGATATATTATTTGACGGCAGAAAAACTGACATGGCCAATCACCAGGCTGAAAAATAATGAACTTTTTTGCGTAATCACCCAAACCAGCACTAAGTGCTATGTCATATGCTGCATTAAAGTCCTCTTTGGACTTGAGTTGTAACTCCGCAAAGTCTACAAGGTGAAGGTCATCCATTTTTCTCATTGTTTGCACATTGTCATTTTCTGAATACTGATGGGTGTTGAGTCGCTGGCGTTGAAGTTCTGGATTGAAAAAAGCCTCAGTAAGCCAGTTTGGCATAACAGAAGCATATCAACAGCTCATGTTTTGCATACATGAGGCAGATGTTATAACCTGTAGGCATTTGTTTATACTGATGCCATTTACATCATGCATGATACTGGCCTGCAGAACACTTGTGGCAGGTATGTTTTTGAAAGCTTTAATGACTATCGTACACATGGACTTTGCTCTGGATGTCTTATCTGCCTTTGGTCTTCGTTTGGTGTGAATTGAGGTGAAGTCATCTATGATCATCACTAAAAGCCACTTGTTTTCAATCGCATCTTGAATGAAATGTTTGAATGACTTGCAATGATTTTCAGACAACGATTTAGCAATGGTGTTCACTGTCCTTCTAGCACAAGAGAGACCCATAGTGTGTTGTGTTTCGATAACTTCTTGATTTATATTACAACTCCTAAGGTAAAGGGCATTGTCAGTTTGAAGTGTATTGCATGCCTAACTCAAACAGTAGCAAAGGTTGTAAATAACTGACACAGCCCTTTTCTTATTAAGATTGATACGCTCAGCAGAGTGCCTTGCTGATGTAATTGCATCAAGAATGGCATCAGAAATATTTCTTGCCCCTGCTGAGATGCAGAATTCTCTGAACATTTCAGGCTGGTAGATGTGGATTCCCTTGTTAGCAATTATCTCACTGTATATTTTGTTTTTGACCAAGTTGAGTTCTGGCTTTATGTCACATCCTACAGAATACATGAAAGAATAAAACAAGTTTCAGACAAACGTAATGTTCAAAATATGGCTTTTAAGGGTCCTTGGGGGGAGGGGGGGGGGGCATAATGGTGTTAATTTTGGAAGAGTTGACCTTGTTGCAATGCATTAAATGAAGATTCTTGTTATGTATATGGAACATCAAAAGTAGCTTTTGTCTACCATTAATTTGTAAGGGAAAAAACGCATCAATCAAAATACTTCTATGTAGGTGGCCATTGTATACTATTGTTTGTACCATTTTTAGTTACAGGTTTTAGTAAAATTATACACGTCTGGATTTTTTATTAAAATGTAGCTTTTTTTACTTGTTTATTTCTTTATTTTATCAGTTAATTTGAAGCTGATTTATCTGATTGACCCTCTTCCATCATAAGTTTGGATATGGGTGCATGGCTGGAAGGTTGCTTCAAGGAGTAGTCCAGAAGCAGCTTGTCTGCCTGTTTGTTGACTGATTAATTTCCACTTCTGCCCTCCCCCCCCCGGAATGGAAATCCAGGTATTCCGGAATGAGAATAGCTCCCAAACAAACGCTTACTTGCATTATTCCAATTATTCTTATTCTGGATTGATCCCAAACGAACGCGCCCTTAAAGATGGTGTCCACACTCAACTACACCACTGATCACAGCTGAAAGTGGAATTCAAAGGCAGAACAAGCAAGCAATTTCACTTACTTTGAGACAAAATCTTTAAATTTTCCTCCTTTTCTAAAAAGGACTCCTTTGGTATAACTACCATCTCCCTATCATTATCTGCACTAGCTACACACTGTTTCAGAACCTGACACTACTCATCCTCTTCTTTTCGGAACTTGTCCGGGTTGGTTGAGATTCGACTGAACATACTTTGAACAAAAAATAAATACTAAATTTTAGAAGGATCTACACTTCAAGCCCACTGAAAATGTTTAACATTTTCATGAACTTGTTTACAAATAAAGCTTGGCTCTTTCAGTGAAGTTATGACACTTCTGTAATTTTAGCTGCAGGCAGCAGCGCTCAATCTTTATTTTCACATCACGAGTGTAAGTAAGATTAAAGAAATTAAACGTGAGAAAAACACTAACGTGGTGAAATGCCTTCCTGTTTCTGTACTGCTGGAGAGCTTTTCTGCAGCCTTCACAAATGTCTCCCGATGTTTTCTCGAGGAAACCAAAACAGGCTTCCAAGTCGGCGTTTGACTTAACACAACGGAATGGACTTCTCTGAGACTTTTTCCCACAGATTATACAACCATACTTACACCTTTCTACAATTTCCGTCACATTTACAATAAAAATTATTAAACACACTTGCAAAAGAAAAAACAATTTTGTTTGCACCGCCATTGTGCACAACTGAGCACAACTTCGTTTTCTTCAAAGAATGGCGGGCTTTGTGCAAGCGCCCACCAGCGGCTACACTCATCGAAACTCAAATATGGTG
>NC_090892.1:42478763-42483763 GCF_036669925.1 Montipora capricornis
TCCAGAGGAATTTGTAATCCAGATCTTTCTTCAATTTATAAGCTGCGTTAAAAAGTACACGATTTGCAGGGGAAAGGCTTGCGGAGATGTACATCCTATTCTCATCCGGAAATCCAAGGGCTTTGGATGTCATATCCTTGAGCTTCATTCTTGCCTGATAAAATGCATCTTTGGTGTCACGCCTGACAAACTTGACAATAATGGGCGGCGGGCCAGGTTTTCAGTTTTTGTACAATTTTTGTGGAAGACGGTGGCTGACCGATATATCTATATCAGTACTTTCAACACCACCAGCGTTCCCCACTTTTTTCACAATTGTATTCGTTGATTCATCCGGTTTCTGTGGAACGCCTCATATCTCCACACACTCTCTTCGAGTGTATTGCTCCAAGTCATTGTTTGCCTTAGTCACAGACTCGAGCCAGATATCCAGTTTGTTCAGAGTTTTTTGCAATATCTTGTTATCATCTTCACACAGTGAGAGTCTTTTAAGTGGTGTATCATGTTGTTTGCTAGTAAAGCTTAAGAGTTCTTTAGTATCTTCAACAGTTTTCTTCAACTCATCGAATGTCGACTTGAACGGAGCTAGTTTTTGCTCTGGTTTCTCCTCCAGAATGACAATTAACTCCTCACTGGTGACAGATGTCATCATAACACGAAAATACAAACACATAAGAAGTGATAGAAACAAAATTTAGGTTACTTAGGCCACTTGGCAAGGATGTTTTCCCGCAGTACTAGAAAAGGCCGCTATCATGGCCACCGACTGCTGACCGCTTGCCGAAACTATCATGCCTGTCATTATTACATCTTAAAACAGAGATATGGCAAGCCCTCCCTGGGTAACGATAAGCTTCACAACAGATCACCGGTTTATTACTGTATTCTTATGTAGCAAGTTTAAATTATTTGCAGGAACTTATTTTTGCGGATTGCTGGAAAAATCTGGGCAAAAACGCAACAATTGCGTGCCACAGGGTAGTGCAAGCAAAGAAACAGAGTATAACCAAGATTGGCTGACAAGTCCTACAAGTGTATCTTTGAGATATGAGGTCACAGTTCAGCTTTTAAAACCTAGTCGGGTCTCTATGTCATCCAAAAATCTATTCAGATAAACTTATATTAAAATGTACTTACCTTGCCGACAAAAAATAGGATTTTGAAAAACTTAATGTGTCACCTCTCCTCTGAAGCAGTCGTTTTTTCCCACCATTTTTGCCTCAGGCCAATCATGGTTGTCACACACACGCGGACAAAGTCATCCCTCTGCAGATGCTTTGGGTGTTGTCGTTTTGGAAAATTTGATTTTAACACTGGACGTCGCCTATCCAAAGGCCTTTCTCCTTCAGGTTTTCAGACTTCCAAGGCGTCCAGCCACACGTCAAAATAACTTGTGTAGCCTGCCCAATGTGTTAAAACTGTGCCACCATTGTCCACATTAAGAACAGTCCTGTTCAGCCACTGTCTTTACACAAGATCAAATGCCTGAACCTATCTCCATTCTTAAAGGCAGTCGCAGACTGTGAAAATGCAAAAAGGAATCATGATGGGGAAGATGAAACGTCTAAGGGTGGATTTCCACTGTTGCATAATTTCCATGAGCATACGCCAAAAACGTTACGCTTAAATAAAATTGGCGGAGGCATTGTATTAAAGGCTTCAGAAACGTAAAATCAGTGAACAAGGTTCATCTTTTACATGTTCTTTAATCCAAACAAAAACAACTAAAGAAGCAAGGAAATGGAAATAAACCCAAAGCGTCGGTAGCTTTGACAAGCGAAGAACTAAAAATACTCTTCACTTTGGACTAATTTTATTAAATAAATTGTCGATTGGGCGATTTTAAACCATTGTTTATTGCTCTCATCAGCCCGCACCATTTGTGTGAAGTAAATTTGTCTATCAAACACGATGACGAAAAAAACCTCAGTACCTATGCTTTCTTGGTTTACCTTAACTACATTTTTAAATAAACATTTTTTATATTTTCAAGTTTCTGTTCGACACCCAGAAGCATTTTCCCAACTTGCTGTTAATATAATAAGTGCATTTCTGACAACAAGTTGGGTCAATTTCCCTCAGTTTGAACTTATCTTGACTCACTTCTATTTATTTGTTTATTTTTTAGTCTTTCTCTCCCCTAAAATCAACATAATTTTAGATGCCTGAACTTTTATTACCTTAGTAAATACACGTGTTTATCTCCTATTCTTATAAATACAGCTAAGCAAGCCATTTCCACGAATTGCTTCTCTTGTTCCACGGTGGGGACCAACGTCAGATAGCCACTTTCTCCAATGTTAAATTTCTAAGCTGTTTTTCGTATTCTGCGTTGTGTTTTGTCTCACATTTTACCGGTGGTTTTCTCTTCTTAACTGCTACTGCAGATGTACTGAGCAGATGCCCATGTATGTCAACTGAAAGAGTATAAGCAAGGATATAATTTGGGGATGCAATTCACGTCAAATGCTTTTCAACTTACGAAATGATAAGATATCATAAAGATGGTTTTTCGTACTGCACAGGTACTTTTCTCAACATATTCTTAATCAGTATAAACCAGCTTAAACTGACGACTTCAATTTTCCGAAAAACATGGACACAGAAAGGTAATTTGAACAAAAATGTAAAGTTGCAAACCACAACTAACCTAGCAAGCTGCCTTTTGGGTGTAGCAGTATTCTTCCAACCACTTTCCACTGTTCAGCGGTATTAGCTGCAAACTTTTTTTCGCCCTTCTGAACATAAACGGAAATATTATTGGCTGGCATCTTTCGAATTACGTCCAGTCTTCCAATTTGGGTGGCGAGTAGCTCCTTCTTAAGGGCGTCTAGGGTCAGATGTTGGGGGGACCGCATAAGTGTTGTAAACTCTTTTGTTGGTGTGTTCTTTCCGACTCTGAAATAGCTGAATTGAGCCTCCACAAATTCTCCCTCGTCTTTGCCAACTTTGGGCTTCTTTTGCACTGGTTTTTCCTCTTCGCTTTCGCTTGTACTAGCAGTTCTTGCAAAACACGAAACAAAAAGTTCCCAATACTTTCTTGTAAAAAAAAAAACTGTGGAAAACACTGAACGAAAATGCAGCATTTATATGGCCATACAGGGAATATGTCCGGTAATTTTTGAACGAAAGTTGCTTGAAGAAAACTGAAAAAATTGTCACGCATACATAACCTGCGATCAGGTGTTTTTTTTTTTTTTTTTGGCGCCGGAAAGGGGAGAAGGGATAAAAAGGAAGCATGATAGATTTACCTCAGGTGTCTCCTGCCACGATGCACCTGGGCCAAGATCAGGCAGAATGTCGCGCCAACCTCCACTGACCTCGCCCAGGCTTTTGCTCTTTTAGTTAAGATGGAAGGTGGAGAGCTTGAACCGCAGCCATATTCCGACCAGGAGGCGAAGGTTATCTGGTCCCCGAAGGGATTAAGCCACCATTCTATCTAACCGAATAAGTCGAACGTAGGAAGTGGCTCACGATCCAACTTCCGCGCTCCAAGCTTACAAAGCTAAGTAGACCAAGGAACGCACCGCTCACTCCCAGGCTTCGTAGCCCCCGGGCTGATGGTAACGCCATTGAGCCCCTCCAATTGAGCGCTACAGCAGAAAATGTGATCTCATTCGTACCATAGCGATCTCGAATCCACTCACAGATAGACGGAGTGTCATAGTACTTGCACTTGCTGCCGTGAAGCCGCGCCAGGTCAACATTGTCGGCTATGATCGTGACGTCGGTGACAGTCACAGCCGAACCACGCGCAACGACCAAATCTGGCCTGTGTATTCCCGCCGGAGTGGGAATAGCTGGCTCTCGGGTGATGGCGAACCCCTTTTGGGTTAATGCCTGTCCGACCAGATCAAGGATCTTATCGTGCCTGGCAATACAAGATGCGTGAGTTCTGGGACACACCTGCAAGATATGCCCCAAAGACTCAACCCTGCCGCAACAGTTGCATCTAGTCGAGGCCTGCGGACGGCCACGAGATGTTCTCAGCGCGGTGCCAATCAGGTTACCCCTTACCTTGATGGCAGCAATGTACGAACTTGCGGATGTACACAGACCGGATGTACTCAACGATGGCACTCTGGCAACTGTGAAGCATTTGCAAGGCCGTGGCCCGTCCGCCGAGTGGTGTATCATCGCTGCCAGAGTCGCCTTCAGGTCGTGAGACGATGTAATCTCACGGCCGTTCAGCAACAACCGACGGGTCTGCTTGGCCAGGCCTGGGCTCGCTGATACAGGATCCAGTGACGCGTCTAAACGACTAAGGCATTTTGCCTTCATGAGTGGCACAACGTGCTCTTGGAGAGGGACACCCAACCCACCCTCAACCACCGGGGCATGGAAGAAGGGTATCGGGGTGTCTTTCAGCAATTTCAACCAGGACCGTATAGCGGATCTTACTATTCGATGTAGCCATTTAAGATACTTGGTGGATGCTGGTGCGAGTACCAGCTGGTGTTGACACTGGCAACAGATGATACGTGGTGATGTAGAGCCTCTGGTGGGGCTTGAGGGGAGCCGACGAAATACTCGCCAGACCATCCCTCAACAGCTCTTCCACCTTCACCGTCGGGGCGAGATGTCAACCCCCAGGTACCGATAAACTTGGCTCACAGTGACAGTTGGAAGAATGTCACCTTCTATCCGGAGATAGGGAATTGGGTTAACAACCCACTTCTTCGCCTTGCCATCAATATCAATGCGCATTGACGCCGACTTTCCCTCTACGCCCGAGCTCACGCTCAGGTCACAGAGGGCGAGCTTGTTCTCAAGGTCATTAGCGAGCGACTGCAACCCACGAGGGGTTGTCGCGAACAACGCAATGTCGTCCGCAAATGCGCCATGATTGACCCGAAGGCCCTCTACCTCGCACTTGGGGAGCAATACAGTCTCGCCAGTATGTAGCTGAGTCGGCAGGTATCCGGCAAACAGCCATAAATTGAAGTGCCCAGCCAGCTCTTCAGCTGGTATGGCCTTCACGTCCGATAATTTCCTACCAT
>NC_090892.1:42488763-42501263 GCF_036669925.1 Montipora capricornis
TATCTGTTGCTTGATGCGCTCGATCACTCGGGGTGGGTCGTGGAATGCTGCAAGGCCATCATCTCTATAAAGGCCTTTTGTGTTGCCACAAAAGCTCTTTAATTGCGACAGCATATAAACTACAACCAATTCACATGTTTCGGCCCCGTCGTAGGACCCCATAGTTACGTCGAATAAACCACCGTTTTCTTCATACCTTGATCTAGAATTTTGATTAATTGTCTGGTTTGTTTTTTATACGCTGTTAAACCTTAAGTTTTCATAAAACACGCATCAGCTTTGCTTAAATACTCATTACTTTCAAAGGAGGCCGAAAATATAAATTGGGCAAATTTCAGCGAAAAAGGATGTAAACAAACTGGAAACATGCGCTTCATTTGATGAAATTTTAGTTTTGAGAAATAAAGAAAAATGCACTGAAAATCAACGATAGAAAACCCACCAAACAAGAAGGCTGAACCACAACACAACGAGCGACCAAGTCCCGCTTACCGCTCCAGAAAAATTAATTCAACACTGACCCACCGGAAAACATGGATAAGGGAGGCCACGTACCACACACGGGAAAGGGCCAAGGCATTGATAACAAGCACCTTGCCCTTATACAACAAAGAGCGTTGCCCCCAGGAGTTCAAAGCATTTTCCACCGCGGTGATACACACCCTCCAATTGTCCTCCTCAAGATTGCCTGGACCAAGGAAAACCCCCAACACCTTTCACCGACGACCAAGTAATGTTAACCAGTGAGTCAGTGCGGCCATTCCAACAACCCAACCACAAGCCCTCACGTTTACCATAATTTAATTTAGTCCTGGACCCCCTCTCATACAAAAAATAAACATAAAAGACAGCCAAAATAGCAGGAACAGAAGAAACAACCAGCGTGGTATGATAAGTGTAAGCAGATAGAACAGGCAAAGAAAATGAAGAACCAGGAAGAGACGGACCAGAAATGACACCATTAGAACGTATATTACAAGCAAGAACTTCACCCACTAAAACATAAAGGAGGGGGGACAGGGGACATCCCTGCCTCACGCCACGAGATAACTTAAAAGAATTTGAAATATGACCATTTACATCTACACAACTACTAACAGTATTATAAAATAAATTAACCCACCCAACGAAAGACGGGCCAAAACCCATTGCATATAAGGTAGAACGTATGAACGTCCAATCAACCCTGTGGAATGCCTTTCTTGATCAAGAGAAAGAAGAGCAAAAATCAACAAATCACGAAGAAAAGCAACATTTTCACCAATAAAACGGCCAGTAACACCACAAGACTGATCTTTATTTAGAACCTAATGAATAACCTTAAGAAGACGAGCAGCAATAGAACGAGAAGGGCTTTTGTAATCGACGTTCAACAGGGAGATTGGACTCCAGTTTTTGGGATCAAGACGATCCTCTTTCTTAAAAGACAAAGTATGCATGGGCTGCATGTATGTATATCCTGTCCAGGCTTCTGCGGCCATGGGATACTGGGCAGATGCTATGACATCCCCCTCTTGAAAACACTAATGAAAGCTAGGTTTACATAACAGGTGCTAGAGGAAAATGGTGAGAAGTAACATGGCTGCATAAACATAGAGTGAACGGTTTGAACTGAGTACATAACGACTGTCCTGCTAAGCATTGTATAATAATGAAATGGATCATATATGAACTGTGGATATGAAATCAAGTGAGGCTATGATCCTCCCAGTTATGAACTCAATTTTTGCAATTGCGTAAAGAAGCCTGAAAAATTCAGGGCTTCAACAGGGTTTGAACCTGCGACCTCATGGGAACATTAGCACTCACTAATGACCAGCTCCCAAAGTCAGAGGAGTTCGTTAGAGCGTTGGACGGGTATGGCGGGGTCACGGGTTCAAACCCTGTTAAGTCCTGAATTTTTCAGGCTTCTTTATGCAATTGCAAAAAAACTGCGAGGATCATAGCTTCACTTGATTGTTGATATTTGTTGCATAATTCACAGTCTTGTGTCACCATTTGACGAATGTCAATAGATATGCCTGGCAAAAAGCAAGCGTTTGGTTTCACCTTGATGACTTGTGTGTGTTGCCTCCAATACTTGGGTGAGAAGGGGCTCTGGAACAACTACTCTGTCTCCTTTAAGTATCAGACCATCCTCTAAAACAAGATAACACCTAGTGTTTGGTTGCTTTCGTTGTTGTGCATACATGTGATATCACATTAGCAACAGGAATTGTTTTGCCTCGCCTGTATCTGACCTCGATGTCAAACCTCTGAGTTGCAGTCTTTGTAACCTAGCTGGTACTTCTGTAATGTCTTTCTTAAGGATTTGTTTTAGTGGCGAGTGGTCTGTTTCAACCAGAGTATGGCTCCCAAGAAGGTAGTACTCAAACTTCTCAAAACCGGACCTCACAGCTAAGCATTTTCTCTCAATGTTAGAGTCCCTGGACTCAGTGTCGGTAAGTGATCTTGATGCCATAGCAACGATCCTTTTTTGTTGCCATTGGAGTCAATTTGTCTTAACCAGTTGCCTAACCCTTTCTGGCTGGCATCACACTTTAGGATGGTGGTTGTTGCTTGATCAGGGTCATAGTAAGACAAAATCGGTGCTGAGCTAATTTCCTGGTTATGCTGCTCCCAACTGAAGTGAACATTCTTTTTTTGTTTGCTCACAAAGGGGTGCTGTAAGCTGTGCCACTTTGGCTGAGAAGCGGTTTACGTAGTTGCTCAATCCTAGTAGGGACAGGAGCTCCTTTGTGTTAGATGGCGCAGAGATGTTCTTGAGAGCTTCTAATTTGTCAGCTGCAGGTAGAATACCATCTTCTGTCAGTGTGTGGCCGAAGAAATTGTAGTTTCTCAGAATTCAGACTCACATTGTTTGCTTTGGTGGCCTCAAGCATTTTGACGAATGCTTGGTCATGTTCTTCACTCTGTTGAGCCAAAAACGATGACGTCGGCTATCCCAGTAACCTTGGGAATCTTCTTATAGCTGTTGTCTAACTTTTGTTGGAAAGTGTCCTGAGAAACAACCATGCCAAATGGTAAACGCTTAAACCTGAATCGACTAAAAAGGAGTGTTGAAGTTGCACAAGAGACTAGATTCCTGGTCGAGCTCGACATGCCAGTAGCCTTTCGTTTTATCGAGTACTGAAAAGCAGTTCTTGCCGTGCAGTAATGGGAGAATCTCCTCAACACGGTAGCTTTGGAGATACCAGCAGTTTGCTGTGCTGCACGCGGGACTGAAACATTAGAGACTTCTACAACATTGATAGTTATGATGCCGAGTTCTTGAGCTTGTTGGCAGCCAATCATTGAGGGGTGGCCTGGGGCGTCAATCATGGTAAACTGTGTTGATATGGAGATGTTCTTCAAAGTTACCTTGAAGGTTTGTAGTACCCAGGTTTTGCATGAGATTTCCTCCATACCCCTTGAAGATACTGCTGCACAGTTTGATGTCGACAGAAATTCTTAACCTCTTTAAGTCATCTGTAGTAAGGATACAAGTGTGTACTCCTGTGTCTACCTTCATTTGGATGCTATGCCTGTCGCTGATCTTGAAAGTTGCATAGGTCTTGTTAGGGTAATTGCTTATGCTATCGATAGAATTGCCAGAGGTAATGGTATCTAAAAACATCATTATTGGCTTAGAGTCGCTTTCCTCGTCTTCGTCACAGCTGTTTATGCTTGAAGAAGTACTGGTTTCTTCATCGTCACTGTGGAAGTGGATCTCCTGGCCCTGGTATTGTGGACTCTGTACGATCTTGTGCACTTGTTCGACACGTTTCTTCATGCATACACTCTGGAAATGCCCTGTTTTCTTGTGGTATCTGTAATTGGCATGTGTGGCTGGGCATGTAGCGCCACTGTCACGTTTGTTTCCACATCTGAACCAACCACTGATTTTAAATGTGGACTTTGATTTGCTGGCAGATGAGCTGCAGTGCTTTAAATGACTTTTCTTTGAACTGCTTGCTTGCTCTGAGCCTTCAAATGAAACTGCCTTCTTTTTGCTTCT
Organism: Montipora capricornis; assembly: GCF_036669925.1. Lineage (NCBI taxonomy): Eukaryota > Metazoa > Cnidaria > Anthozoa > Scleractinia > Acroporidae > Montipora > Montipora capricornis. The sequence continues at coordinate 42,492,761 of NC_090892.1, forward strand.
TACAGAATATAATTCAGTATCCAAATCTCCCTGTCTGATTACTTGCATCTGTGCCCTTGTATCTGCTGTTTTTGCTAAGTGAGTTTCCTTTGGAGATGGCATCTTTTCTGACCTTGTCTGATCTCACGCCAAAAATCAATGTGTCTCAGGGAGTTTCGTGTTTGAATGCAGGGTCATATCCACTGTCGTCGATAAATGTTTGGGCTTTGGTTAAAATTTCTACCAAAGGCATGTCATCTTAGCTGGTACCTGGACAGTATTTGGTTGCTCTGTGGGTTTGTGTATGCCTCAAACTTCTCAAACATTGGCTTAAGCCTAAAATGGTCCGTTTCATTTTTCCACGTTTTTGCATTATAGATCTCTAATCCTTTCTCGCCAGCACACAACAGGAGTAGCCTCACCATTTGACCCTCTGTCTTGCTTGAGAGAGGCCCATCGAAAATAAGACTGCATTTTTGCTTGAATCTCTTGTGGAATTCTCCAGGTGGTGACCAATCCATTGAAGGAATCGTGAACTTACAAAGTGGTTGTTTACAATGACATACACCGTTGGCATTTGAATGTAGAAGCTTGAAATATGAAACTTGGAAATGGCACTAATTGAGTTGAGCAGAATGGATATTGAAACTTTAAAATCTCTGATGAGCTGACGTGAAAGGTCCCGTAATTTTTACTTGAAACACGTAGTGTTTTTCTTAACTTTTGTGAAGTAAGAAATTTGGAAAAGGATATAACTTTTTACCTTAATATTTTCCAGGTAGAGAGAAAAATTCCGACCTTATCAGCAGTTACATTGACTAAAGTGACCAACAGCACTTACATCGTTTCTTGCATATTCTTACTACCTGCCCATTAACAGTAACGATGCACAGATAGCAGTGTTTGTTTTTCCACTTGTGTGTGGCAAATATCCCTATATTGACACGAACATTTGTATTCAGAAGTGCACATGTACCTCAAAAATGGTAAAATATCCTTCAAAAAGGACAAAAACATTGTTTCAACTAGGAACTGTGAAAACTTCAAAGATGCTTTAAAGAAGGAGTACTAAAGGTTCCCCGTAATTCAAAACTTCTATACCAAAATGATCCATGGAAATTTCCATGTACCCAGTAACATTGAGACTAATTAAAAAAATATTGACCAAAAGGGTCCTTGGAAATTTCCATGTAGTTCATGTAGTTCGTAAGATTGGGACTAATTCAAAAATTCTTGACCAAAAGGGTATGTGAAAATTTCCATGTACCCCGTAACATTGAGACTAGTTCAAAAATTCTATACTGAAAGGGTCCACGGAAAAAAACTCAAAATAGTGAGTAAATCATTGCATCCATAGTAACTCATTATATTGACTAACCTGTAGCAGAAATGTTGAGTAATTTATACTCTCGAGACGGAGTAAGTTTACTCAGGGTGAATTAACTTACTCAGTTGTATGAGTAAGAGTACTCATACATTAAGTAATATTAACTCAAATTTAGAGGTAAGAGTACTCAAGAGAGATGCATCCATACTGACTCTTTATTTTGAGTAGACTGATTATCTACTCATAGATTGAGTGAGACACTCTACATTTTGAGTAAAACAGAAATTTACTCACACTATGAGTTTTAATAGTACTCAAGGCATTGAGTAAAAGACATGAATAAAAGTACCCTATACACTGCAAAAAAAGCTGAGAAATTGTAATATTAACCAACATGGTGAGTTTCCACAACTCAACTGATTGAGTAAATGGAAAACAGGCCAAATTTACGCAAACACAAGAGTAAACAGTAACTCACAAATTGAGTTGAGTGTTTTGGACTTAAAGCCAAAATATGAACTACCATACATCTTTTTATCTAATTGTGCGTAACATATTCACAGGTAAACATACTAGACTACAAAGTGAACATCACCTGTATTCAAACGTATATCAGTCTCAAAGGCATTATCAACACTGCATGTCACAAGTCAGTTATTAAAATAATGATATTCTTTTAATCATAAAATTAAAATTAGGAAACTATAAATGTTACAAAAAAAATGAATTCATTTTACAAAGTTCAGTAATAGTTACTGTTATTGCACAATTTTATCATCAATAGCTGATTGAAACCACCTGTGTGAAAAAACTAGCGACTTTGTCATCCCTGTGCTCCACAATCAACACAAAAAAGCCTAGTATTTGTACACTTGAGTTCACAATGATGTTTTTACAAGTAGTCCACCCTGTACCTCAAAATGACAAACAAGTGCTGAGCAAACCTACCAAAGCCCTTGTACAGACTTAAGGGGTGAAAATCTTGCAGTTGCTTTTGTTTTACACAAGCCATTTCATTTTGTTCTAAAACTTTATAAGCATTCAAATGGCTGACATACTCCAAATTTCTTAATTTCTTGTATCTTAAAATGACAATTTTGCCGTCAACTATCAATACTTGATCAACGTTATCAAAAATGGGAAGTCCATGGCATAGAGAAACAACAACCACACATCCTCGTGCATACTTGGTTTCATACACCTTAGCCCATGAAGTCCTGCAAAAGATATCCAGAATACATATTAACTGTGTCGCTAAGTGGAGGTTGGGTGCCGGAGACATACAGGAGTTTTTGCACCCTAAATTTAAATGGAGACTAGATGCACCCATGGCTGGCAAATCCTGACAACCCAATCATGAGAAGACAACAGTGGAAAGTGGAAGGAGGTTGTGAGGGGAAAAAAAAACAAATGCCTGACATTTTGTTTTGGGTAATGCACCATATTATGGTGCTTTGGAATGCAAGGTCGATTCATCAAGATACTGTTCCGCTAGAACGGCAAGGAAAGCTGCCAGCTGAGTACTTGACACAGGTGCAAAAACTATTTCTTCTATTTTAAGAAGGCAAAGAAACTTCTCCCAATGAGGGTCATTTTCAGGAAGAACATCACCAATAAGAAGTGGCAGAGTTCTTGCAAGGCACCTGTGCAGCTGCAGCAAAGAACAAAATCAAGTGAATCACTGATTGGCACAGGCTCCAACAATTTACGAAAGTAAAGGAAGTGGGGTCAGAAACAAATAAGGACAATAATCCAAGGGTTTTCTATCCAAGTATGCAAATACACTCAGGTAAGTTTCTGATATTGTGGAATGAACAGATCATCATTCTACACTGTGAAATGGAGTACCTGTGGAATGTTAATACAGTAATAATATCATTATTTACCTGACTGACTCAAGCATGCAGAATTGTTTGCTAGACTCACTGCATTCTCTTTAATTGGACTGGGTTTGTTGCTGATATCTGATACGCCACAATCAAATGATCTTATTCTCTCATTAAGGGTTCCAAGAGTAATAAATTAATCTACGTTGATGTACTTCTTTAAGAGCAGTTTAATCTCCAAGGGTAATACACCCTCCAACTGATCATGCATTACATGAAGGTCACGTCCATCCACGACATGAAAATACCGTGACTGATTCAAGATGGATGCACGCTTAACACCATACGTAGAGGCCAAGGTGGGATTTGCCAGCACTAACTGACAATGCCTGTTATGGGCAGCTCTTGTTCTTAACTGGAACTGATTCTCTGTGAACTAAAAATACATGAAATATTATCGGTATCTGTTCAGCAACTTCATTTATAACACTTAACAACACTGAGGATATGTATTCCACCGCAGAACATTATAATTGACTATTTCAGTTGAAGTTTACTAAGAAATCTTCAAAATGATCTATTTTCCCATTAGAAACACCAACCACAATTTTCATCTCTATCATGAAACTTAAGTGACATGTAGGTTCTACATATTATATTGTCAGATCTAGATCTACATTTGGTCTCAGTTGTTTGAAGGGTGAACAGTGCTATCCCCTTGGTAAATCACAATCCAGTGTACAGTATAATTCATTATTAATTTTTTGGTTTTCATCTGCTGGGTAGTGCTTTATTCAGTACTCAAGAAAGCCCCACCCTCCTTTCAAAGAACTGCCCATAGATCTATAAAGTTATGTGCATGAATTTAAAGCTTAGTACCTTTGCTTGAATGTCATCGCTTGTTGCCATGCAAAATCTGCAAATTCGTAATGAGGAGAAGCTTTCAATGAACCCCCCAATAACATGAGCTCCTAGGTTGTCATCTGAGAAGGGACCAATGCTCCCTCGCAAAGCCATTGCCTGACCTTCTAAGTGGAATTGTACACCATGATCCTACAAAATTGAAACAAAATTGTTGTGAAGAAACAGAAGTATACTACTATTAATGTTTCTCCAACCCATGGATAAGATTAATTACATGTAAGACAACATACAGGATATAAAAATATTTATAATACACATTACAGCAGTTGTTAATTTGGGATAACAGTAATGTGCATTATGTGTAATCAACCAACCAGCCTAGAAGAATTTGTGACAAAAAAGGACTTATTCATAACAATCTGGAGTTTGTTTCAAAAAGGTTTGCACAGTCATGTAATTTACAGGCTTCTTCCATTCACAGCAGAGACAGACCAAAAATACAAAGTTAGCTGCTACACGTAAATGCAGACAAGGGTTTCAACTCTTAAATTAGCAATCTTGTCCATGTTTTTGGTCCAACAAAGGGCCACTTAAGTATGCTCATTATTAATTAAAATAAGTGAATGGGCTAGCAGTACATGCATGTGACTCTACAGGGCACAACATCAGTTCTCCAGAGATGTTTCCTTCTCTTTTCCTCACTGTGATCTTACAACTGTACAATGCAAGTTTAAGAGCGACCAGAGTTAATGATTATTGGTCCTTGAACTTACCGATTCAAGACGGTTCAAATCTCGTATAAACGGCTGCAGAACTTTGTTCATTCCATAAGTGCTAATTAGGGAAGTTTTACAAAGGGCCACAAGTTGAATCATGTTGATCACAGAGCGGTATTGTGGACTCAAATTTCCAAGAGTGAAGTAAAATGCTCCTAAAAGCACAGACCATACAAAGGAGCTACGATCATTCTCATTCATAATGCCAAGCCTATAATGTACACTATTATGCGAAACGGGGTACATGGAGTTCAAGGCAGTTTCACCAATGTGCTTAAACGATCATCCCACCAAACGTACAAAATGTACTTAATTGTTGAGTGGCCCAATATTATAATTATTTTGGTCTTTTGCTTCCCCAAGTCCCACTTGTCTGTTTTTAACATACACGTATTCTCAATTACTGGTATATATTAAAAAAATAAGACCAAGGTGAAATAAGATAAGACCACTACCTATTTTATGTCTTTTTGTTTTTGATCCAAGTGGATTAGTAACTTCAAAATCATTGTAATAACAGTGAAGAACAAGAGCCTGTGAGTCATTTCCAAACAATCTGTGTGACCTGAAGTCCTCACCATCGCAAAAGTCTCGAAGACAGTCATCGGTACTTGTGTGAGGATTTCTCACCTGCCATAGCATCAAAAAACAGGGAAAATGAAAGACTGCCAATGTTATTTTCTCATGTACACACAGTGTAATACACTGTTTTGTTATTTCACATTTGTTGATTAATTTCATTTACAGTGGCACTCTCATTGAGCCCATTCAAAAATAACTCATTAATTCTTCTTACATTGAAACCACATGACCAAAAATCTCTGATGACACCGTTGGTCTCCTTGGAAAGAGTCACAAAGAGGAGCGAAGAGTTTAGTGAACAAAAATATCTCTAAACATTTTTACATACCTCTGAAAGAACATCTGGGTGGCTGAGTAAGGCTTGAAGTGTCTTTATTATGGGAACATAGTTTCTTCACAAGCCTCAGCTCTTGTCTCCCCCTTCCAATCCTATACTCTGCTCGTTGACTTAATATTATTTCCTCAGGCTCCTGTTGAAAGTAAATAATCAATGTAAAGCTGGAGAAATGTTTCATTGGTAAGAGGGCTTTGATCAACTTAACCCACCTTTTACCTTAAGCTAGAGGGTGGGATTTAAAGGGGATATTGGTGTGTCTGGCTAGGAGGAGGGGTGGACACAAGACTTTGACACGGACTTTCATGTCTGAATTGCATTTTTTTAAACAAAACCTACCCTTTAAGAAATTACCAACAATGGGAATTCCATTTTTTATCTCCCCCATGATTCCAACAGGTCCTTTTTACTCTGAAACTTGATTCCGACAGGCCCGTTTTTGAATAGAACAAAAGACTCCCATTCCGACCCCTCTAGTGGGGCAGAAATTCCAGATTCCGGCAGGGTCCTTCTTAACATGACAATAAAATGCCTTCCATAGGGGGTGCAGATAAAAAAAATGAAATGTCTCAATGCAGAGCAAGACTTACCACAAAATGGAAGTTTTTCTTAAAGTACTGCACTTGTTGATATTCGTTGGTCAAAGGTTGTCTAGCTTGAGTGAACATACTAGGCTGCTGGACTGCGTCACTTAAACCTTCAATATTTACAACGTCGATGCCGTTTCATTCCAAGCAAGAGGTGCTTTGCTCTTTCAGATGGTCCATACTACTTTCTACAAGATTCTCAGTGCTGTCAATCACCGCTTCGATCACAGGCTGGCTCAGCTGATATTCCTCTTTTGTCTTTAGCAGAAACAAAGCTAAGGACCTGGTCATTTCATCGAAGAAATTCTCAGGTTCCTCATCTGCATCATTTTCAAGCTCCTCTGAACTGTCTTCCCATTCATTGCAGTCATCAGCAGCGGCCTCTTCAATACCATCGACATTGAATCTTTTGATTTCAACGACATTGTTTGCATTGTGCTTTCTCCCAATGTGGGACTTAAACGAATTGAACTTCTGAAATGATTGACTGCAATCACCACATGTTATCATAAAATTTGGCTCGTGGCTATGAATGAATTTTATGTGACTGAGTAACTTTTTGAAGCTGCTACCGGAGAAACTTGAGCAATAACAACAAGGAAAGATCACCAATAAATTATCATGCAACTATGGTTTCGAAGAAGTTGTGACCCTCGCCAAATTGTGGTCTGGGTCTGATAAGGTCTAACGTAACAGAGATTAACGTTTTTAACCAATCAACGACGGTAAAGCATGTGAGACTGCTCGTGCCAAATTTAAAACGATCAGGTGTGTGTGTGTGTCTGATGGCTTGAGCCTGCGATCCAATCAACAAGCAGTCCCTGGTCAGCGGTCAACTTAAAAAAAAAACAGCTGACCTCGATAAGGTCTATCTTGAGCCCGCTATATAATCACGTGATACTGGTCAGCGGATACCTTGTTTTGACAGGTGTCAATTGACCATAACATTGATGTCCAATATCAAAGATGTATGTTGTAAACTAGTTAGTGTCAAATGGAGTATTGCCTCCTTGATGAGCTCTAAACTTGAGCCCGTGATATGGTTACGTGTACTGGTTACATTGGCATACATGAAGGGCGGACGGACGGACGTACGTACGTACGACGGTTCATGACGTCATGGCTATAAAACCAAATTTTCTCACATCGATGGGTTACCATATTTTCTTAACTATGGTGCTCCGCGCGTGCGCGGAGCTCCGCTATTATTCTAAATTACATTGTAAAAACTAATCAACACTTACATACAAATTGCCAAAATTACCTGTAATTACAGAGTCTAAAAATGATTACTTAAAAAAGGGGTAAAAATTCTATCTCTAATCTGACTTAATTTAACATGTTTATAGAAAGCATATAATTTCTTTAAAATGTTCACAGATGATGAGGTACATTATTCCTAAGTGGAAGATGCATGATTCTAACATTTTGAGGTTGTTACAGAGAACGTGTGACCTCCCTCTTTCTCTCTATTAAATCTTCTTGGCTAAATATTAAGATTGGCGCCCCTTGTATTTCTACTATGCTGACTGCTTTTTAGTTCCAGAAATTCATTTATGTAATCTGGGCAAGAACCCATAATTATTTTATAGCTGAACAAGCATTTTTCTGATCAATGTCAGACTCGATATAATGTGGGACCCATCCCAAGGTATTAAATAAATCGACGCTAATATGGTATTCTTGGGTGTCAAGAATTATACGGGCACAGCCTTTTTGTAGCTTGAAAATCTTATTTATATTATCATGACTGCAACAACGTGTCCATGTTACGCTACATTACAATATTAGTGGTTTAATTAAAGAACTATAATACAATATACGCTCCGTTTTTGGCAAATAAGCCTTAATTCTGTTAAATATGCCAATACGCTTTGATAACTTCCTACATAAACAGCCAATATAAGTATCAAAACTAAGTTGTTAATCTAACTCGAGGCCCAACAGCTTAACGCCCTCAGATTGTTCTAATTTGCAGTGATTGAGTTTTATCTCAAGTTTCTGATCCCCATTACGCAAACGTTTTCCTAGGCATTGTCCATTGATTAGTACATTTTGATTTATCATCTTTAGTTTTGGAACAATTGAGTAGAAATTTGTTGTTTGTTGCCCATTCATCAACATTGGCGACCTCACAAGAGAGAATGTTCTCCAGATCTTGTACATTAACAAACAAAAGAGTGTTGTCATCAGGAAACAGGTTGATTTGTGCGTTGACATGTGAAGGT
>NC_090892.1:42503763-42531263 GCF_036669925.1 Montipora capricornis
CAGTAGCACTTTCGTTTTGTGGATTTTACATCTTTTATTATCTTTAGGATTCCTGGTTTGTCCAACTGTACGAGAAATTCAGGAATGAGCGGAAGCATCTTGTGAAAGACCCAGAGGTGATCTTGCACAAGAAAATCAAACTGGACTTGCCAGATGGGCAACGGGTGTTGCCTTCTAAGTTAAGGGGTGGAGCCTTAAATTGGGAACCACCTTACCCAGAAGGTGAAGATGAAGCCTCTATGAAGAGGCATAAAGAGGCACTGGAAAATGAGTGGTGACGGAGAAATCCAGATGAAAGAAAGATAGAGCAGGGAATGATTCTGACATTTCCTGATAGAAGACTGCTGATGAATCAGCAAGTGCCCGTTGCAGAGGTTATGGGAGAATACCCATCATTGTTTGATTTTTCTCAGATATGGTGTCTGTCTTTCAATAATAATTTTTTTTTTTCATGCAACAAGAAACTTTCGAAATAACAATTTTGGGACAAAGGAAAAGGCAAGGGTGAAAGTCTACATGTAGGAACAGCTTTCTCTATTGTGTTCGCTTTTTCTTTAGTCAGGCTTGCTTTTCCCTCCTCTGACCAACTAACAGCCTAGAACAGGCTACCCCAATGCTCACCAGTCATTTAATTTGTATCGCCAGATAATTGCAGAATTTAAGTGTTCTCAGCACCTTTAAGGCAAACTTTGATCAAGTTGTTGACCCAATTCTTCATGTGGCAGAAACAAAAAAGGGGAAGGTGGCTGAAGAAGTCAAGAATTACCTTCTATTGTTGGAGGATAACGATGGAGATGACATAGGGCCCACTGCCGGTAAATATTGTGATAATTTGTACATACACCACATTATCTAGCACAGTCAAACCAAGTCTTGCAATTCCCCAAGATTCTCTAAATTATTTGTTGCTATTAGTGGTTTTGAAATTTTATCACGGCATTTGTGTGCAAAGCGGTGTAAGGTTATGAGAAGGTGTAAGGAGTAAAATGTGCTGATTTGGACTTGAAAATGAAGGTAAAGGTAAACATTTAGGACTGAAATTCAATCACAAATGTTAGTGATCACTCCTTATTACTTTTTTAGATGCTTAGGAGTGTGTTGGTTATTTTTTAGGTGAAAAGGCTGAACTTGCAATGGCAGTATTGCCATTCCTATTGCAGGGAATTAGTCTGGATTGTGTAAGCACACAGATTTTGTGGAATTCATCCCGCCTGTAAGTGTAATGTTGTTATGTTTTATCTCAGAGTTTATAATGCGTGTGATTTTTAAGTCCAACGCAGGTATTTGTTAAAACAGTTTCCAGATTAAAATTAGACTGCACTTCATTGCACTATGGTTGGCTGTATGGTCGTTATCACAAATGACCTAACTACTCCTTTGAGCTACAAGAGACATGTGGTAGCCAGGCCATCAAACTAGGTTTCTGTGACAAACACCCTACACATGTGCACTGCATTTGAAATAGTAATCGGAAGGTCATAGGTTCAATTCTTGTTAGAGGCACTGAGATTTTTTTTCCGAGTGCGCCGGCATTGATCATCAATAGATCATTCATTTCGCTGGCTAAAAACCTTTCATCATATTGCTAATTTTCCGTAATCATTTCCACAGGAGAGAGCAAGCCCAACAAGAATTGCAGAAAATAAAGAAAAGATTTTTCCTTTTCTCATCTTCACTGTGAGTTTAGACAGTTGTGAAGTGGTGCACTTGGCAGTTGACAAGCGTGTTATTTGTAATTTCCAGGCATCCCTTGTGGAGGCAACTGTTGCATTACTAGCAAAATATTATGTTTTTATGTTCAATTATTCTCCTGGACTGAGAAACTTTTTTTTGTATCTGCTAAAATGTATTTTACACATTCGGGACAGTAAAAAATTGCCATTCTCTGTAATTTCTGTGGTAAATTCTTTCCATGAGCTTCAGTCAGTCTCAGTTACCTCTTTATAGGTTAAAACAGCACTGAAAGGGAAACTCCAACACTTAGGTTTTTGTCTATAAGTATGTACAGAGTGGGCGTTTCTGTTTAGTGTTGAGAGTTACAATAAAATTCTCAGCAAATGCCATCTGTTTGTCAAAACACTGTTTGGTTAGCCAACATTTTTTCTTCGGTTTTTCTTTGTAACACTCTACAGGAAAACTACTCTATACACATCTAAAAAACGGCCCATAATAGTATTGTAGTAAACTGTACGTTGAACAATATTGTAGTAGTTCTGGCCCTTTATAGTTCAAAGGGTGAATAGCACTATCCACCGGATAAATCACTATCCAGTGGATAACTCAATTGGTTTTGCTAGTGTTTATCTGCTGGAAAGTGATTTCTGCAGTGGAAAGCGTGATCCACCTTTTGAAAAACCGAGGCCAGGTCCATACTAAAGAGGCTTGCAAATGAGAGTGGTCCCATAGATACTATAATGTTCACAGTTGCGAAATATTTTGGGAATTTGTTGTATATATGTATATATTAGTCAATTGTAATTTCAAAGTTAAACTTTTATTTATTTTCACTGGATACAAACTTCAGCTTCTGCTGTTTGAGGTAGATTTTGATGTCGTTGTAGAATTCTAATAGCTATTTTTTACTCGTTATTATGATTTTTGTTCATAGTCACTTTGAGAGTATTGATCTTTGGTTTACTCAAAATAAAGAGTTTGTTTTACTCAATCTGTGAGTAGTTGATCGTTTACTCAAAATTAAGGGTCAGTATAAATGCATTTCCCTTGAGTAATTTTACCCCTAAATTTGGGTTAATTTTAGTCGTTAACTTGAGTAGATTTACTCACTGCTGAGTCAACTCTTACTCATAAATGTGCATAGAATTAATCACTGCTGAGTTAAACGAACTCAAACCCTTGAGTGAATTTTACTCAGCATTACTGCTACAATTTACTCACTTATATGGTTCAGCATGAATGCATCGATTTACTCAATATTTTGGGTTACATTTACTCAGCTTTTTTATCGAATAAGACGAAATGAGATTTTCAATTCAACATTTTCAGCTGAATAAAAGTTCATCCGATTAAAAATCACCATGCTTACTGTTACACCATAATTATAAACGTAATCTTTATACGTTCAAAATACTTTTAGTGATTTTACTCTTTAATATCCTGTCACAAACACTTCTCCTCGTCACTCCCTAAAACATTTAATATATTGTCTACTTTGGTATAATAGGTATCAACTATTACGCCTCCTTTCATGGGTTAAATTAATCACTCGTATTGTTTTGTAATTATAAAATACTCTCAAAAAAGCGCAATAATAAGGAATTCACAATTTTTTCTATCCATTTTTTTCACATCTAACTCAGTTTGCAAGGCCAAGCTAAAAGCTCACTTTATATGAATTAAGTAAAATATTGAATATTGTATGTAATCAAAAGATTTCTTGGTTTTCCAACAAGGTAAAGGAAGTCTATGTTTCTGTTTTCACTAATTTTTGTTCCTTTGTTGTTTTTAATTATTTCTAATGTCTACAGCCCAAAACACTGGACGACCACTTATTTCTGTCATCTTAGGTACAGTTTACCAGAGCTGTCATTGAAATATTAGCATACATGTAAACCTATATCACTGTTACAGTACAGTACACTAAATCTGGCCATTATTATACAACAGGTGACCTTGAAGAGTTGTAAATTACAAATATTATGCTATGGCAATGTATCTACAGCAGTTGACAGCTAAGTTAGTGTAAATAAAATTCCTGGAGAATTCAAGGAGTATTCCAGTGCCAGAAACTAAGTTTTCAAAAAGTGTTCAGCACAGGCTGAGATGCACTTATCACAAAATCACAATGTGCACTCGATCTTTTCATCCGTTAGAGCAGAAGCATGGGACGTTGAAGCGTGCAAGTGCCAACTTTTTTTCCTTGGAACAAAGCTGGAGGTTCTGAAACACCAATTTTATGCCCAAATATGAGATTGAAGCTGCATGCGCAGGAAAATGCATGAGCTATGTTACATCCAAATAAAGAAGTTTTTAAACTCGAAAAACCCCAGCTCTGAACCAGAGTTAGACGCTTCAATGTCATGAGATTCTGCTGTAGATTTAAGATGGTATAATCTAATTTTGCCCCACCCAAGCATGAATTCAAGCATGAACCTTTTGCAGCAATTTCTTTTCTTCAAGGGCTTTTGAAAGGCCCTTGAAATCTAAAATCTAAAATTACAGGGCTTTTCAAGGCCTTCGAATATTAGTACAAGCCATAAAATAATATATAGTACACACATGCAGTTGATTTTTTGTTAGCTGGTCGCAATCACCTCAGATGAAATATTAAACTGTTGGTCGTGAAGTGAATTACATGTAACAAATGACATTACAGAAGAAGGCAACTTTTACCATCCTAGATATGCAAAATGCACTTTTGAAGATACAAACAAAAATTTCTTAAACCTGGAGGATGATTATACGTGAAAACATAATATGTTGCCAAGAAAGCAACAGTTGATTCATCCAGAGTTTTTTCAAAAGTGCAAATAAACTGCTTGTCAGGTGCCAAGTGAACCTTCCATGGAGACTGCAGGCTTCCACTGAAAAGGAGAAAAGGAAAAGCCTTGTCCTAACTTTCAGCAGTCCTTTGAATATTTGTTTGTTCCTGGTTAAAGTAAAAAGTAATTATTAGAAACTTAAACGCTGTGATATGAACTCCACCAGAAAGTACTCAGAAATGTTCACAAAATCCAAATAAGAGGTTTTGTCACGGTGGATGTTCATGTGAAGACAGCCATGGCTTATCATTGTGATTTTCATTTTTAGTATTATTAAACTGTTTGAGCCTGATCTGAATCGCATTTGTTATAATGTGGATTTAATTTAGCACTCTGGGTTTGTTGTATTGGGTTCAGTTCCGTAGATTTCAAAACAAGTTTCGCCAGGCTTAAGAACATGGTACCTGGCATTACATGTTACCTGTATACCAGGTTTCATAAAAGGGCTCATTATTGCATTCCACAATATTTCCAAACCTTATCACCCTACCACTTTAGAATAAGTTTTAAACTATTATACAAGTTTACAGAAATGAATTCCATAAAATCTTTGTGGCTGCATACCCCCGTCTGCTTGTAAAGACATGCCCTTCCGCAGCCAACAAGTACAGGAGAAAATAAACCATTTGAACTACAAATAATAACAACGTTATCATTCTTAATACCATTGTGGAGTATTCCCTTGCCACACAAGTAACAAAGGCCATCAATGAGTTGAATAATTGTATGAAGCCAGTGCTCATAATCTGAAATGGAGACTGCTATATCCTGACTTATTACCTTTTGAAGAGTAATAGGTTCAAAGCTTTCATTCCTATAATACTGTTTGACAATGAAATGTTGCTTCTCTGTGATATTCATGCCATAAAGTACAGGTACATGTATGTGGCAACATTAAATTTTGTTTACATAACATGCTTCTTTTTCAACAACTTTACCTGAAGTACATGCTTTAAAGTACTCAGCTGCCACTGGAGAAGATCTAATTTTTTTCAAGTAAACAGTCCCAAATCTTCCTTTCCCAATTTCTCCAGCACCCTCAACTTCCTCTAGGAATAAGGGATCTATCTTCAAAATTTCACTCTCGTTGTTGCTAGCCACTTGGTTACTGGCACCATGAAAGCTATCTTTACATTTTAATCTTGCCTTTTTCTTTTTCTGATACAGTCAACTCTCTCGTAAGCGGACACCCTCGGGAATTGAAAAACGTGTCCGTTAGAAGAGCTGTCCGCTTACGAGAATTATTCCCGTAAGCGGACACCAAAGAAAAATAGGGTGGATGTCCGCTTACGGGAGAGTTAATTAGCGGGTGTTAATTGTGTTTTATTGTGTAGACAAAAATAGCAAGTGAAGGTATAAAGCGAAACTCTTTATTGATGTCAAATGCTCAAACTCGAAAAAATATATATACAGTATTTCTTCTACATTTAACAAACCGTTCAACGGGACTTATTGCTGCCGTCCATATATGTAATTCTGGTGCTTCTTAAAAACATAACTCTTCTAACAAAAGGTTCAACGGGACTTATTGCTGCCTTCCATATATGTAACTCTGGTGCTTCTTAAAAACATAACTCTTCTAACAAAACATTCAACGGGACTTATTGTTGCCGTCTATAAATGTAACTTTGGTGCTTCTTAAAAACATAACTCTTCTTATAAAACATTCAACGGGACTTATTGTTGCCGTCTATAAATGTAACTTTGGTGCTTCTTAAAAACATAACTCTTCTTATAAAACGTTCAACGGGACTTATTGCTGTCGTCCAAAAGGTATATCGTGACCAGAGAAGGTTTGCTTGGTCCTATGACAGTTAGGAGAAATAGTCCGTTATGGTTGACTGCCTCCTTGCCAATAGAGACTTCAGTCGCATATCTACTAAGACATCATTGACCTTGGTAATTGCCTGGACTAGCGGCTCGTTTCCTTGCCAGTCAGAAAATGCCGCTAGCTTCCCAACAAGTTCCAGCGCCTGTTCCGCAGATGTAATTTCCGGAAGTTGCAGGGGCTGGTCATATTCCTCATCATCGTCGATTATCTCATACACCTGCTCTTCGTTGATAGACGCAGCGATTATTTCTTGTCGTACGGTATCTCTCCAGTTTGGAAGTGTGGTATCCACTGGTGGCTCAAAGGCCTCAGCTTCGTCATCGAACGCTGACATGTCTAGTCCTGGAGAAATATGGCTTAGCAATTCAGGAATATCCATCAATTCTTCTCCCTCGAACGGGTCGTCATCTTCTTCAGCATTGAGATTTTCAACAGGATACATCCCAACTTTCTTGAAGCATTTGGAGACGACTGCAGCTGAAACTTCTTCCCAGGCGCTGACCACCCATCGTACAGCCATCAGCAAGTTAACGGACTTGACAATCTCACTCGCGGTTTTCTCTCCATCCATTTGGCCAGCAACATATCGCAATAGCTTCCGCGTGTAGTACGTTTTCCAAGTTTTGATGATTCCTGCGTCAAGAGGCTGTGTGCGTGACGTGGTGTTTTTCGGCAGGAACTCAATTCGGATGTTGGAAAACTTGCCTTTTAGGGAGGGAAGATGACAGGGAGCATTGTCGAGAAAGAGTATGATGTTACGATTTTCCCGCTTCATCTTGCTGTTTAACTTGGATATCACATTTTCCATTATCTCAGTTTTCATCCATGCCTTTGCGTTGCTGAAATACTGAGCGCCACACGGGCGCGAAATATCTACAAGGTTTGCAAAACAACGGGGCTTCTTGCTGCTTCCGATAAGAACAACACTATCCTTTCTTCCGTCGGCGCTCACAAAGAAAGCGACAGTGATCCTTTGCTTGGCGTTCTTTCCTCCACGACATCGCTTTCCCTTCTCTGAGAGAGACTTGCTTGGAAGCGCTCTCCAAAATGCCCCAGTTTTATCTTCGTTCCATATATCAGCAGCTGCATATCCCTTGGTGAATTCTTTTACACGTTCACTCCAACTTTCTACCGTGTCTTTGCTAACATCCCCTTCCTCGCCAGCAATATTGAATTGCGCAATGTTGTGCCGTTGCTTCCACTTAGAAAACCAGCCTTCTGTTCCTTTAAAAGTTGTCACGCCGAGTTGTTTGGCAATCAACCTGGCTTCTTCTTTGAGTAAAGGCCCATCCACTGGGATGTTTGCTGCTCTAGCCTTGACATACCAATCCCACAGTATGCGGTTTATCTCTTCATACTTTTCGAAGTTGTTTCGTTTGATCGTGGAGCTGCCATTGGACATCCATTCATCCATAATTTTCTCTTTATCAGCAATGATCTTTGCTATTTGAGTTTTTCCGCAAGCGAACCTCTTCACCAGCTGCCTGATGCTTTGCTTTTCATCTTGTGAGGCAAGGATCACTTGTACTTTCTCACTTAGGGGTAAACACTTGCGGCTCTGACCATCGTTTGTAGCCTGTCTTGCTTTCTTTTTCGCCTTACTCGAGCTGCTTGCTGTTTCCACTTGAGGACTCCCCTGTATTTGATTCACTTGCTGCTTTGGACGATTGACTGGCTTGTCTTCTTTGAATTCTTCATCTCCGATCAGGTTTTCAGCAGCAATTCTCTTGTCGAAACAGGGCAAACACCAGGCAACAGCAATACCTGCCTTCCAACCTGGATTTTCCTCGTCCGCCCACACCGAACAATCTCTTGACTTATTACAAACTGGCCTTTCGCACGTTAAAGAAATATATTTTGTAACGTTCGCGCAGTTACTGCAGCACGACATATTCACAGCAACCTACACGTGTATAAACTCGCCAATGCACTGAATATGGCAGAAAATCACACTGATTGACACGCGAATTACGGGATTATATTGTAATCTGTCAAAATGACACGAAGCAGTGTACTGTATACAGTTAGTATCCATGACTACAAACTACAGTGATAGAGATACTGTATTTCAATCAACACGATAAAGCAAACGAATTTTTATGGTAGAATTGATACTGCACTCGTATTTTTAAATGATTTTAGCTTTCTGTAAGAGTTCTGGAAAAATTTCACACCTCTTACCGACAGTTTAACAGGCTAAAAGTACCGACGTCAAGATTTTAGGAAATTAAAATGAGCTACCCACACTCGTACAAACACTAAATTTACTTTAATTGAAAAAGAACCTGATGACAAGCAACAACAGTAAACACACGCTGTGAAAAGAGCTTTTACTGTACTGTATTCAAAAGTAAGACCTCGCATTACGGACCCCATTTTGCTGTGATCTCTTGACTGTAGCTGTATAAAGCGATGGCAAACAGGATGACAGAATCGTACGTAATGGTTGAGTCCTACATTCGCGGTTATCATGTATACAAAGATGCGGCTGGCTGGGATCCACAACTAAATGAGGAAAGAGCCCTTAAAGGCGAGCCAAAGAACATCAAGGACGTGAATGCGGTTGCTGTAGCAAGGCCTAATTTAGAAGATTGCAGTCTTGAAACAACAGCCAAGGAACACGCTAACACAGTGTCTGGATTCGATGAGATACTTGGTCACATTCCTTTGAGGATGGCTGAATTTGTCACCAAGTTTTTAAAGCGCGGAACAAACAAAGGGAAAGCCATCATAACGGGTAAACCTGTCAACAGAGGAGCTGGGCACGGCATGGAAATTCCTTGTAAATACGTTTTTTATGGTGATGTTGAAACATCTTTACCGTGGCTCAAGTCCAAGCTTGATTATCTGGGATACAGTGTTTGGTACAATCAGTGATTGAAAACAGAAACAAGAAGTAAAGTAGACCATGATGAACGTGGCCATAACTAGCCCCTCCACAGACGTTTATTTTTTTCGTAAGATATTGGCGAGCGCCAGTATCTTACGAAAAAAAAAAACGTCCGTGAACAGGCTAGGCCATAATTAACGTGACACTACAAATGTTTCGTCGGACTCTTGTTAATGTCATACCAACGGACAGCTTGCTTTGCCGCGGACAAATTGAAATTTGTAAAAAGCTATCCCCGCTGTTCTGTTGCTCTGTTAAAGGTCATATTTTTGTTGATTTATTGCAAATTAAAGACAAATTTCATTGCCAAGAGTCAATTACGTACATGGTGTGTCCGCTTACGAGAGAGCGTAAACAAAAGAAAAATCCAATTTTCGTTTTCAAAAGTGTCCGCATCCGCATACGAGAGAGTGTCCGTTTACGGTAATGTGTAAATAGAAAGTTTGACTGGGAGGTAAAAACGGGGATTTAAAAAGCCGTCCGTAAGTAGAGCTGTCCGCTTACGAGAGTGTCCGTTAGCGGAGAGTTGACTGTACTTGTCGCATTTCAAAATACGTCTCTTTGATAGCTGTTTGGACTTTCACCTTCTGACTTAAGCACTTATTTTCCTCTTGTATGCCTTGCATGAGTGCAATCAATCCCTGTTATACAGTTTTTTCTCTTTTTCTTTTGTTGCGAGACAAGCACTGTGTTCTTTTACTTTCTAATGATTGCTTACATTTCCTTTTTTTGAAATTTATTAAGTACAGTATAAATGTGTCTCGTCTCTGATGATCAACTAAATAAGGTACTCAAAAGAGGTACTGGTTAAATGCAACAGGATTGCAACATTACACAGCAACAGAATCTGCATTGACACATATTTATACATGCCACAAGTTCTCACTAACAAGCAATCCAGATGTACTACTTGAGTGAGCCACTGGTTAAAGGCAGCAAATGCCACCATTCTCAGTAACTGTTCACAGCAAAATAAGATCAGACCTTTGGCTTAACCATTTCAAAGAGACTTTGTTTTCAATTTGTATTGCAATGCATGTCCTGTAATACATAAAAACAGAACAAAATAGAATGTTAACGTCCTTTTCTTTTTTGGAGACAAGGGAATTAAGATTTTGAATACGCTGTACGTGAGGGTAAAATGGTTTAACTAGCAGATTGTTTAAGCCTGCTCAAAGTACAATGTACATGCTAAGATTCAGTTATAATGATGACAAAAATGACCGTACCTTATCATTTTCCTCGTCAGATGGGGGGAAGGGGGGGGGGGGGGGGGCTTGGGCCAGGGCCTAATCCTGATCCTGATCGTGATCCTCTTGCACAGCTTCCACAACAATGTTGCCACCAGCTGGGCAGTTTTTCTGAAGCTTTTCAAGTGCTTTGAGAAATTTCATTCGGTGGCCAATTACTGGTATGAGCTGCTTGAAGGCTCTCTCAGTAAGACAAAAGTGCTTCTCCATCAATGCCAATATCTGTTAAGTAATAACATTATTTTACAGTGTAATTGATTACAGACATGTTATATTGTTATTCTTCTAAAATAATAATTTATTGCCTTTCCAGAAAATTGTGCTGAAAGCTGCAGATCATTTCTAATATATCACTAAATCAGCAGTTAAACCGATAATGTAATGCAGTAATGCAGTAATAATAACTTGTTGGAACCATGGAATGGGTTATTCCAGAATCCCCCTCACCACCATCACGGATAGCAAGACTGTTTTACCCCCACCCCCCAGCTCGGATTTCCGAATTCGATGACGCCCCTTCCCGTCTGGTTTTCCTAGGGGGTAACTGTAACGGAAAAGACATAAAATGCATTCCCAGGATCCCCTTTTGATATAATTGTTAAATATTGTGGAATATTCTGATTTTTACAAAACTTTAAGCTTGAATATTGACATTTTAAAATCAGTTACATGCTCAGGTGGCAGCTGTCTTATCTTTCTAATTGTTGTTCATCAGTTTATCGAGCTTGCTCTCCATAAGGATCGGTGCATACGAAAATAAACTAAAAACGTACGAGCTGAGCACTCTATGATCTGAAAGGCGACTTCACTTAATTTCCAATCGAAAAGTAAGTTAATTCCTTGGCTGGTGATGAATTTCCCCCAAAACGCACGTTTATGCAAATGACATAGCTCGATGTTTTGTACGCTTGAGTGGCCGTAAACCAATGATTTACGTTCTGCATAACATCCACAAGAGGAAAACTGGCTCCTGTGTTTTTACTGGCACCGCCATTTGAGTGATTTGAATGTAAAATTTAGATACAATTAATGCGGTCAACGGAACAAGTAAAATAGACAATACTTAGCTCTTCAAGTATCATTGTGTGATTACTTACCGTGAAATTTCGAAGTGTACTCTTCAAAATCGAGCTCAACGAGCCATCTCTTCACGTCCTTAGCTGTCTTTATAGCCATGATTTTCAATTTATAGGAAAAACAATTCAGTAAACACCTCAAAACTGAAATGTCAACAAGCGAGAGGATCCTAATGATGCAGAGCTTGGTATTTGTACGTTATTTTTGCGCGCACATTTTTAAATCAATGATTGGTTTGCTCCGTTCACCCCATGTCACTTACGACCAGAGGGCTGAGTAATGCAAGACTAATCTGGGTTCAAAGGTTCAACGTATGGGGAAACAAAAGCATTGACGTCACCACTCTCCCGCCACGGCACGAAAAATAAACATAGCACAGTAGTAGTACCTTAAGGAGCTCCTGAGTCATGTAAAGTTTATTCAGAGACATGAGCTAAACTTCACGATAACATGTGGCGATTGTGGCCAATCATTTCAGAAATTCAACTCGTTTAAATCTCATATTCAGTGAAAACACAACTGGAATAATCTTATCATAGACCACAAAATGATGAAGACGTCGACACAGAAGAAGACAATGACAATCTCGCAGTAAATTAAAGTAATGATGAGGGCCATGGAGAGGGGGTTGATGATTTTTTTTCCTTCTCTGAGTTCGCTTATACATGTGTATTAAAAAATGTGCAAGAAATTCATTCAAGAACTCAATCACACGTGCAATTAGCAATACGCCACACACACAATGTAGTGAATAAATTTAGAATGTACGTTGTAAAGCCTCTTAATAAGCTTGTTGATTGTCAGAGACTTAGCTTACTTTGATGACATTTTAGCTTTTACAGCTGGTACATGTATATTTACAGTTCCTTAATTTGTTCAAGAACTAAACTACTGAGTTCTTTATAGCCAAAAAAGTGCTTCCTGTTCTGCTATACGTGTTTATAGCATGCAGCATTTTAAAAAATCACAGAGGCAGGAAGGAATATAATCGATAAGGCCAAGTCTTGTTTTATTAATGAATTTGACATGAAATCACTTTTGACAAAATAAGTATTAGCTTCATCCATAAACATGTACTTTTCACATGCTACGGAGGAAAATGTCAAAATTAGGAGATTGAATCAAACATGACAAGCTTAGGCCGACAAAAAAAATTATGCAAATGAGCTTACAGTGATTTGAAATCACCCTTAGCTAATCATTAAGTGTAACTCAAGAACTTGTTTCGCAAGTTTAGGTGTCGCAGATATCAGAGTCTGCTTCTAAAATATACCGGTTCGTTTTTTTACACCTTTAAGCCCTTTAAGTCGTTTTGCAACTCTAAGTGAAATCACAGTTGGCGTGGGTAGCAAGTGTAGAATAGCGAATACAATTTTCCTAAAGAAAAAATATCCGATGTAATAGACTGCCAGCCACTACCGGTGACAATTTCTGGAGCAATGTGGGGAGTAGTGTCTCTTGTAAAGTGCTTGACTTGAAGCCATCAGAGACATCAGTGGTTTTGGATGTGTTATAAATCGGGCTTTTCCGAAGTCGATTATCACAGGATTCCACTGCACTTCATCTCGCTTTTCTAAAACAACGTTATTTGATTTTAGGTCCTTGTGTATAATTTCATGGGTATGTACATGATGAAGCTCTTCACAAATTCCCTTCACAATGCCTAACCAAAGAGGTTTGTCTAGTTTTTTTTTCTTAATGGCTGTCGATAGAGTTAGACTTTGTCCCCTTCTCCATGGAACTGTGTTACCAGCTTTAATTTATCTCCTTTTGTTACTGTGCCAAAAAGGAGTGGAAGGTTTCCATGATCTCCCAAATGGTTGATCATTCTGGCTTCGTGAAGAAGTTCCTGGTTAACGTCATTTACTGACTTTGACTTCATTCTGAACTCTGTCAATGCAACCAATATGCTCCTGTAATGAGCCAGATAACATACACCGAAGAGACCACAGCCTTACGACTTTTCAGTACGCACAATCTCCATAGGGTTGATTTCTTTGACGCCTGACGTTTCATACCGCCTTTTCGGTTTGGTGGGCTTTTTACGTTCACAAGCTTGTGTATTAGCTTCGTTCGCTTTTTGACTACTGATGAGGCCAGCCAGTCTTGGCGCTGCGGTGTTTTTTAGACCTTTCTCTTGGGCCTTTTTGTTCCTCCACCTCCTTCTTGCTTGGTTTCTTACAGTTTTAAGCTTATACTTTTCCTTTACCGTCTTTCGTTTATTTCTTGCCATCTTGCTGGGCCATCCGATAAATCAAAAATATATACAGTGAAAACTATGTACAGTGAAAAATATATACAAGTACCGAGATCACTGGAATATGAATGAAAACTTGCTGAAGATTTCTTCTTCTTAAGTGAGCCTGAGAAAATTGAGAGAAATGAAAAACCTGCATGCTTAAACATATGGTGCTATTGATTGGCCAGAACAAGATCCCAGTGGAATTTTCGCGTGATTATTAAAGGTTGCATTGTTTTCAAAAATTTTGTCGCTAGATCATGGTCATTTACAAAAGGCATTGCGACTTTTGTCCACCTATATTCAATAGAAGAACCGCGCTGCTACAAAGGAAGTGTGCAAAGCATGCAGAAGCAAAATCAATCATGTCGTTACCGTTTCACAATGGTGAAGGAACAATAAACGGTTAACCTACCCCCTAACCCCTATGGCTAGGGGATGTTGTGGTCGGCATCATTTCCGGTGTGCATACCAAAGCTCCAGCAGGGTAATGAGCATTGAGGATAGCGCGCGGCACATACAGTAACCATGAAATGAATGCAAGGGTTATGGGTGGTGTAAATGAGAAGGTAACCTAGCCGCTAAATGGATGCCTTTGACAAGTATATTGTATATTGCTTTTACAACGTATTTCTTTACTTGCTTTCAACAAGGAAGAGGAGGGTAGGGGGGGGGGGTTTAGGATTTGAGATTTTTTGGCGGCCAGAAGTGCTCTCCAACACTAGCCACGGAAAGGTGACTTAAGGATTTTTGTTTCAAAAGTTTTGTTTTGCCTTGCATCATCTTAACTGTCATTCTTCAAAACTATTACTAACAGGGTGATAATTAAACCACTCTTGGAACCTGGACCTGGATACTTACCTGTATAGCATACATGATGTGGTTATCCAAACCCTACCACACTTATATGTTGATCATTACTTTTTCTTCATATGGTGGCTGCTAAAGGAGCCGGCGTGTAAATTGCCTGTGGAGTGCAATGTCAAGAGTTTCACCGCAGGACTTTGCTATCTGCAGTGTGCAATGCAGGGATTTCCACAGTAACTATGTCTTCTTCATGTGCAATATTTGTGCTTGTCTTCGTATCCATTTCTCTCCACACAAGCTTGTTGTAGTGGTACCCTGATGTAAGCTTAAATCTGCTGCATGGTGAATAAACGTTTTAAGAGAGACAGAAAAGTTAGCTGGGCACTTATTAAATAAAGATGGCGTTTTCCCTCCAGATAACAACAGCCCACTAAGGGCTGACTACCCAAGAGAGACAGAACTGACTGCAAAAAGTTAAAAGCATTAAATTCTGCCTTCAGATAACAACAGCCCGATAAGGGCTGACTACCCAAGAGAGATAGAACTGGCTTAAAAGTTAAAGTTAGGAGCATTAATTCTGCCTTCAGATAACAACAGCCCAATAAGGGCTGACTACCTAAGAGAGACAGAATTGTGTAAGGAAGCTTTAGATACAACATGATGCTCCACCTTATCACCCAAAGATATTATACCCGCATATATTCTTGTAGCCGTAGCTCCTCCATTTAAGAATTTGCAGCATCAAATCACTTCTGTGTTCATGCATCTCACAGTATATCCACTTGAAATTGTTCACACTTGATGGTCCATTCACAATTAAATCTTTTGCAGCCATGATGACTCCAACCCCACAGCTTCCCATGCCAATCTTCCTGGAGTCCACAGGTACTTGTGCTGGCATTCCAAATCGCTGAAAACACAAAACACCATCTCAAAACTTTGTTTTAAGGATGGCATTTGCTGGAAACATCTCCATCAGTAGGTCTAACAAATGTTTTATGGTGGATAGTAGTGAAATAGGCACC
This sequence comes from Montipora capricornis, assembly GCF_036669925.1. Lineage (NCBI taxonomy): Eukaryota > Metazoa > Cnidaria > Anthozoa > Scleractinia > Acroporidae > Montipora > Montipora capricornis. Next base: position 42,519,382 of record NC_090892.1, read on the forward strand.
ATTATCTTCAGATCATCATCGAAGTATAGCGCTGAATTCAAAAGATCAATGTGAACTAAGCCCCAATGATTAGGCATGTGGATGGGCACCAAAATCTGTTTCAGAGTGTCACCATCACTTGACGAGAAAATTGTATCCGCTAGTTGCTTCTGAACAGAGTTCTTGTGTCTAGCCTTCATCCAGAGAAATACTTCAGTTGGAAAATAGACTGTGTGGTTCCTTCTACCTACACAAGTTTCATCCAAGATCTTGCTTATGGAAATGTCAATGATGAAGCTATCAAGGTAACGCTCCTCGACAAGATCAGCAAATGAAGTAGGAACAGTCCCTTACCTCTCATGCCTCAGTAATGGATTTGTGGCTGGATGATGCCGAAGGGCATTCTGAATAAGAGCCAGATCTCTGGGACTGCATTTAATGCTCAAAAGCGAGTTTCTTTCAGAAGAAACTTTATGATAAGTTTCTGTTATTCTGCAAAATTGTTTGTAGGACAGACAGAGAAGTTTCAGAGAATTCTCCTCTACCTTCAATCTCAATACCACTTGGATTCTTGCCAGCATTTTGCTCATCACTTAGAAGTTTCCGGGCTTCATCAATATCACTTTCACATGGATGCTCAGATAGCATGAAAGGATCTGAGACTCATAGCCTGTCATAAACTGGGTTCAGTTTAGCAGAAGATCTGCAGGCTACCTGTGGAAGGAGGTAATAAAGAGCTCCAACTTCCGCTCTTGAAGTGGCATAATTGAAAGGTCTTTGTAGAGAGGAGGGCCCTGCTTTTATTTCAGTACCACCATCATCATCCTCTGCAACAACTGTCTTTGGAGAGGGCCTAATTACGGGGGCCGTAGAGTCCTCGAAAAGAGGGCGCTTTGATGCCTTTTGTTGTTTGTGACTGGTATTGGTTTCAGGTGATTTGCATCTGGGATTACAGAGGTTTTAGCCTGATCAACATTTTCTTCTGCATTGTTGCTATCATACATTTTCTCCCATTGATCGTGGCTATATTCAAGAATGCTCACAGCTACACTTTCATCTATTTTAGTGCCATGCTCCTTGTCATACTTAAAGGTTAAGAAGTCATCTCCAAACATTTGGTCAAACAGATCTGCAATCACCAGAATCCACTGCATTTTTTCGTCTGTCCAGGATGCTGTATTAATGGCTTTCCAACCACACCCATGGAAGCTGAATCTTTTCTTGCCTATAATGTAAAAAATATCAATGCTTCTTTAGGCACCCCATTAAGAGTTACTATTTATAATATTAGACACAATATGGTAGAATTTATGGTTCTGAGTATAGCAGTTAACCCAGTTGTTCTTTTGGTTTGATGTTTTAGCTTAACTTAATAACAATTTCCTGTAATTGCCTTGCGAATTGTAAAGTGTCAAGTTAATCCAAGTTGCCTGTACCTTGGAACGGATCTTGTTATTTTCTGATATTTTCAGGTGATAAAATACACTGCGACTTAACTATTAGTAGTGGTACTTACCTAAAGTAATGCTGTCTCTTGCTTCATGGAAAGCATATCTGATGGACATCAACATGGAAGCATACCAGTGAGTGAGGATTTGATCCACTGAAAGGGAAGTAGGCAGTAACATGTTAACTCTCGACTGGATTATCCTTTTCCAGTTACCATGAATTTACGGCAATTGAGTATTGTCTCTGCCCTTGAGGGATATAATGTCAGAGGAACTACACCTACAACATACAGTATAGCCTAAAATAGGTCATTCTCTGGTGACTGTTTATTGTATGCTATATTTATTGAAAATTTAGTATAAGTACATCGTACTATGTGTCTGTACGTCACTTAAAGTATTAATATGGAGGTTGGGCAGAGGGAATATTGATCAAAGCTCATTATGGTAACTGTGAATGACTCAACTGACCAGCTTTATTTCAGTGTCATCTCCTTTTCACACTGGTATAAATTACTTGAAAAATAGACCGCTGATAAGTCGTAAACTGCTCATGTCCTTGAACAGTTCTTAAGGTTGGCCATAATTTATTATTATTGTGCCTTTCTGTAATTTCAAGTATAGAATTCCTCTCAAATTAAACCTTAAAAACCATAAATTGCTTTTGACAGGGAATAATCATCCACCCTCTTCCCTCTAAAACCAAATTACAACGCAAAGTTGTCTCAGGTTCCTTCTGAGTGAAACTAGCTGACTGACAGCAGACATCGAAACTGGCAACTATTGTTAAATTCTAAATAAATAGACCAAATGCAAATGGGTATTCTTTTGTTTATGTGCTAATTAGACTCACTAGCCTCGCTCTCAAGCAACATTTCTTTTGTAGTTTTGTCCATGCAAACAAGGGTAGTGAGTCTAATTACATGTAGTACATATAAACAGATCAAATAATTTTTTTGGCCACCACTTGTGCATTCGGTCTATAAATATTACTTTTTTGTAACAGAACTGTGTTGATGAATGCCATAATCTTAATTTTCCTAAGCTTTAAAATATATAATATTACAATATTAAAAACTTACAAGACTGCCCTGGTTCAGATGTACCATGGTTTGTAGCCCTTGAATACAATTGCCGATGCAGTTTGTTTGTTGCAAGAACATAGCACTGTGGTCTACAACAAGGTGAGCATAATCACCAGTACCCAAGTGTAGACCGAAAAGCTTCTTTAAAAGAAATCCCCACTCTTTACACTAATGAAAAAAGCATAGAAATGTCATGTTAGATATTAAAAATATTAAAGAACTGTAGTACATGTGTATGTTAAGTTTAAATTTTATCCCTGTTTTTTTTTCTGGTCTTTTCAAACTCATTGAATAATAGTTTCTGTCGTGTAAAGTTGGTGGATAATTTTTAGAAATTTATCAAAGAGTGTTTTTTATTTTGCTCACTTGTTTGTAACTTTAAGACTTTGCCAGTTAATCTCTTTGTGGAGAGACTGCAGGAAAAGATATTTCAGTCAATTTCCTTGGAGAGAAAGCCTTTGGAACCCCCTACAACTCAATGTCTTGGCCATGATGTACACATCTGCTTGCTTTATCTACACCATACATTTAGAGATATAGTGATCACATACACATCCAGGAATTCCTTAGTGTGCGAAACCGTGAGTCAGGTGACTTGCTAGGAGATTGTGTTTTAGTGTTTTTGTGTGTGTAACTGTTACAGTGGCTATTAGTGTTGCTCCAGTTTCTGGCCTTAGTGGCCCCTGAGAATACACTTTACTACAATAAACATATATAGAGAAGACATTGTCATCAGCCTCTCAACATATAAACAGTAACATAAGAATGCCTTTTTATCGCATTAAACTTTGTTTTTTGTGTAGAAATGTTACCTTAATGTTTGAAGATCCGTTTAATCCACTATATCTCAGCATACCGCGCAGTCTAACGTGAGGAGATAACTCGATCCTAGTCTAGTTAATCATATATAGAAATCACACGTATATTGTAACATCCTCCCTTTTGGAAGATTGAAATAGATAAAAAAAACGTCAGTGTCATTTCAGTGCGGAATCAAAGGGTCCATAGAACAAATCTATCGGTTGGTGCGTTCAACGCAAGACGATCAATAAGTGATAAACACTAATCATTATGATAAAAGCAACCAAAAATAAATAAAATCATGAGTCTAATCACAGACATAGTCCTTGAGGTATGCTGGGCTCTTCCTGAGTTGCTCTGATCTCCGATACTGTTCCAGGACGGTCGCCACTTCACATTATGGCTCTTGAGGGGCACTACCCTGGTCGGGGGTAAACGCTGTTGTTGCAGTCGCCTTTTCATCTGCGCTGGCTATATCCGGTTCTGGCTCTGCTTTGCTGGGTTCAACTGGTGGTTCAGACGTGGTTCGCAGATGCTGTTGGTTTCTGCGGTAGACTGCTCCATCGTCCGTCTGAACACGCTTAAATGACTTCATTCTAACAACGTGAACTTCAGAGAGGCTGGGTAGGTCCCTTGCTGTCTGGTTGTAATATTTGGCTTAAGCTTGCTGGCATTGTTGCAGCTCTTTCTTTTCACTTTCGAGGTTTAAAGTCCTAGGCAGTAGTAGGTTCTGAGTTGTAGGGAGGAGTGTCTTGGTTCTTCAGCTCATCAAACGTTGTGCTGGGCTAGTTGTCATTCCTTGTGTGGGCGTGTTTCTGTAGTTGAGTAAGGCGAGGTATGGATCAGTTCCAGCCCTGATTGATTTCTTCAGGGTGCGCTTGGCTGTCTTCACCCCAGACTCGGCCTTGCCATTGGCCTCGCTATTTCCAGGGCTACTGGTAAGTTGCTCAAAATCCCATGTTTTTGCAAAATTGGCAAACTCGTCAGAAGTAAACTGCGGCCATTGTCACTGATCACTTGGTCTGGTATGCCATAGCGGGCAAAGTGACTCTTCAGCTTCAGAATGGTGGTGCTGGCTTTGGTGTTTTGCAATCTGTCCACCTCCCAGAAGTTGCTATAGTAGTCTCTTGTGATCAAGTAATCCTTTCCATCGAGGGTAAAGATATCCACGGCAATCTTCTCCCAAAGACAGGACGGGTCTTCGTGGGGTATCAGTGTCTCCTTGGGGTGCGTCATGCTGTTGAGTTCCCTACACGTTTCACATGCAGAGGTTCAGGCCATCCTACGATAATAATCTCTGACAACTCTGGCAGAGACTGGTCTTACCGGGTCTCTGCTCTTATTTCGTCTAGACGCTGGTCAGATATGGGTAGATAGCAGACCATGTTGACTGATTCGAAGTCGTCCACTTCTTTGCCTTTGTAGGGCAGGTAAGCCCGTGACAACATGCCAGCCGCCAAATGCATGTTTTTGCCACGCTCATAGTGCACAGTGAAATCGTATTTCTGTAACCTCATCATCATTAACTGGAGGCGTCGAGGTGCTCGAGCGAGTGGTTTCAGTAGAATTGCTTCTAGTGGTTTGTGGTCACCTTCGATGTGTATGTGTCGACCAAATGTGTACTGGTTGAAGCACTCAAGAGCAAAAACAATCACCAGCATCTCCTTCTCTATTTGTGCGTACCGGGTTTCTGTATCGGTGAGGGCACAACTTGTGTACTCTATGGGCTTGCCGTTCTGAAATATTGCTGCGCCAAGTCACTCTGGCTTGCATCACACTGTATGGTGAGGTCCTGTGAAGGGTTGTAGTAACACAGAACAGGCGCTTCTGTCACTAACCGCTGCACATGTGCGAACGCCTGTTCCTGTTCGGAGGACCAGTTCCATGAAGCGTCCTTCTGAATCAGGCGACAAATCGGTTCCATGACATCAGACAGTTTTGGAAGGAACTTGGCTAGGTAATTGACGAATCCATTGAGGTGCTGAATGAACTCGACGTCTTGTAGCCTAGACATCTTAGTGACTGCCTCTACTTTGGCAGGATCAGGTTTCAGGCCGTTGTTCGTGAGGAGATGTTCCATGAAGCTGACTTCGCTCATCCTCAGCTTCATCTTGTCTGGATTAAGGACAATGCCGCGGTCCTTGCACCTTTAAAGTAGATCTTGGAGACTCCTGTGGTGGTTTGCAGTTGCCTCTTCATCGGTCTCTCCAGTGCCGTAGACGAGGATATCATCCGCGATGCACAGAACACCAGGTAGGCTTTCCAGTGCATGATTCAGATGCTTCTGGAATATCTCGGACGAAGCGGAGAGCCAGAAGGGCAAACGAATCCATCTGTACCTTCCATAGGGGGTTGCGAAGGTCGTGAGGACGCTGGATTCAGGGGCGAGGACACAGTGCAAGTACCCCGACTTGAGGTCAACTGTTGAAAATACTCTTGCTTTTGAGAGTTCTGGAAGTATGTCCCCTAGTACAGGAAGCTAATATCGTTCTCTCTTCAGGGCGGTATTAAGTGGTTTGGGATCGATGCAGATCCTCAGCACTCCAGACTTCTTTACAGCCACAGCAAGACTGCTGACCCATGGAGTGGGCTCACTGATTGGAGCTATGACCTCCAATCGCTGTAGTCGATCCAATTCTTCCTTCAGTTTGTGTTTGAGTGACGTTGGGACACGGTGAGGCGGTGCGACAATGGGCGTGGTGCCCTGTTCGACTTCAGAGTGAACTGTTCCTGGTAGTGGTTCCAACTCTCTTTGAAACACCTCTGGGAAACTTGCTACCAATTCATCAGCCGTCTGCACACTCTTAACCTCTGTTCTCGGTCGTTCAGGTGGTTCTGCGATCTTGAAGTTTTGCTTGTTCACAGTGGTTAGGCCCATCTGTTGAGCTGCCCTTGCTCCTTTGAGTGGAGTCAGTTGTTTGTAAACGACAAGGAATTCCACAGAGAACTTATTCTTGTTCTTCGGATTGTGGAGAATTAATTGACAGGAACCCAGTGGCTTTAGTGTTGTGTCGTTCCACATTTGTAACGTCTTTGTGGTGGGCTCGAACTTCTTATTACTCACAAACTTGACGGGAATGACATTAACCGAGGCGCCACTGTCTACTTGAAATTTCACTTCTTTCTTGTCAACAAACATTTCAGTGTAAATTACTTTTGGCAGAGCTCTGGCCATCGCCAGCTTGTTTTGAAACCCCTGCCTTGCTATATCGTAGACTTGACATAAGCATGCTGTTTATATAGACCATGACTAAAAGCAGATTATTTTTGGAGCATTATTTGTTGCATCCCCAGTATTTGCAAACTCACGAAGTTGTTGGTAATTGCCTCTTCTCAAATATGGTTTTTGATTTAACATGTTGCTTTTTTGAAAAAGAGTCAGGGTGTTCATTAGGCATCAGAGATCAGAAAATTCTCCGTTTACTGCACTGAATTCTCTGGCTTACGTTCAATAGCTTAAAACTATTTTTTACTCAGATGTGGGCTTCTTTCAAATTTTCTCTTCTTAATGAAAACTCTGCAATAGTGATATTGAGATCTGGGGCCCATTTCTCAAAAGGCCCTGTAACTTTTCGGACCTTATGTTTTCCGTGTTTGCATTCAAGATCCAAGTTTCAATACAGTATTAGATTTTGAAAATGATACAATGAAGCTACTGTGCTGCTAATCTACAGGTTTTCATTTTAAAATTTGCCTTCAGGTCTGAAAAGTTTCCTGTCTTTTTGAGACACAGGCCCCAGGCCCTAGCCTGAATTTTCAGATGTTCTCATGAGTAGCCTACTTCCAGTTAAAGAGCATCGTGCCATCCACTGGATAAATTTCTATCCAGTCAGAGTGTGTCACAACATAGAAGTTTTGTTAACAGTTTTCACTACTGATACTGCTATCATGTAGGTTCAATATCTGATCTTCTTTTTGTTTATGCCTTCTAATGCCATGATTGCATGTGTAAATTATTAAAATAAGGTTGGTGATGGAATATTGCTGTTGGTTAAACCCTGTGATCTTCAGATGGTGTGGTCCACTTGTAGCTTTCATCACATGGTTACGTTTTCTTTCATTGGTGTAAACGCCTTCTGACCTTCGAAAATTGCAATATTATTATGACAACTACCTAAACAGTCATGTACCGATATGTATGAACTTTCTCTTCAAACTTGACTTTAAAAATGCAGTATGCTTTAGGTGAATAGAAATTATTATCATAATGATAACACTGGTAACAAGCAATAAAAAGTAAACACTATTTAATTTGTGGTTTGCAGTGGTTGTAACACAATAAACTGCTCATATAACTTAAATATTTAATGGAGATGATTATCATTGAAATTTTTGAAAGGGATAGGAGAGAATGTACTGACCATGCCCTTTCACACAAAGAGGAAAATATTCAACAGCATGAAAAGAAAAAAAAGGGAAACCTGTAACACCCCTCCCCTTGGGTGATATTTCATTGCCCTGAAGATCCAACTCTGCTTCTGCTCCCTTAGACTATATTCTTGCCTCTCTTGGACATCAAATGCATCAAACTCTGATGCAGTGAATTACTGTAAAATTTCTTAATAATTAGCTATCAGTGGCAAAAGAACTCAAGCATAAGACTTCTAAACTAAGTGCATTCTGTTGTCAAAGCAAAGGCCATACTAACGACCATATTTAGTAGCATTTTGTGTCATTCAAGATGAAGATTTAAATAGTTTAGCATATGACAATATTATAAATCATAACCATTATAATTTTCTCAAATTTGATTGGTGCATGAACTACTGTATTTTTCACGTATTATTGTGTAGGGTTGAAATCGGACAGTTGGCTGTAATCAAATACCTGAGATCGGACAGTTACATCAGCCAATCGTGTTAAGTGCACTCAGCTTAATCCACCAATCAATTAATTTATCACAATAACCATAGCAACAACCACTTACCCTTCTAAAATGGACAAATTTGTAGCATTAGACAGTGAAAACGGAATGCAGTAATTTTGTTTTCTCGGAAATTGTAATGGTTATGATTAATTGGTAACAGGACTTCATGTCGTCCAATTATTTGGGCTTTACAAAAATATCTGTTTTAAGGAAAGTAAAGTTTGGCATAAAGTTATTTCAAACAAACTGATTGTCACACAAGGCCTCTTGTCCTCTTTCCTCTCCCTTCCTATTGCGTAATTTGAATAATGATTATTGATGACTTCTACCATGTGAATGCTAGCTGCAAAGGGCCTGTTCCCATAACTAGGGCAAACGCTCTGATAGATTAATACATGGGAATAGAGATAGCACTTAAACGCTGCTCTGACTACTAAATATCACCATAATTTATAATTACATGTGTCTTCTTTCTTCTTCTTCCTCTTCAGCAGTCCATCGCAGGCGGTGACGACTGCTTATGTTAGGTGAGGCAGAATCTCTGATGGACAGCCAGGCCCGCCCGTGAGTGGCAGATCTTGTGCAGCGACTACATGTATGTCCTGATGTTGCAGTGGAATGTCTTTCACGAGCACGCTGGTATTCCAGCTGTCGCTTCTCCTCTATGCTTTTCACTGACTGTTTGACAGTGGCTCTCGAGAATCTTGTCCAAAGCATCTTGCTCCCAGGTTTCAGACTTGACATTGGCATTTTTCATGTGTCACTTCAGCACGTCCTTGAAGCGTAGCTTCTGTCCACCTTGCTTTCTCTTCCCTTCACTGAGCTCGCCATAGAGTACTGCCTTTGGCAGCCTTGAGTCTGGCATTCGCCGCACATGTCCAACCCAGCGAAGTTGTGACGCTGTGATGATAGCTTGGACACTTGGACTGTCTCTGCTCTTCTGAGGACCTCAACATCAGGTACTCGATCTAATAATAATAATGTTATTTCTTATATTGCGCAGTCTATCATGCGATAAAGATATGATTGAATGCGCATTACAAACATTAAAATCTTAAAATAATAAATGGCTAATTCAAATAATGATAATAATAATAATAATAATTTACAATTTTCGGAAAACAATAAAAGTAAAATATGACTTAATAAAAGAACTAATGAAAAGCTAATTTAAAAAGATGTCTTTAGTAGAACTTTAAAAGTATTAATGATTGACATTGTCTAATTTCTAGAGGGAGTCGGTTCCATACTTTGGGCACGGCATTTTCAAACGCCCTATCCCCGAGTGTCTTTTTTGTTGTATAGGTATTGTCCATTAGGAGTATGCCCCGGTATGATCTCTTTGGTTTTTATAAAGTCTAAAAGATATTGTGGTGCGATGCCATAAATACATTTGTGAACTAACATTGCTATGTTAAATTCTATTCTGTAGGTAACCGGAAGCCAGTGCAGGTTGATCAGGGATGGTGTGATATGATCATACCTGGATACAGTACATACCAGCAGAGCTGCCGCGTTCTGCAGGCGTTGCAGCTTACCAAGATGAACAGCGGGCGTACCATATAGTAGACCGTTACAGAAGTCTAATCGTGACATTATAATAGCCTGTACAATGGACTTCCTATTTTCATATGATAAATACTTTTTAATACACCGGATGTTGTGTAGATGGTAATAAATAGCGTATGCTGTTAATATGTGTGGTCATATTCATGTTTGCATCAAAACACCAAGATTTCTAACAGAGTAGACAGCAGAAACCTTTACCTCACCTACTTGCAAGTCATTTATCGTAACCTTATTTGACTGTGCATGTGTAGCTATAATAAGAAACTCGATCTTAGCATCGTTCAGCTGAAGTTTGTCTTGGACCATCCAGGTTCTTATATCCCTGATGCAAGCTTGTAAAGCGTCAACAGCATCCGTCTCAGTAGCAGAAGCATCCGGCTTAAATGAGATATAGAGCTGCGTATCATCAGTGTATGCGTGAACGTGAAAAGCGAGGACCTAGACATGATCCTTGAGGTACCCCTTGAGTCAGATCAAAGTCTCTCAAATAGCTCCCGTTAATCAGGATTCGCTGTTTCCTGTTCGATAAATACAAGTGAAACCATTTAAGAGCGGTACCTGTAATTCCATAGGTCACGTACAGGCGATTTAACAACACTTGGTGGTCAATCGTGTCGAATGCTACACTCAGGTTTAACAATACCAAAAGAATAACTCGTTGATTGTCCATTGCACTAGTATGTCATTCTGTATCTTCAATAGGGCAGTTTCTGTACTGTGACCCAGTCGATAGGCTGACCGGAGGATGGGATGCAAGCCCGACTGAGTAACGTGATCAATTATTTGATCATAAACTGCCCTTTCAACCAATTTAGAGAGGTATTGCAGATAACTCACAGGTCTTAAATTGGATAAGGAAGTCCCTTGCTTGGTCTTCTTCAGTCTTGAATCCACGAGGGCCGTTTTCCAATCAGATGGAAAGTGTCCCAAGGAAAGTGAAGAATTCACGACATTAGTGATGATAGGGACATGCCGACTACTAAATTGGTCGGCATAGGATTGAGTTGACAGCTTTTCTTCGATGATCTACTGACCAGCTTCCTCATATCTTCCACAGAGTACGTATTGAAATGATCACGTTTCCTATGACCTGTAAACACTTTATCCTCAGCCACCACCCCAGGATGACGAGTGCATGCATCAAGCTCTGCCCAAATCTTTGCAATCTTACGGTCAAACAACTGCCTGATCTCTTTGGCTAAGATTGAGTTGTCCGTGTATTCTAGAAAACACAACTCGTTCCTCGGCAGTAGCAATGATTGAGTGGCCCTGAATAGCTTTCCTTGGTCTTCGCTATTGTCGTTCATAAAGTCTGAGTAGAAAGCACGCTTAGCCCATGTACTTATATAAGTAACATGGTTCTTGAGTTTCTTGAATGCCAGCAAATCTTCCTGTGATTGTGTTCTTCTCCATCTCTTTTCTGCTTTCTGGCGTCGCCTTTTTGGTATACCTTTCTGGTGTACCAGGGTACCTTGGGCCTAGCCTGCACTGTTTTGGTTTTTAAAGGTGCATGACGATCAAGAACTTGAGAGAGTGTGGTCGTGTAATCCTCTACAAGTACATCCAAGTCCAGTGGGATTATGGGATCGCTATTACCTCTATCACATAGCCCTGTAAGTACTACATCGTTTGATAGGCTCTCACCGTCCAGGGATTTAGTTTTCCTAAACTTTATTATCGTAGTCTGAAATGAAGGCTTACTGATGGCAACATCACAATGTACAGCTGCATGATGGGAGAAATAATGACAGGCGCGTGGTGGACTGGCGAGAATATCCTCAATCTTTCTTGTTATAACAAGATCCAGGGTGTGACCATGTATGTGCGTTTGGCTCTGTCACATGCTGCTCCAAAGCAAGAGACTCAAGCAGATCTAAAAACTTAAGTGCATCAGTGTCATTAGGAACATCCACATGTATGTTGTAATCACCAACGACAATCAAAGGCTCTTTAGATAGAATAGTGGACTCCATCAGGTGAGAAAACTATTAATGGGAACCCTGTGGTGGTCATCAGAATTATATGGACGGTAGATGATCACAAGCGGTATCTTGCGGGAAGTAGACGTTTGGACCAACAAGTCGTAAAATTCAAGCGACTCTTGGATTCCATCTCGAGTCTTGCTGACACGAA
>NC_090892.1:42543763-42546263 GCF_036669925.1 Montipora capricornis
TTTGTAAAACTCACTAAAAAACGAAGAAGGCCTGAAAACGTTTGCAATTCCGTGTTGAGCAGAGATTCTAACATTTTTCAACCATCACATTTATAGGATTTTTGTGTGAAAAAGGTGCCCAGTCGTGACCTGTTTTATTTGACTGAAATTTATGGCTTGAGAGAGGTTTGACTCTGAATTTAAACCTTGAGGCAAATTTTGTTTAATCTTTTCCTTCAAACGTATTTGATTTAAACATTCTTTACCTGTAAACTTAACCTTTAAAAGTCATTTAAACCTTTGAAATTCATTTAAACTTTTTAAAATTCAATTAAACCTTTAGAATTTATTTAAACCTTTTAAAATTCATTTAAACTTCCTGGGGCAAGCTCGGCCAGGTTAGCCTCATTGTTGAGTGGCCTCGCTCTAAAATCTACCCGCCTTAGCAGCCAGTTTGTTTTGGCGAGTTTTTTTGCTTACAGGAAGTTTTCTCGAGCAACAGTCGCCGTTATTTGAATGACAACACAATGGCCAATGATGTCGAAATGGTCTTAGACTTTGTGTTAGAGAGATAAGCGGAAATACGTATTCAGCAAGATCCCCTAAAGGATAGTGAGAACTTTCTCAGTAAACTGTTGATGCGCATGGATTTGCTTGGAGAAACGTTGCAATGTTTGTATGAAATTGGGAAGATTCTGACATTAAACGCTGATGATTTGAAGAAATGGAAGGATTTAGGGAACATTTTTTAGAGATAGATAGGGAATTCATTAATCTGGATAATTACTACCAAAAGGTATGTACTAAAACTACTGTAACCTGTAGACTTCCATCTGCGACTGTGCAGACAGGACATCCAGGAAGATCCAGATATTACATTCCGAAAGAGGTTTTAGTGGAATTACGTGGGCTAAATTTTTCCTGGTGCGAGACATCACAAATGCTTGGAGATGGACTATCATGCGCCGTGTTCAAGAGTATGGCCTTTCTGATTTGCAACGATTTTCCAACTTTTCAGATGAAGGAATTCATGATATAGTTAAAGACTATATCTCATGCCATGGCTCCACCACAGGTGAGCCAGTAATGTCCGGCTATTTTAGATCACTTGGTCTTCGTATTCAGAGAAGCAGAGTAAGAGCTTCATTAAATAGTGTGGATCCCCACAATACTGCCCTCAGATGGGGCGCTGTAGTGTCAAGAAGGACATAGTTTGTACCATAGCCAAATTCTCTTTGGCATATTGATGGGCATCACTCTCTCATAACATGGAAGTTCATCATTCATGATTGCTGCGATGGTAAATCTAGGAAAATAATGTTTTTGAGGTGCAGTACTAATAACTTGGCAGAGACAGTTTTGAATATGTTCAAGAACGCCATTGAAGAGAACCATGCCTTTGGCCTTTGCGCATAGAGCAACTTTAGAGGGGTGTTTATAGATGTGTCTGCCACTTTTTCGGTTATGTCTTCTATGCAATTGAACAGTCAGGAATACTGCTCTGGATGAATTTGCCACAATGTCTAACAATCACAGATTGTCCACAGAACATGGCTGGACTCCAAATCAGTTATGGATGAATGGAATCTTAGATGAAAATAATCCACGTAATTCAAACAGTGGTCTTGATTATTCATTTGTTGATCAATTTTACGGAGAGGATCCAGATAGCCCACACCCACAACCACTGATGAGGCTGTTGTTGTTGCACCTGTTCAAATTTCTCACAGCATAGAAATATCAGACAATTTTATTCAGTGCCTTAATGTAATCAGGCCTTCATGTCAAGCTGGAAGGGATATTTACTGTACAGTTCTTGGAATATTGGTCCAAAAACGTGAAGAATACACAAAAAAATGAAATGTTGGCAAAAACGATAACCCTGGTTTGAACTCATTGATATACTATCTTGGGCTAAGTACGTTAAATAACCAACAAAAAGTTCATTTTAGATAAGTGTAATTATGAGCAAGGGATCATTGAGAAAATCCAAGGGGTCATTAACTCATAGTAGTTTCTTTAATTTTTTGAAAAGGAGGTAAGAAACCCAATTTAGGCTCCCACGTCCCCTTTGATCGTTTGTGTGGGGGCTGCTTTCAAGTCTCCAAACGGTGAATAGTAGGGGTCCAAGGGACAACATCCCTGAAAGCTACTGACTTTCAAGCTTTTAAAAGGTCTTTTGGAGAGCTCCAGACTCACCCCTTAAAAAGCAATGCAACGGTGCACGTGATGTCAATGATGCCACTCATTCCTCATCGCGCAGAATGCCATTGTCTTTCGTGACATGTACTTACAGTTCTCAGATTATTAATGCACGGCATAATAATTTGCATGTCTAGAACTTGTCGGTTGTGATTGGTCAAGAGATTTAGCTTTGGGAATACTTGAGTCTCTTCGCAGATTTCAGCTGCTGTCAATGAAATGGTTGAATGCATAAAGTAAATCCCAAGGTGCAATACAGTTAACAATAGCACACTAATTAAAGGCGGGCCGCTCTCTTCACAAAGCGTTTTGCGAATTT
>NC_090892.1:42548763-42568763 GCF_036669925.1 Montipora capricornis
AATCTCGTATATAATCTAGACCTTACTACACTCCAACTCCAGATAAGATCTGGAGAACTCCAGATTCAATCCAACTCCAGATTCAATCTTGTGTGGATAAATTTTGTACAGTGGGCAATTTTTAAATGTAGATACCTATTCTAAAAATTGAAATGTAAATAAGCTTCTTCTTTTACATATATTTATTACTATTTTAATTATTTACTATTTATTTATCTCCTAGTATAGTGTACTCTGTTTTAGGAGCATTTTCATTAAAGCATTTTCATTAAAGACAACATCATTCCTTACCTTGTGTAAATGAAATATTTTAGATTATGTGCTTGTGTTTCTTGCCTGCCTATCATTATTACTTCTCAGTTATTCTAGGCAGCCAGTGCTCTCCTATTTTATTTTTATTTCTCATAATGTATTTATTTAACTAGGCAAAGTGAGAGAAATAAACTTGTTGTTGTTGTTGTTGTCAAGCCTGTTAGCTTTGTATGTGATAAAAATTTGTGGAAAATGTTTACCCACTAACCCTAACAAGTATTTGGTTTCAATTAAACATAACTTTAAAGTTATTGTTATTATGTTGGCCGGCATCCTTGTAATATAATTCAGCACAGTAATTACATTGCTTTTAAATGGTTTTAGGATTTTATTGCTACTCTTGATGAAGGGATGGTGAGGAAATTGGCTGTACGAAGTCTTCGCAGAGGAGTGGGGAGTATGGATTATATTCACACTCTCCTCATAATGGAGGATGACTTAGATGCAGAGGGCACAAACATGGTTGGGGAGGAAGACACCACCGAAACTGCACTTGCCAGCGCAACAACCACAGCAGTGGCTGAACCATCAGCTGGTGAAGTTGATCCTGGCCCGTCAGGGAGTGCCCCACTGGTCGAGTGGTGTGTATGTAGCCTGTGCAGGCCTATGCCACAAGCAATAGAAAATAAATGCTGCCAGCAAAGAAATTGCATAACAACATCTGCACGCTTTGGCAAATTATGTCTTGATCCTGATGTACTGCAACTGTGCATTCGTAATATGGGAGATATCAGGAATGATAGGGAGGACAACAGCACAAGAGCTTTCCGAAAAGCTGCTTATAGGCAATTTATATTGGCCAGACATGGGCACTTGGGGAGAGGGAACAGACGTGTGTGCCCTTCTTGTGTTGTGTTAAAAATAAGGGCACAGTTCCCATCACTCACTGGGGTTTATATGGGGTATAGGGAGCATTAAATTATTCGTTGGAAGTGGATTTCACTGTTTATTTAGAAGCTACAAGTCTATTCAGTGTTTAAGCAATGAAAACCAGCTGTTATTACATGTACTAGCTCTCATCATATATACACAATTGTTCAACTTCAAGCATTTTATGAAAATTTGTGCAGCTCATCCATAGAAATGCAGAAAAAAAATCAATTGGCCAGTATCCAGTTCTTATTACCTACAGTCCCACACTTATTCCAGTGAGTGACATGACAACCACTTGTACTTCTTTCCATTGAGCAGTTTTTCAGTTCGAATTTTCAGGATGAGTTTCCTTGGTGTATGTAACAGTAGCATGAATTTTTCATTGTTATAGTTCAACAATAATTATCTCTATTTATCTTTGGATTACCAAAATATAGATGCAAATGGTTACTGTATATGAATACATGTAGCTTCAACACAAGATTTTCTCCAGTTTTCTTTGGATTACATGTAAATAGATCCTAGTGACTGCTCTATATTTGAATAAAATAAATTGATAAGTAATGGTGAACTAGGTAGTAAAAATTATTTTACTCCCAGTAGCACAAAATAAAGAAAGAAATTATAATTTTATTCTCTCAGTGAAAGCTGCAACCATTGCCCTGGGAAATTTCTAACTGGTGCTCAAAACAAAACAAAAATTCTTTACTATTTTATATTTGAGAGTAGAAATCTGAAGTCTAATTCGAGTAGTTCCAAATGTGCTCAACGTTGAGCGTGAGTTGCAACTGATTAATGATATACTCTGGGAACAAGTAACTATTGTTGCAATGAATTATAATAATGTACATACAGATGTGAGTTATTTACTCTCATTGAGCACTGTGATCAATAGATGCATTGACACTTTTTTCTTTTAACGTTCAAAGTTGAACACTAGCTTTTTTGTAAAATGATCAACACTTACTTTCTCACCCAGATATGTTACAAATTTGTGAGAATTGAAGGCAAAAATGTTACACTAAATCAACAATTTGATAACATCAACCCTGTGTTTTAATGCTCCATAGGTGAAGTGTTGTTGTCTGTGTCCTCTGGATCATTATCCTTAGAGGGCAGACTAAATCTACTCCTCCTTTGCAACAATTCATTTGAGGATGGGGGAGGGTTAGCAGCAATAGTGGGTGCCAAAAGCCTAGGGTCACTTGCATTGAGTGACACATTACGTGTGACAATATCATTATCTGCCAATCTGCTATGTAAAATTCTAGCTATGAGGAGTGGGATGTACTCATAGGTCTTGAGAGCCTTGACAGTTCTCAAATCCCACTGCTTGGTCCGTTGATTATACTTCCGAGAGGTGATCTCGCTGCCTGACTTATTGGTGGCTGAAGCAAGACCTAGATGGAAGTTCCAGTCCATGGCTGCTAGGTACTTCCTAACCTTGTAAGCCCTGTAACTATACAAGCAAAATAATGATAATTTTAGCTAAGTGTCTTCCTAGTCGTGAAAGGAGACATCTCATGCACCTTACAGTTCAATTTTATGGAAACAACATGTTATAATCTAACATTGTTCCTATTTTTGTCAACCAGACATGACAATTATACATAACATACTATGGACTATGGACATACCTAAAGGGTGTTCTCTTTGGTGTGTACACTAGTGACAGGCTGTTGGCACATTCGATGTTGCCTGTGTGTCTGAGAAAAGTAAGAAAACAAATGGAAATGCAGCCAGCTTAAAATTTTATGGTGTGCTAGTTATACCAATGTGACATTTACCAAGGTAGCTTACTTTGAGTGAAACAATTGTGAGATACAACTGTACATGTATCTTATCTGCACGATTAATTGTTGAAACGGATTCATTATTTATTACAAAGTTTTGCCCTAAAGTAAGTAATGTGTTACCTGAACCTCACATAGTATTTGAAACTTTCAAGTAACTCCGGGTTTAAAATTATCTTTTGCAACTCTGCATAGTCATTGTCACGCCTATCAAACCAAGGTAGACTGGGGTTATGGACCTGGTCTTCGTGGTCGCATTTCCCAGACAACCAGACATGTGAATCACACACATGGTGTAGGAGGCCAATCCACTTATCCTTGTAGGAAAAAAATGAAATAAACAATCAATACATCATTAAAAGTATTAAACTGAACTGGCAACTCAAAGTTCATAGAATGAATGCAATAGACCAAACTGTAGACTGATCATAAGATAATGGGAGTTACTTACTTTCATCACCTTTAAAGCCTCTTCATCAGATGTGGATTCTGACTGCTTACACACACAGCAGCAATACCAGAAGTGCTTGATGATAGCATCTGACCAGGCTTTTATTTTACTCATGGACTTGGCTTGTCCTATCTGACAAAGTGCAATAATATTATGTAATTGAATTTATATGTTATCCAAACAACATTAGAGAAATTGTATAACCCACAGTAATCATTTAGGTTCTTGATGAAATTGGGTCTGTGCAAGTACACTGTAAAATGTTGAACCTTCTTGCACCCCTCCCAAAGAGAAGCACTACAGTCACAGCTGTAGGGTATGACAATAATCCCTTCTTTTTTGTTTACATCAAGCTGTAAACTCGGTGATTTTACTGCAAATGCATACGGAGTACCTTGGCCAAGCATTTCCTGATGCTCTTGGACTTGTGCCAAACATCAAGGCTATGAAAGACTTCCCCAAACTCATTTGCTGTGTGAAAATAGCAACGTAAAAAATTAAGATAGGATTCTTACAAATTTTGCTACGTGCATCAAATTCTCATTTTTGCATCGATAATAATAGTAATTATCAATTACTCACCGAAGTGGAGGTAAATATCCACCACTTTCACCGACACTGAGGTGAATAATTGTTTTAGTATATACCACACAGGCTGAATAACTAGCAGCCCAAAGAGTAACTTTCTTTGTGACAACATGCCGACAAAAGTCCTTTTGTTTTTCTTCGGCTGCTCGGAGGTGAATACTACTTGCCTAATCACCTCCAAGCTAGCCAATCAGTACGTGCGAAAAGCACTATTCACGTGTGTGGTATATACTACTACTACTACTACTACTACTACTACTACTACTACTACTACTACTACTACTACTACTACTACTACTAATAATAATAATAACAACAACACTAACAAAAATAACAATACTAACAGTAATAGTAACAATAATACTAATAATAAAAGCTACCAATTATACTAATAGGTATAGCATATTTGATCTGCCTGTTTGATCTATCTCTGCCTGACAAACAAGATACTGGTAAAGTGTGTCTGTTACTAGAATAGTCAGTCTATTTATAAAACATTACATTACTCTATATTTTCTGTTTTGACTTACAACACAAGTAAGGATATCACAACAATAATGTTGACTTACCAATAAGCTTTTTAATGGAAGATGATGCATCAGTTGCCAACTCAACGACATTAAGTACATTTTTAAGCCTGGATAATGCATTTTTCAAAGCGTCCTTTTCCATGTTTGTAGATGCAAGGCCCACGTGACGCTTGTCCCTCACCTCAATTTCTAGGATGTAACTTGAGGTTATTTCCATCAGGAAATAACATAGGTTCTTGGCACTGAACCCAGGAGAGTCACATTGTCCATCTCCACCCACAACTACCTCAGAACCAGCAAACTCCTTCACCAACTCTTCACGCATCCAGGACCACCACTCCTCAACTGCTGGAAACAAATATAGTCGCTGCATACGATAGAAAGTTGAAGATGACAGAAAGGACAGGCCCATGAAGTCAGCCATTCGACTGACTTTGCTGAAATTGTTGCCTGACAGAAGGATTGCTGCTGCAGCCTGTAAGTTGTTGCTAAACATGCCATTTAACTCCTCAGATGAGGCAAACCTGAAGGTGTGTCCATCCTTGCACCATGTATTTACAACAAGTGTTGTTCCCACAAAGTGATGTTTGACCTGTAGGGCTTTGTCACAGTCAGGTGTCTTACAACTTCCCTCAAACAACTTTAGAAAAAGGTCTAGGGAGCAGATAAACTTTCTCTCTCTGGCAAGTTTAACCTCTTTACGAAACTTGAAGAGGTCTTCACCTCTGCTTAGTTTGCGGTGAGGCCCACATTCTGGTCTATCCTCCACGCATGGAACATCTGGTCTGTCCTCCACACATGGAACATCTGGTCTGTCATCCACACATGAAACATCTGGTCTGTCATCCACACATGAAACATCTGGTCTATCCTCCACACATGGAATATCTTCTGTAGGCATCTCAACATCAGATTCCTCCACAAGAGTGCCCACATCTTCCATCAAACTTTCATCATCAGACGAATTGCTTTCAATGAAATTCAGACTGAAAGAGATCAAAAAAATAAATGTTACCTTAAAAAGTAAATAACAATTAATGAACAAAAGGTAGGGAAAAAATAATGGGAAGGTGTTTCAATTTTCACATTAAAATCTACATGTACTTACTCCATTTCCTCAGACTCAGCACCACTATCATCTGAAATGGAGTCATCAGCATTCAACTGTTGGATGGCAGAATTATATAGCTTCTTGTATCTGAACAAAACAAAACAAAACATTAACATGACTGTAGTCGTATTCAAACATTTTACTAAACAGTCAGTTTGTTCAATTAAGAAGATCTGTCCCCTCATTCAGCATCTCTTCCTGTATGATACATGTATAAAAGGTAAAACCAAACCCCAGAACTAGTTGTGATCTGGTGGACACTATTTGAGAAGGCTGTTATCATAAAACAATTCCAAAGGTAGGGATATCTATATAATGCTGTAACAAATTTTAAGCATTGTTTC
This sequence comes from Montipora capricornis, assembly GCF_036669925.1. NCBI lineage: Eukaryota > Metazoa > Cnidaria > Anthozoa > Scleractinia > Acroporidae > Montipora > Montipora capricornis. Next base: position 42,554,766 of record NC_090892.1, read on the forward strand.
TTGCAGTTACTAATAAACTGTTTTTACATGTACTTCATGTGCAAGAGATAATATAAATTCAAAATATATTATCAACATAAAAACATGGGTAACTGACTTGTTCTGTAAACTATTCAAAGTGCACTTCAACTTTATTTCATACCTCACAATTTCAGAAGAACTGTCTTCTGACTCCTCTGCTGATCCCTCATCGTCAGTAAAAAGTGAAGAGTTCAATTTCAAATTGGAACTGAAGACAGAAGTGAAATGAAATGTTATGGAATGAAATGAGTGCGACAGTCATGAAACTGTTTGTGTTTTGGCATGCACCCAGATAAACCAAACTCGTACTTGTATGTATACAATTTACAACACAGTACACACACAGACGGTAAGATATTAAAATAATAGTAAATTGATAGTAAGAACAAAAACACACGTTTACTTTTCATGAGGTGTGGTAAGGTTGTTAGCAGTGCTTCCATCGAGGGAACATTTGACTGGACTTTGTTCTTGACAACCAACGATCGGTGATTCAACAATACATGGCTCAACCGAAGGCTTCACAGGAGTTGAGGTCGGTGGCCCTGTAAAAGACACAATTTTTCTAAGTCCAAGCAGATGATGAATAAAATTGCTGCTCGTATGAAATAATACATTGACTACTCGCACCTTCAATTTCCACACCGACATCGACATGTTTTCGCGTCACATGAGAGATCGAACTAGAAAGGACGTCTACGCTTGATTCATCTCTGCAAACAAACGAGAGAAATCAAGTGGTAGTTCTTTTCTTCACTGGAAGGTAAATTAATCAACAGGAACACAGAAACGGAACTTACCTTCTACGAAATTCCAATGACAACAAATGCGCTGCGAAGGCGCTGTCAGTACAGGCTTCGTATCCTGCGTTAAATTTTGCCTGAAGCCACGATTTAAAAATGTTATTTTCAAGGTAAATACGTTTGCGACATCTCTCCCACTCCTTCTTCGCCTCTTTTGAATCGCGAAATATCCGCTTTCGACCTGAATTTTTCCTTTTTCCTCCGTGACCGCCGCCACCACCACTAGTCGACGCCATCTTGAAGTTGGCGACTGCACAAATTGAAAAATTCCGCCGGAACTTTTCAAGATTCGATCGGAAGCTCACGCATGCGCAGCACATGACCCTGTCCCTTTAATTAGCCCGTGATATGGTTACGTGTACTGGTCACATTGGCATACATGAAGGGGCGGACGGACGTACGGACGTTGATGACATCATGGCTATAAAACCAAATTTTCTCACGTCGATGATTAACTTTGGTGCTCTGCACGGAGCGCTATAATTTATTCATATTTGGATCTGTTTTTATTAATCGAAACATATAAAAGGTTCAGTTCTATTCAGTCTATTCAGTTGCTGATAACTACTTGCAAGATAACATGTCGAAGCGTGCGAGGCATCAGCCAGGCTTTTACGCGACATTATGTACTGATGTTTTTGTCGATCCACTTGGCATTGATGAATGCCGAGAGAGACTAGCTCTTCTATTTGAGAAGGATTTAAAATCGCCCCTGGCCTGCAACGAAACTATCACAATGCGGCACAATGTAGTGTGAGCAATCTTTCCTGGTTTGCTGACAGACCTCCGTGGATCTCCGTACCTCGCCAGTGAAGAGGAACTGATGGCAGCCGGCCTTGGTACTTATCTGAAGAAGTGTTTAACAGTAACAGGCGGTGGATGTTGCGTCGACGCTCCAGTCAGCTTGAAGCTGTTTCTTAGATGAACAAGGCCGCAAAACAGCTCCCCCCGCCCAAATATATCCAGAAGAAACTAACCATCTCTGCACGTGATCCATTTGTTGGACGACCTTAAATCAGGAAAGATTGAAAAGATTTAGTCCAAATACCTACCATTTGCGAGTTTCAAAGCGCTACGTGTGAGATTTCTCTGTTTGACGAAGAATGCTACAAACCAGCAGGACAGAGCTTTTATCTTTTCGTTTACATGTACAAAGTTGTGCCATCATTTTCACCAAATTTCTTTTATATAAATAACTTCTACTTACATCATCTGACAGGGCCAAGTGCCCTTCCACGTACCCGCCCAGCTCTTCTAAAAAGCTGGCAACTTGTGTGTCGGTGAATGTGAGCTACAAAATGAAATGTTTGGCGATCTTTTAAAGCTATTCGATGTTTGAAGGCAAGGCCAACAATAAAGCCTTGTTGCAAAGAGTTATTTACCGTTATTAACTGTACTTGCAATGACATGATACTTCGATCTCACGATGTTCTCACCACGTGCAAAATACGAAACAACAACACAACTTCCGTCTAGCGGTTGCTTGCTAAAATTGTCTGCGCACTCATTTTTAATACCTCAGAAAGAAAATGGCGGCGATGGTGTATTCTGAACGTTTGGAAAGACTCTGGAGAAAGGTACGTCCTATAGTAATGATAATAAAGCCTATTAACTCGGGAATATCGGACAAGCCCATCTAAATGAAATGCGTTTTAATGATATTTAAGGACGGTCATTAAGTGTTTTATTTGATTAAGGTGGCCGAACACAATTTTCGCGCAATTATCTACTCAATGCCCACGCTATCTGCGCTATTTTTCTTCATAATTGAACACAGTGTATTGATGGTTCTAGACTTTTATCGAAAGCCATAGCAAAATCTTGAACCTTACGATTACAGAGCTGTTTCATTCACATATTCTACATATTAACAGAGGTACCCTTCATACAAGAAGTTTCAGGCATATACTCTTCTCCGTTCTTAGATACAGATGAACTAAAAATGGCTTTACGGGACCGAAACGTTTTCGGGGCTGTCGAGAAATGGGCCCCAGTTCATCTAATCGGCCCTAAGAGTGGATGTGCAGTTTCAGAAAACATCCATACCCACCGCCATGTTGGACCTTGAAAACTTGGCTGAATTGTGAATTCATACTACCAGTGAGTATGACTGATTGTTGATCCATTCTGATTTGATTATAGTAACGTGTGGATTACGTCAAGGTAGAGGACTGGACAAGCAAAGCGCAACTGCAGTTTTTTTAATATCATGCTTTATTTAATACAAGGAAATTTTTTCAATTTGTAATATCTCGGATCATTGGCATCATATATTGTTTTCTTTCTCATTGCGAAAATCAAAGCAGTTATTTTTGAGTTTTCGGGGTCGGAGTTTTTGTGACACCCCATTTGGGATGTAGGAACTGAGGAAACATTATTTAATATAAAATTATTCCCATTACATTTCAGTGTCGCCTGGATATTCATTGAATGGCTGACAACTAGCTGGAAAAAGAAAACAACACCTCCGATAACAGTGTCAAATCATGTTTATTTATGCAAATATGATAACATCATGGTAAGAGCAAACTACTACCACATTAAATATTTTTGCTGGCACATGATAATATAGTCAAAAGTTAAATTAATATCAAGATTGGAGAACGGTTTGCCTTTGTGACAGAAGAAGAACTAAATCTGCTTGTCGATAAAGTGGTATCAGAAAACACATGTTGGCAAAATATTTGAAGGATAATAAATAACTTGAGCACTACATTAGTTCTCTCTTGCTATTTGTGTCATATTATACTCCTGAATTAACTGTTGCTTTCTTGTCTTTTTGTTAAATACCTTCCCTGTTACTTCAGTTAGGAGAGCAAGGAGTTCTGCAACTTTCATTCTTTTAAGTTCATCATCTGTAAATTGATGAGCCATTGAATTCTCTATATCATCGTCTACGACAGCGCTAGAAATTCTTGGGACCTTTCTTGCAGCTTCTTGTTTCCCTCCTTCTACCCAAAATGGCATTTCTCTTTTCACATAGTGTCTCTTTTCTCTTTGGCACTCCCTTAGTACCTTTTTCATAATGGCAGCCGACTTGTTGATTCTTTTATATCAATGTAAATTAGCCTTTCTGACCTCGTTACCGTGTACGAAGTTAAAAAGAATTTTTACTTTCAAACGAGGCCAGAAAGGATAATCAACAAAGGAATAAATAAGTGGCTGCCATTATGAAAAAGGTCTATATCTGTAATGTACAGTAGAAATATTTTACACTCAACTCTCTCATAGCGACCACCTCCTGTAAGTGACCACTTTGTCGTGTACCAAGGGTGGTCGCTTATGAGAGAGTTGACTATAATTGTTATTATAAAACACAGTTTCATGTTGATTAGCAAGGAGAAGCATTACAAGAGCTCTAAGGGACATTTCTTAAAGAAACATGCCTTTTACAGAACTAAAATTAATGTTACTTGGTAAATACCTTGTAATCTCCTCCAAGGTAAAACTCCAAGTTGATCTTCTCTCCATCCACAATAACATGACCCTCATTTGCCAAGCGGTTAACTTCCTTGATTACATTTGCCTAGGACTCTTTGAGTGTCTCATGTTCCTCTTTGCCTTTAACAATAGCAATTATATGATTACCTAAGGAAACTAATATATTATATATTTTAACACTTATGTACAGGTTTGACCTTAATTAGATGCACGCCCAATTTTGACATCCAACACAAAGTGTCCCTTTAAGTCTAAGCATTTGCTACCTATTTTCAACAATAAGGTAAGGGTAAAGGTCGGCGTAATTTTTAGCTTTGGGTAAATGCAGCAGTTAATCTTCACTTAAAGAGCAGCATTTGGGGGACACTTTGTGACATAAATTGTCTGTATTCTGAGACACAAGTGATGTTGAAGTTGGCTAGAAGAGCAAGGGGACACTTCGTGAAGCTTATTGAAATCCGCGTGCATCTAATTAGGGTCAAACCTGGACATAATTATCTGTATTTTAAATGAGTGCATTTTCATTTGAAGGAAGGATGACCTGTGAATTGTAAAATTCTTAACAGCACTAAAGCTTTTTTTTTTGTATAAAGCATATTCAGGCTTTTATGGCAAGCAAACCAAATCTATTTTAGTGTGTCTCCAAAACTGTTTTCATTCTAAGCTAGGCATGTTTTAATTAGGGATATCAGTACCTGAACTGGACAAGCAGCTCTTGCCATCTTCTATAATTGCAAAGGAGCAAACAAAGAGATTGCTGGTGAGACATCCTTGCCCCATGTCCTGAGATTTTCACTCTCATTTTCCCCACAGGAGCTCCCTTGTTTTTGATCTGCAAAATTAATATGAAATGTGCAACGAATTAGCACTTGATAGAATTTAATTATCACAATAAGGCATAAGTCAGTCCTATGTTTTGCAGTCACACTAATATATTGTTTATTTAATTCCTCCTATTCATGATACAATAGGCAAAAATTTAAAAACATAAAATTCATAGATATTTTAACAGTTGGGTTGGTAATTTGGGGTACAAGGTCTGTTGCAGATGGAATATTATTCCATAAAATCTACCAATAATTGTTAGCCAGTACCTCCATAAATTAGTTCGAAAAGATTCAATCACAGCTTAATCTGAAGAAGCACTAGGAGTATTATATTCATGTTGCTCAGACCCTAAAGATGATGAGTAATATACAGTAAATGTAGCTTACATAATTGCTTATTTCGTTCCTGAGAAGAACTTCAAATGGCAGTTCCGCTCCGTCTGATGCCCCAGGTGTTCCAGTCACCGACCAGTTGGCATCCAAGACCTTTGCACAACTTTCTTTTTGGTGGGTGTGGGGAAGTGACTGGTCCAGCTGTGTAAGCTCATGTTAGGCTTTTCTGATATGGAAAACCGGTCCATTATATTCAGGATTGTCCTTACTTTCTCTTTCTCTTCTTCTGGTAGAGTCTCATACACCACCCGGGTCTCACCTGAGAAAATAAAAACACATAATGGGAATTGCAGATTGGGTTATTGTAGTTTCTCTCTTCAGAAATTTTTGTATTCATGGTAATGATTCAAAACAAAATACCACTGAAAGTAAAAAGACTTCATTCAATGATACTTGTTTCCCATGTAATTTATAATATGAAATGAAACTGGGCCACTTACCGTTGTTGTCTGACTGTGGATTTTCTTTGTTTTCAACTGAAGGATCATCTGTCAAAGATGTGGTGTTTTCTGTTTTGGATATGGAGGAAGCAAGTTATTAGCTATTAAAAAAAGCCCATGTCAGGATAAGAATAAAGGCAGGGCAATAGATGGTTTCATGAAGTATATAATCCTTGAACAGAAAAGCTGTTTGTCATTCATTCAATGATTGATTGATTGATTGATGCATTCAGTTCATCACTTGTATACCAAAATGATTTCATCTTTCATTTTGTAATTCATTTCTAAGAACCTTATCATTAATGAAAGATTATAATAGTTACCTTGGCATTTTTTATTGCTAAGGTTCAAATTAAGTGTGCCACCTCTACTGTCCTCCAAGAGTAAGGACTTTGGAGTAAGTCCATAGGTTTTTCGCAAACAAAAGAGCCTGCCCTGCTTTTTCTCTGCAATAAAAGAACTTAGATTAATGATGATGATATTACATTGATCAATTGGGCAAGATCAACCAACAATGACTTCTGCTGATTGTCATTATCTGGATATTTACCTGATTTCCTTGATATGACGTTGCCTTTGTCTCAAACCAACACTGTCTGTATTTCGGCCCTTGTATGAGATACGGACAAATTTCAGCTGTGCCATAGCGTCGTACAGTTCGGAGGCCTTTTCTTTAGTTAAGATAAAAATAAAATTAATACGTACAACCATGCCATCTTTTGATTTAAGCTCATAAAACATCCGGCATAGTCAATCATCAAACTCAGTCCAACCAAATCGAACACAGAACTTTGTGCGAGTTTGAGTTGTTAACCAGTTGATGATCATCAATTGCGTCCAGTTGTTCGGTGAATGAATTCGCTTGAACAAAGATTAGGTTATGCAGCCTCAAAAACACGTGAATATACTGAAGTAACTCGAGCCTCGCAAAACTGGTTATGATTTTCAACACGGTCACCAGTCTTACAAAAAATCGGGAGTTCGAAAATCAAAAGTTCGATTTAGTATGTCCAGTCACTTTTGTGTGGGTTCGATTTGGTTGCCGAACTGGATTAAGTCAGATTGAAATACAGTTCGATTGGGTTCGTTTGACTATGCCGGGTAAAACAGAACGATCTAGTCGTACACGACTAATATCTGACCGCAGTTAACTTTCCATGTGACACAATATGTGTAGGTAAATTTTTCCAGTTTAGCTCTCATAAAAAACAATTATTAATGTCCTCACTTTCGACATCCCTTCTCAGCTTGTCGCACTCCTCCTTCAACTCCTCTTGCCTTTTAAGTTCCTCGATGACGCCCTGAGGATCTTGAAAAATTTCCTCTGGATGAAGGCTAATTCTGGTCCAATACTGGTTGCGAAATCTTTTCCGCTTTTCGCCATTGGTCTCTGCAGTTACCCTCCTTATTATGTAGTGAGTAAACCATCCTTTTTAACTCGTTTCCAACGCGCACTTCACTCGATGATTTTAGCTTATAGCCCATAGCCCATTGACGCCAAACTGTTCTGAAGTGCATGAAAGATTTGCATCAGATTCATTTTCAATGGCCCCAGGGCTTCCCAGGTTGGCAATTGCAGCCTTGCTGAATAAATGTACAGATGTCACTGATGTCAAGAATATTTTGTTCAAGGAAATGCTGGTGATTTCATCAAAAAAGGAACCAAGTCTTCTGGGGCAAACCCATCACAATGTTTACCGTCCTTTCAGCTGACTGCATTTGTTGAGGAGTTGAAAACAAAAGCTCCTTTGACAAATGAGCTGCTCTACACCCTTTGTGTCTCCAAGGCTAAAAAGCGCAAGCTGGGAAATGGGGAGGAAGTTAATAATGTCATTGCTACAATTGCTGCAATCATGCTTCAAGACCGATGTCCTAAAATGTCTGCTTTGGCGTACCGTATTGGACTGATACTCCGCTTCTCTGGGGCAGGACAAATGGTTAGCATTTAATAATAATAATAACAATAATAACAATAATTACAATAATAATAATAATAATAATAATTTTATTCATAGACTATTTACAGATTCAAAAACATGAATATTAAAATATATACCCTATGCACATTCTTCTTGTATAGGAAAGAGAATTGCTGAAAAATGACTATCTAAAAACACTACTAATAACAATAAAAAAAGCCTCAAAAAGATAAAAAGCATAAAAACTATCCAAAATAATTTGGACTGACAAAAAAGTTACCACTTAAATCCTGGCTTGCGCACTTTCCGATGTAATGTCAAGATATATTGGCTGCTTTTCTCTTTCTCCTGGTTCCTCTGAGACACTAGCCTGCACGCAGGCGGTTGGATGGTCGAAAAACCGGAATTCGTAGTGAGGTCGCCATCTTGGATTCGCGCGGCTAGGTCTGGGCCGGGTTGATGGTCGAGAAAGCGAGCGAGGGGAGGGGGGTGGAGAGGAGAGAGAAAAACCGCCTGCCCGAAAACCAGCCCCCTTTGAGTAGCACAATTTCGCAGCGTCCGCCGGTGGACGCTGTCTTCTGATTGGTCGGCAGACATGCTGTCAATCAACACAAGATTTAATATTCATATACCGCTCTTGTCACCATAGGCAAAATGATGAGCTCGAATGTCGATCGAGCGATTCAAAGTGCTTTAGATTTCTTGGCGACAAGAGAAAGGAGCGTTCTTTTGAAGCATGAACAAAAACAGGCGATAGTTAGTTTACTAAATGGTGAAGATGTGCTGGCCGTGCTTCCCACTGGCTTTGGGAAAAGCATGATATTTACAGTGTTTGCGATAGCCGAAATTGAGAAACTTGAAGGTCGTCCGGTGTCAGTGCTTGTAATTTGCCCACTCAAGAGCATCATATCAGATCAGATTGTCGAACTGGAAGGTTTGTGTTCGGCAGCAGAATTCACCCCAGAGAGTTCTAAGAAAATTATCGAAGATCCTCCTATCTTCATCTACTGCTCTGCAGAGCAAGCGCTGGAGGAACGCTTCCTTTCGGCCAAAAGACATATGAAGAAAAAAATAACATAGTTAATCTTGTGTACGTAAATAAGTTTTATTGTATCGTTAATCTCAAAGTTATTTTTCTTAACACTCGGCGAATCAAATCTTTCTTTCCCTACAAAGATCGCTTGAATCGTTCCCACAGATCGAAAGTTGTTTACAAGGCAAGTTGTTCAGATTGCGATGACTTCTACATCGGCAAAACGAAGCACCGACTGCAGGATAGAAAAGCTGAACATTTTGAAGCGCTCTCCAAGCATGAACACACATCAGATATTGCTGATCATATTATGACTACTGGACATAACATAAAATGGGATCATTTTTAAATTCTCGCGTCTGGGAAAACTGATTACCACTGCAAACGAAACCTTGTTTACACAGGAATTGAATCCGACCTTAAATGCTAATTGTCACTTTATTACAGATCGCTCTCAATTTGTTTTGAAATATAAATATTTTTCATATAATGAAGGTTACTTTTGAAAATGTATGTTGCCACATACGAAACGTCAAGTTAGATTTCATAAAATGCATTGCTTCACTGTAAATCAAAACTGTAAATCAAAGCCGCAGTTGATCGCAAAGTGCACGGACAGGAATATTGCCCACTGTTTTCTCGCTGCCAAATTTTTCAAACTTTCCGTATTAAACAAGAAATTGCAATGGGAAAAACCAACAATTCCCTTTTGCTGCAGTTTCTGCCGGTTTGCTTACATTTCTTACGGCTTTTTTAGTTGACCAGAGCAAGTTTGTTTACAGCTACACGCTTCAGTGATTGACAGCCTTATTACAGTCTCTTACTTATTGGTCAATTATTGTGGCGTGACATGCAACCGGAAGCTCAAAAGAAAGTGGGCGGCTACCGAGAAAAGGTTGTTTTTCGGGCAGGCGGTTTTCTCTCCGCTCTTCCCACTCCCCACCCCGTCGTTTTGTCACGGGGCCCAGACCTATCCCACGCTCTTCCAATATGGCGTCTGATAGTGTTTCGTGGCGACACAACAACTACCGCCTGCAAGCAGGCTACTGAGACACAGGAAGGCTGATCGTAGAATGGCAAAGGCTACCTTCGCCCATATCCAAGATATGGTTGTAGCGTAGTCATCTCCTTTCTTTAACGCAAGTAGCTCTGCAAGGCGGCTAAGGAATCTCTCGCATTCATCGGCCATTCCACCTGTGCTTGTAAAAACTAATGGTGTGAATGTCCCTTGCTCCACTTCCAAAACCCACCAGCTGTAGTAATAATAATAATAATATTATTATTATTAATTTGTTTTTTATTTTTTTATTATTAATACCTCTTTTAAGGCACCACCTCTAAAGGGAATCTTTTTTATATTTCTTCTGAGCTGACTGAACAACAGTTCCCTAATAAACATAATTATTATGAATCATTATTGCTTTGTATGAGCAGGGAAGGAGGGGGAAGGAGGTTTTGAATTTCTAAAAGACAGTTTGACAATTACCCTACCAGCGAAGGTCTCTTTCTTTTATGTAAACCAGGCACACAAAAGAAAAGAGGGCTCCACTGGTATGGAGTTCATTGTTTCAACGCAAATGAATTGCTTGTGATAAATGCAATCTGTGCTTATGGAAATATTAGTCCACAAACCCTTTCCACAGTAGATAGAGGTGCAATATTTCGTAGGGGTTAGGGATTCAATTCCCTTACTTTTCATGGTGAACAGACCACATTTCTATGCACATTACTAAACTGCCAAGAGAATTTTTTTGTTTTGGGAGGGGGGGGGGGGAGAGACGGGTACGTTGTTAATTTCTCTCCTACTGTGGGGTATGCATGTCTAGTGGAATAGAATGATGACATTTCACCGAAGATACAATTAAGCTCCAAAGTGATTTGATTTTATGTATTATCTTCCACGGGTTGGTATAGTATCGAAAGGAGTAGGGATTTGCTTTTCCAAGTGTTCTAAGTGTGTTTTCTGGAGCGGAAATATAATTTGCTAGTTCTTGTAATGTCGCATGTCCTCACAGTCCATCCGACTCAGCCAGCAGTAAAGGCAAAGGAAATGGGCAACAACCATGACAAGACTCTTGTCCAAGGGAAGACCAATATTGAGCAGTGTACGAATACTGTGCAGTGTCTGGAGATGGTAAAAAACTTTGTAAAGAGCTTGGAGTATCTGCCAGAATTGCCCCAAATTGGACAGCTGTGTTCCCATTTAATAGCCCCTGGATCTAGTGTTGCATCATGCAGTTTGATCAAGGAAAGTGGTACCACTGGAGATGCTGAAACCATTGATACCTCCTCATTAAAGCTTCCTTGCTTGTACAGCCCAACCCATGTTGTTCAAAGCATTGAGGATAAACTAGTAGAGGAGCTAGTCAGTGCCAAGATTATCACGGATACACTTACTTTTGTTTCAAAAACAGCAGAATCTGGGGAGAATGTGGTGGACACTCTGAATAAGTCTATGGAGATTGCTAAAAGCACAGCCCCTAAAGGGTTCCAGATCATTGGAGACAACCTAGACCTCCATATCAATGTGAGGCATATGGATTGTCATAGCAAAAACAAGTCCCTTCGTACAGTCAACCTTGTTGCCATGGAGGATGTTGTTTCTGGGGAACATTTACCTGATGTAAGTGGTAGGACTCTTGATGCTGCTCAAGTGCACGAGTTTTCCCTCTTTGGATGAAGTGGAGAAGTTAAAGAGGGACCTAATTCCACTGTGGATGCGTGTAGTTGTCAAATAACTATCAGCATTAACTTCTTAAAGTCACTGGTTGTGTACCACATACCTCATGAGTACAGCGAAGTAATGAAAATTGCATCTAATGAGGTGTGTATAAAAAAATAACATTATTTTTTGTTTAACCCATTGACTCCTGGGAGTGGTACTTAATAGATTTCACTCTGTCTAATGCCAGACGATCTTACTCATCAATATGGGGACAGCTTATGAGTGGACCTACAGAAGAAGTTGTTAACCCATTTAGAGCTAAAGCACCCCAATTAGCAAGTAAAATCGTCTAGTGTGTGGTATCTTTCCGTTGCAAGGACAAGAACTCATCTTCTTAACAACAACCTATTTATTTGTGCTATCGCTTCGTTTTCCTTTTTGTGTGTATCCCATAATACACTGAATGCTAGTAACGTCCGTTTCCGGTACACTGCATCTCCCCCTTATTTGGAAACTTACAATACCAACATGAACAAGAAAGTCTGTAAAGGAAAAGTGTCAACAGTGCCTTTTTCTTTTTTTTTACAAGTGGACTAGTTGCAAACATTCGCACAGGCCAAGATGTATCTGAATTGCCTGGCGGGTTGTTCGGGAGGACTTCCTGTGACTGTACGGACGGCTGGCTGGTCGCACTGCACTGGTTCCACTGCTTGCCTCTGGAAGCTCGGGCTGCTCTGGTCCCTTTGATGCCTCTATTTCTATGGTTGCAGGCTCGACAAACTTCTTCATGTGTTGCTGCCAATATCCCTCAGTGACTTGCTCACCGGAGAACTCAACTTTGGGAAGTTTGTCATGCAATTTTCTTTCCATTAACAGTTCTGCAGGTGACATGCTTGTTACAGTGTGTGGGGTAACTCGTTACTGGAACAGAAAGTCCTGGACTGCCTTCCGGCAGTCTCTCCCTTCAAGCCGCGCAATCAATCTTTGAGAGGCTTTCATTGCAATGGTCCACTTCTCCATTGCTTTGTGGCCAGTAGGGTACACCTTTCTTGTGCTCGACCCGCGAATATTCTTGGAAAGTTTAAAACTGCTTCGACACAAATGGTGGTCGATTATCGCTGCACACACTCTCTGGTAGGCCATGTGTCCTGAAAATGGCTTCCATGGACTTAACCACATGGCGGGCATCTGTCTTTTTCAAAAGAATCGCTTCTGTCCAATGGGAATAGTAATCTACCACTACCAGAAGGTGTTCACCACTAGATGCATCGAGGAGATCAATTGAGGTTTCTGGTTGCAAGGGTGGGTCATCTGCTGAGGCAAGCTCTACTTGGCACTAATGCAGCTGACATGGCGTCAATGGCAACACTTCATGCAAAATCTTCTGTTTCGCTCGTCTCTTTGTTTTGGGTTTGGCCAATGGGGTGACGGCTGAGAATATTTGCTGCATGGTCTTTGCCCCGAATATGTGTCAACTCATAGTGGAACTGCTGCCAGTATACAAGCCACCTCTTGATTCTGGCTGATGGAGGTTTTGACCTTGCACTGATCACTGTTACCAAGGCCTTGTGATCAGTACGAATCTCGAATTTAATCCCATATAGGTACAGGTAGAACTTTTCACATTCCCATCTGATGGCAAGGGCTTCTCTTTCAAATTGGGAGTATCATTTTTCTACCTTACTGAGTTTGCGACTGGCATAATAGATTGGCCTGTAACTTCCATCTTCTTGCTCTTGCTCGAGTATTGCACCAATTTCAACTGGCGAGGCGTCAGTCATGAGGCGAATTGGGGCACCTTGTCTGTGGTAGGCCATCACCTGTGCATGAGTTAATCGGGTTTTGACATCTCCAAATGCTTTATCTTCTCTGGGACCCCAGCACCATTTGTGGCTTTGCAGGTCAAGTCCTACAACAAACTTGATATTGTCTCGAAGTTTGGGATGAACTTCGCACAAAACTGAACAGAACCAAGGAAACTTCTTACTTCTGACTGATTTTGAGAAGCAGGTACTTCAACAATAGCCTTCACTCGCTTGTCAGAGACTTTCAACCCTTCTCGCGAAAAGACATCATACTTGGGACACCGATCTCGCACTTGTCATAGTAGAGGGTGATTCCATTGTCCTGTAACTTGGTCATAACTCTTTCCAAGTTTGCTTCATTTTCCTTGTCATCTGCACCAACCACTTGCAGGTCGTCATGCAGGTTGTAGTCCCCTGGGCAGTCTTTAATCACCTGCCACACAATTTGCTGGAAATTTTTTGTTGCCATGTTTACGCCAAAAAGAAGGCGCTTATATCTATATAAGCCATTGTGTGCAGAAAAAGTGGTAATGTCCCTAGAGTCAGGGTGCAATTCAATCTGATGGGAGGCCATGTTTAAATCCAGCTTTGAGAAGACTTTAGCATAGGACACCTCTTGGAGTCTCCTCCACTGTGGGAACTGAATGTTTC
>NC_090892.1:42573763-42576263 GCF_036669925.1 Montipora capricornis
GTGGCTGGAGCTTTCGAATACTGCGTGAACCTTTGATGGTCTTAAGGACTTGATCGTGAAAGAACAATTTATTGACTCTTGCCCTAAGGATTTGGCAATTCACCTGCGAGAAAGGGCACCTGAGACTCTAGCAAAGATTGCGAAGGTCGCTGACCAGTACTTGGAGGCTCATGGTAAACATTTGTTCAGCTCAGCGAGCAGAAAGCCAACAATGCAGCCTGAGAGGGACAAAGCCAAGAACATGCAGATTAATCCACCAGCTCTGCATTGCTTTAAGTGCAACACCCGAGGTCATAAAGCCGTCAACTGCCCAACTCTAACAAGAAAGTGTTTCCTGTGTGGCAAGCAGGGTCATGAGGCTAGAAACTGTCGATCAGGTGGACGCAGATCAGGAGGACAAAGTAAGGATGGTAATTTTGTGCAGCGTGGTCGAGTGAGTGCCAGTTGTTTAGTTCAGCCACCTGAGGTTAAACCTAATGATGAAGAAGTTAAGGCGTGTATTAAAGATGATAAGTTGCTGTTAGCCTGTGGTAAGAAGATTCCATTGTTGAGTAGTGCTTGTGTTGAACCGTTAACTGGAGAGAGAAGTACTGTAAACATCCGTGTATAAGCCGCATCCGTAGATAAGCCGCACCCCTGATTTGGAAGCGCAGATTTTGGAAAAAAATGAAAACAATACAGTTTGAAGTTTCAGTAGAGTTGTATTGCTACAAACAACGAAGGACAAACAATCAAGGTTTCGAAACACCGACATGGAAGTTGTGGCTATCTTTCACATTTATCAAGTCTAATGAAAGCGAAATTTTGTTTGTCGTACCTTCTTTTCCATTGGAATTTACATCATCTTTAACTTGAAATGCTCTTTCGATTCGATTTTTTCAAGATAATCACTTCGAAACATGAAATTCCTTCGGCATTAAAAAGACAAACAAACAAGCAAAGCCTGATAATGCAGTCGACAAAGTTGCCATGAAGGTGGTAAAAAAAAAACAATGAAACAGTTGGCCATTTACCTCGCGAGTACTCGCAAATTTTGTGGTACTTTATTGCACATGGCAAAAAGATATGCGTGGAAGTGACTGGCCGCAGACATCACTGCAAACAGCTGTGCAGAGGAATGTAGATTCCTTGTACGTTGGTGTTTAGTTGTTCGAGTAAAGCGAAAATTAATCGTTTGAAAGAACTCTTGGAGAGGAAGACTCGCTAATAAACACTCAGACATGAAATGCTCCTCTGGGAGCCACCACTGAATGAAAAAGTCAATGAACTACAGCAACATGCTCTCAGTTTCTTTATGTGTATTTCTATAATACTGTTACATTGTTAATTCGAATTTTTATGAATATTAATTAGGTTTTTGAGAACTCCAAACACAGATGTATCCATGGATAAGCTGCACCCTTGATTTTTGGCTTCAATTTTGTGAAAAAAAGTGCGGCTTATACATGGACGTTTACGGTAAAATGCCTGTCGTGAAAGGTAGAGTTGGAGAGAAGCCTGTTGATGTCCTTAGAGATACTGGTTGTAGTGGAATTGTAGTAAAGAGGGACCTTGTGTCTGAGGATCAGTTTACTGGTGAATTTCATGCTATGCTGCTCATTGACAATACGGCAAGGAAAGTTCCCATCGCAAAGATTGATGTTGATACACCTTATCTTAAGGGCCAAGTGGAAGCGCAGTGTCTTCCTGATGCTGTTTATGATTTAATTATTGGTAAAGTACCAGGTGCAAGAGCTGCTGACGACCCAGACCCAAGCTGGCAAGTTCCTGTACAAGAAGCTTGTGCTGTAACCACAAGAAGTCAAGCTAAGAAAGCTGGAGAACATATTCTGCTGAAGGTACCGGGTACTAAAGAAAGTTCTGTAGTTGATAGAGAAAAGCTCAAGCAGATGCAGCGTGACGACGAGAGGCTACAGAAATTTTGGGAGAAAGATGACGTAGTTGTGAGAGGCCAGGCTGAGACTTCATTTGAAGTGAAAGATGGAGTTCTGTACCGCGTCTACAAGCACCCTTATGTGAACGGAGGTAAACCCCTGAAGCAGGTTATGGTTCCTGTGCAGCTTAGAAGTCGAATAATGGAACTAGCGCACAGATCGATCATGGGAGGTCACATGGGAATAAAGAAAACGACTGATAAGATTCAAAGCACGTTCTATTGGCCAGGCATTCAAGGAGACGTACGGAAGGTTCCCCTAGAGAAGATGCCATTAATTGACAAGCCATTTAAGAGAGTAGCAATCGACCTGGTTGGACCTATTGTTCCCCGAGTGAGGACGGTCATAGATATATATTGACATTGGTCGACTTTGCAACTCGTTATCCTGAAGCTGTCCCACTGAAGAACATTGATACTGAAACTGTGGCAGAAGCGTTGGTGGATATCTTTAGTCGTTTGGGAGTGCCTGAAGAGATCTTGAGTGACCTTGGTACGCAGTCTATCTCTGAGTGTATGAAGGAAGTGACACGACTTTTGAGCATTAAACAGCTCACCACGACTCCT
>NC_090892.1:42578763-42596263 GCF_036669925.1 Montipora capricornis
ACGTTCATTTTGGAATAAATCTTGTTGTTGTTCCGACAACCCTGCGTTCAGATTAGTTTGCAAACTACCTTTCCTCAAAACACACGAACTCGTAACACAGGACTACTACTGTACTAGAACAAATTCACAGGAAAGCAGTTGTTTTTACTTGCTTTCCATAGATAAAAAATTATCTGTACAATGGAGTTAATGTCAAGCAGCTACATCGTTGAATTTGTGGGTACCGAAGTAAGTGGCGCAGACAAAATCTTGCTTATTATAAGTTTTAGTCCTTTGTCTTGCTTTTCTAGTGGTTCCCATGATTGCTGTGATATATTTTCTTTAATAATTGACAATAGGTTACTTCTTTGTTGGCATTTGTCAGTAGCTTTCTATAATTATTGGAATAACAAACTTTTGTTGAGTAGCCAAAGTAAGCTTTCACATTCTGGTCTATATTGCCTCAGAGCCTAAGTGTTCACAGCAGAGACAGTTCAATGGAATTTTCACTGGACCTCATAATTATGAGTACACAAAATGTTCACTTACAGCAGAGCCAAGCTATCTTTAACTGAAATTTTATCGTGAACTGCAACAGAGAATTTGTGCACCTTCATTTGGAGTTAAAAAAAGTTGGTTCTACTTTATGAAATTTATACTAATTCATTTCGAAAGGTTATTCTTCAATGTTCTCTTCCTTGAGTGAGTATAGTTCAGATATTGGGCAGCCAACAAGTAGGTTCCTTTCACATTGCAACTTGAGCCTTTATTTCTGTAAGTCTACTAAAGACTGCTGTCTCCATAAAAACTGCTTTCGCTGATATCACTTAAATAGTCTGCATCAAGTACAGACTCATACCCAGTCGCTATTTACGGGTTTCAAACCGAAAGTGGTCTGGATAAAGTGGAGCATGCGGGGAGTTATGGGAAGAAGCCGAAGAAAAATAGCGACTGGCAGATTTCGATCGACAGAACCGTGCAATCGTGCATAGAGCCTTGCAGAGCAGAGAAACAGAATATGGCGTTATTTTACATCTGTGTTGTGGTTAAAATTCAGTTCGAAATGTAGCTTAGTATTTAACCTACTAAAGTGTTCGGCCAAAGATCTTTTCTCATTTTTTCTTGGCTTGTTATGTCGTGGTAAACTGTGTTACCACAAATGGCTTCTTAGTGGGAACATTTGTGGGAAGACAATTTGGGTGATTTAGACAGTTCTTTCACTGAATTGTGGATCGAAGGTTAGTATAACAGTTACACTTTGCCATTCTTACAGATATCTTAGATATTGCATACGCTCCACCTCTATTATTGATGGAGTGTCACAAAGCACAGCAGTCTTGTCATATTTAAGATTAACTTAAGCTTGTGTATTTCAATGCATACTTAAATAATTAATCTTGCTATCATCATTGTTAAGAGGGTTACCTATCAAATGTTTTCCTTCTCAGATGACCACGAAAAGGAAACGGATCGGGAAACCCATACGGCTCCCAGCCCTACGGATAAAGAGAGTTCTAAATTCAAGTTTTCAACTCGAGGGAAACACGATTTGACGCCTACTTCTGAAGCTGCTCCAGAGGCGAGTAAAAAACGTAATTCAAGCCATTGCAGAAAGGAGCTGGATTTTGAGAAGAGAGACCAGAATGTTAAAGATGTCCCAAAAAGTTAGTAAAACTTCTTTTTCTTTTATTTAAATGAACTGGACCGACCTATAGTGTACTCACACATGAAAAAAAGTATTACAATTTATTTGTGAATGTAAACAGCTTACATTGTTTTCCAAATTGAGCTTTTCACAGGTTAAAATTAAGTTAAACTAATATTGGCATGAGCAGTTACATATTTAATATATACTTTTTTATTCGTTCCTTCGTTTATTTATCTATTTGTCTATCTATAGATCTAACAAATGTATTCAATGTATGTGGTCATACGGGCACATCTTCAGGCGTCTAGTGATGTTAGAGAGCGGTGTGCCATTATAGGGGAGATTATTTCCAGTCATTTTGAGGAAAAAGCGGGCATAACCTGTACACAAGCAAGGGTATTAAGCTGCATTGAGTCAAGTCTCCAGGCAAGAAATCTGAATGCACCCTGTCTTTCAGACTTCTGCCAACTTCCAGAAAGGTCCAAAAAAGCCATCATCACTAATGCCATACATGGCATTTTAGCACAGTTAAGGTATCTGAAAACAACAGGAAGCCACCAGGCGAGAGGTAAATTTATTATGATTTTGTCCATATTTCTAATAGCTCTTGTCTGCAGGTGTATATACTGTTTTAATAGGTTTTAAGAGCCCTTGCTCAGTCGTATATAAAAAACCCTATATTCTAAGAGCACAGCTTGTAGAGTTGCATTCATATAAGCTGTTTAGTTTATGACTGTTACAATAATTGATTTATTTGAAATTAATTACATCATTGGCTTGTGCTGTGTCGTCATATTACTAATATGTTGCCTTATGTGATAGTTGGAAGTGAGCTGTCTTGAAAGCATGTTTGTTGGGTTATTTTATAAATTATAGGCGTCACAAATAATTTTACATATTGTGGTTCATATGGTTATGATGGATGGCTTTAGAGGTCATTTAATGCCATGCAGTGTTGAATCCATTCTTCTGTTCCTTTATTTTCTTTATTCTTGGGTATTGGCATTTGTAGACACGAACACTTACTTTTATCTACTTTACTTTACCTTTTTACTTTATCTTTCATCTACGTGCATACTTGTAGGACCTTTTAAAGAACTTCAGTAAACGAGCTGATGTCCAGATTCTAAGTCTCCCACCAGACCAACAGGCTACATTGGATAAACAAGGTATTTTTGAAATTGTTTACCGTAAATCCTCTCCCAAACCCTACCCCAGAGGGCTTATCTCTTTCAACCAGTTAAGAGGGGGCTTATAGGGAATTTATGGTATGTGAGAGAAACTATTTATTGGGTTTGGGGGTTCTTGCATCTTAAAGGCAGTGGAGCAGGGAGAAACAAACATATCTTCCTAACATTTTAAAATATTTCCTTTTTATGTTTTGTATAGGCCCAATATCAAACATAAAAAGACAACTAGGAGCAAATTTGGCATCGCTATCTGTGGTGTGGTTGGAACTAGAGAAGGGGGCTGCCAAAGATCCCATGTTATCTGGGTTACTAGATCAGTATGCTGACTTGTCAAAAACAAACAAGCATCACATAGTTACTTTGGTACAGCTATATGAACAGGAGTTGAGGAATCTACAGAGAGAGAACACTTCAGGTTTAACATTGACACAAACTGCAGTACTACGAGCTGAAATGCAAGTTTTTGAAAAAGAATGTGATTTTTGAATTCGTGATAAATATGGTGAAAGGAAATTTTGCATCCCATCCAATGCCATTGACACTCTGCCTTTAAGAGTCAAGGAAAAGTGCCCCTTGCTGACCTGCATTTTATTTGCTCTTGTAACAAATGATGTTGAGAGAAATACTGTTTTAACAAACGAGAAGAAGATGACGAAAGCCACCCATGTGTTGAATTTCCTATCATGCATAAGGAGTTCACGGAACCACAATGATTTTGCTCTGTTGTTTGGTTTACTTGCCATCTCATTTGGAGCTGGAAAACAATTTGTGCTAATGCTGCATTCCATGGGACTGTCTCTTCACTGGGATACACTGTGAGTATCAATTCTTCATACTGTCTTTTCAAAGTCAATATTGTAGGAGTTCTTAATTATTACAATGTTTATCTCGATTATCAACACATCATTTAGTATTGTTATTATTATACCGAGAAACAAGTTTCTAAAATATGTGTGCTCCTGTAAGCATTCAACGAATTTGCCTTGTTACATGTAATTTTCCTGAAAGAAGATCCACAGCCTTACTGCCAAGAGTAATATAGGGTAAAGAGCTCCTTTCATTCAAATCTCTAATGTTCTCCTGCAATATATCTAATGTGATTAGTTCATGAATGAATAGAGCTGCCTGTTTTTCTGTAAAGGTTCTCTTACCAATGCCAAATTCTGAAATATTGTCCAGTCCTTTTTTAACAACCTCTTGACGTTTCGATCCCCAGAAGGTCAGTTGTAAAATCCGGCATGTGACACGTGGACAGAACACCATGATTGACTGCAAGCATTTCACAATAGGAATTGCATCATCAGAAGCATTCCTTTTTTCTGTGGTACTAACGCACAGGCAACTGTCACAATGGTTCTGACATAAGTCAAGGTCAAATTCTTCCCCAAAATACTGCAGAATCACTTTCCTCCTGCAATCCATAGCCAGGCAGTATTTGACCATTGAATTCAACTGATGTAGTTTATGTTCCCTTTTTTGCAAATCCTCCAAACACAAAATGTGTGCCAAAAACTTCTGTCCTCAAAACGATAACGATAAACCTGTTCTCTCCTCAAAACGATAAAAAAGAATGGAATGAGCTGGCTGCCCGTCCAGTCCTGCTCTCCCTGACTCCTGGGAAAACCCCTCTACGTTTTGGGACATAGTGTGATGAATGACAAATCTGCAATCCTTTTTGTCTATGCCCATGCCAAAGGCCATGGTAGCACATATGACTTTGATGCGGCCCTCCATCCATCCTGTTTCAACACTTTGTTTCTCAAACGGGTCTAAGTTGGCATAATAATGACCAGCTGATATTCCACTTACATTCAAATTATATGCCACATTCTTTGTGTAACGAACTTCAGAGCAGTACACAATGCTACTCAGTCCTTGGAATTTGCTGTTGATTAATTGAACAATGTCATCAATGACCTTTTGTCCCTTTGGCTCAACAGTGTAGCAGATTTTTGGTCTATTCAAGGAATTTGAAACAACTTTGGCATTTGGAATTTTCAGAGTATCAAGAATAACATCTTTTGTTGTTTGCGTAGCAGAGCCTTTGAGAGCAATAACAGGTACTCCAAAATTCCTTGAGGGTGCCCAGCTGGGTATAGCTTTCACGAAAATCATTTCCCCACAAGTCTATGCAATGGGCCTCATCAATAATGAAACGCTGTAATTTCCCTTGCCCTTGCAATTTAACAAGAGTTCTTGTCATTTCAGGAGATAACACAGTCTCTGGTGTTGTGTAAATAATCTCGTAGCCTGGTCAGGACTGCACAAATGACGGTAAATGACTTGTTTTTCCGCATCGCACAGCTGATGAGTTACATAGCAGGTGTTTATACCAGATGCACGTAAAATAGTCACCTGGTCTGCCACTAATGCAACAATGGGGCAGATTAAAATTGATACACCAGGCTCCATTGCAGCAGGTAGAGAATATGTCAGTGACTTCCCAGATTGTGCATTATATCCTCGATTATTTCTCTTTGATTTTCACGGAAATTAGAATGACCAAACAACCTGTGCAAAGTTCTACAAAGTGGATCAGTCTCATCTTCAGAGGATGTACATGAACTTGTTCCTCCTTCCACTTGAGGCTGAAGAGGGTAGTCCCGATTGTTGCAACATAGTTCTGTAATATTAAAGAATAGGTGTCAATGTTTGGGTGGGATCATGTATTAGAAAAAAGCACTTTTCATAAGAAAAAGAAAACAGTTACAGTGGGGAAGAAAGTCAAGCAAGCATCTATAAAGCCATGGATAATGATGAGAAGAGGTCAGCACAACCTGTGTAAAAAATGCTTGTTCTATAGTGGAGTACTAGAAGATTTATGAACTGTTAACTGGAAGATATATCGTCTGCTTTAGTGCTCGTATTTGTACTTTAATTTACAGGTTAAAAATTTATCTTGCTTGTTTCCCCTTGTCATTTGGATAAGACACATACATGTATCATCTGCAGTCTACATAAAGTTTTTACAGAATCCCTTCCCCCCAGTTTGATTAATAAAGAGGTGTTATTTACATACAACACAGTTAGTTTACTACTGCAAGCAAATATAATAATAAGTAACAAAGAAGGTATACTGCATTGTTTTACCCGCTTTGAATGGATAGCTGATACTATAACAGATTTCATCTCTTGTCCAATGCCGGTGTCCTTGCATCGGTGTTTGGTGACATTTTGCTCCCACACCAATAAATCATAGAAATATTCACTGCTCGACACCGAAATCTCTTTCCCTGACTGGCGCCCAGAGGTAAAAGGTTGCAAAACACCGTAACATAGCAGGCAAAACCCCAGCAGATTGGCAGCTTCCGTCGGTGTTGTCACACAGACTTTCAACTCTAGATTTAGAGGCTGGTAGGTTGCAGTCAAGAAGCTAAAGGTTGGATCATCACTGTGCTGTAATAAATCAAGATCTGTGAAAATAGACTCGACTAATTCATAACAATCTGATGCCAAATTAATTATTTTGTAATCTTACCTCCATGGCATGGTGTTGATAAATGTTCTCCAAATATGCTTTAGTTTCATCTCCATGAAGCTTTCGAGCATAAGTGCTTCTTTCAAAAATGAAGATGGAACATTAGACCCATGTATGGTCTTATAATGGTGAAAAATCCCGCTCTTTTGATAAAATATAGGTTTCTTGCTACAACTGCTATGCGGTCAAGGCAATTTTCCCTCTAATATGGCTGGATGCACTTTGCGATCAAAAACAGCAGCCATGTTGGAACGAAATCTGCCAGTCGCTATTTTCCCTTCGACCCTTCCCATGACACGTTGCGCGCCTTAATCCAACCTACTATCCAATCCTCTTTCCCCAAAAAGCACATAAATAACGACTGGGTACGAGTCTGCATCAAGTAGGAGAGGATCATCAAAATACGTTCCTAAATTACTCACCAGACACGCATTTGCTTGAGACATGTCATTAAAAATATCTTTAACAGCAAGAATGATATCATTAACCAAGTGTACATTAAAGATGGGGAAATTCTCAATCAAATAATCTGCAAAAAAATATGTATTCCAGCTTAACAGCTATTTCCAGGATAAGATCTGAGCCTAGAGTCTCATAGGTACCACTCGTATCCATGTCTGTCAGAAGTTCAATGAACAATTTACGTTCTTCCTGGTCCACTACTCGATTTAAGGATTTCTCAGACAAGCTGGTATCCACATTCTGCATTGGCTCGGGATGCATTTCACATCTACATCCAAAGCAGAGTGCACACATCGCAGCACTTGTGCGTAGGGCACACAGTTGTTTCTCTTTCCTTGAAATGTTTCAAATGGACCTTACGTCGACTCTGGGTGGTTGTCACATATTCTCGCAATTCTTTGTCACAGTGACAAGGTGGCAGGGCTTGTGATACATCAAAGCATCACATGCTCTACCATCCCTACCCCCTCTCCCAATTCAATCTCTTGCACATAGCTTTCTACCTCAGAGGGTATGCCATAGTGAATTATACGTTCAACATCAGGAATATCAACACCTATGCCCAATGCACATGTGGCAACAATGAGTCGAATTTTGCTGTCACTTTACAAACTGGCTCAACACTGTTTCCTGGATTGATAGAGGTGTATTGCTATGAAACATGGCATACAGTTGACTGTCTGCTAAGCTTTCTCACAGGACTTCAAAAATGTCTCCACGCACATTGATTGATCTGCAGTAAATTATCGTTTTTTTCATTTCCCTTGGTGTTCAACTCCACGATAGGCAATGCAAAGGTATCATCAAGTTCTTCACTTCTATCCAGTTTCATTACACTGAGCCTAATATTTGTCTTGTTTGGACTTAGTGGATGATCTTGGCATTCTTCATGTGCAGATTCTTCATTGTTTTGGTTCTTATGCTTTTACCTGCAGTAGCCGTGAGGCACAAGATTGGCTTTTTTGTGAATCCTCTGACATCCCCGAATTTGCTAGATGCTGCTGTGAATGGTGTGATACTCAGCCCCCTAAGTGTCACGCAATGAGTGCAAAGGTAATTATTACAGTAGTACATACTAATGCTCCATGTACATGAAAAGATAGCAGAGTAAGGATACATATATGTTGTGTAGATATAAAGGCATTTTCAACAGCAAAGTAAGAAAAAAAAAACTATTACTGCAGATTATCCTGCCACTCTGACTTATTTGCATAGTATTAAATTAAGTCACTACTACTTTGTATTCTGACTGGTTCTTCAAAGAATAATGCCAACTACTAACGACAGTAGTCACAAATAACAAGGGGTTCTGCCATAACTAGTATCAATCTTGGATTAGTGAAGTGCATTCGACAGTCGCTTTGGATGGAAAGTTGAAGGGTTGGGAAAGAAACAATGTTATAGGACCAGCGTTTTAGGATGCAAGCGTGTACTTTACAAATCCAGCTGCTATTGACAAAGAATTAAAATATCTACATGTAACAATATTGGAACCCTTGAAGTAACACAAGAATAGGCTGTCTGAGATCAGCAGTGGATGATAATTAGTACAGGGATGCATCACTGCAAATTGGTTTGTCATGATCTTTAGTGTTTCGTCGGCCGTGATCGTTTCACTGTTATGAAACCTTTTATTCTGGTGCATGTAAGGGATGTTACATCAATGGAAGTTGTGCGGTTCGAATCCTAATAAGAAAATTACACGATTATGAAATATACAGAAAATAGAGTGAACAAGAGACGATTCATATTTACCCAGTGACTCGCTCAGGTTCACAACCAACGAAAAATGGTTTTACTTTAGTATGATGTCGTCATGATGACGTGTCCCAAGAGTGAACTGATTATATATTAATGAGGTAGATAAGAACATAATTTCTCAACGAAACACTGAACAGTGTAGTTTAAGAGATGAAATTGAAGGAAGAAATTTCACTTGGACAAAGATAATGGCTATTTCACAAAAGTAATGTATTTTTAACTGAGAAGTGATGCAAATGATTTACAAAAGGAAAGCACCAAGCTATAGGTGGAGTAGGCAAAACAAAAAGTACAATGAAATGGAAATTTAGTTAAAATTTGAACAAAACAGGCCATGGAAAGCTTCTATAGAATGCAAGATGGTGTCCAGTTTTTCAAAGACGACCACATTTGCACAAGCCCGTAGTGAGAGTGCAATTTGTACCTGCACCAAACACGTAGATCTAAAAATTGTCTAAAATAGATCTAGAACAAAGTCTTGAAGGAGTCTATTTTATGTCTCGTGGCTTCTTTCAGAGAAAAGTCTTGGAAAAGTCAATAATTTGAGCTAAAATGAAAGACTTTTCTAGACATTTTGACAGCTAGACATTCCTAGATTAAAATTAGACATTCTCGAAACTTTTTGTCAAGAGCGTATTCCTCGACAGAAATGTCTCTAAAATGTCTAGAATAAGGCTAAATTTCAAGACTTTTCACTCATCATGACGGTCAAAATAACGTGATGAATGACAAGAATTCTACGTTGTTCAGGCCACGCGTGCCATGTTCAGTATCAGACAAACTTTACTCGTTGAGTTAATTTCGCGGCTCAACAACAGCGTACTTTAATAAGCTTAACGCTGTCTTTACAAAGGAATTAATGTAGATCGCCGAATGACATCACGTACAAAGGTATTTAATACTTGATCAAGTGATAACAATATTTAAGTTTAACATCGACATTAGATTTCCAGCAGCTGCAATGTACATTTTGCACAAATATTGCTTTGTAGAGCTAAGATCGAAGTATCTTTCAAGTCCTCTCCAATATAATTTTTATGAGTTACAAAAGAAATTAAATACTTATACGAAATGCTATTTTATTAAAGGATGCACCATAATCTCAGGGTTTGCAAGATTGGTTGCAAGCACAGACGTGCCATACTTGAAACAAAAAATCCAAGGTTTCTTTACACTTTGATCCACAAAAGTAATCAAAAACGAAGCACCTATCACCACACGCAATTACATGTAGGTATTGTGTGGAAGTTAAAACAGAAGTTGTTTCACTTCAGCTTCACAGTAGAATGTAGTGAGTTTACTTTGAGTGTCATACAATCGGCGACTGGGCGGCAAACAAACAGGGTAAACACGGTTGTCGTATATTTTACTGGTGGAGATTTTATCATCATGATGGTTCTTGATAAACTGTAAGCCAGTGCGAGAAAAGTAAGCTCACTTTCTTGGTGCTTCAGCATCCAGACTCTCCGCCAACTCACTTTGCTTGTGCATGACTCAAAAGTGATCTTTTCCGGGGCTAGAGATTTTTTAATTAGAACTACACAAATAGAATATGAAGTGCTCCTTTCCTCACAGTTTACGCCTATTCGCATATGCACTAGATTCTTGAATTCTACAATCTACACAGGCTAGTATGACTAAATTGTGGTTGTTTAATTATGTTGAACGACAACGAGGTATGCATAATTATAAGTTAAAGGGTCACGTGATTCAAGATTCACAGTCATACGAAGCCAGCGAAGCCCAAACTGAATTACTTTCTGTTACTTCGAATGACCAAATCAGGCATAAATGGAGTGACACTGTTCTTTTCAAGTTGACCAAAGTGTGGTAATGTATTCGTAACATCCAAAAGGAGGTTTGTTTTATAAAGCTCCATTGTTTTCCCACCTTTGTTGCATTTCAAAATGTATTTTACAGCCATATGCAAATGAATCTTATCAAGAAATTCAGTCACTTATAAATAAAATTGATAAGAATTACCAGAATATTTAAGAATTTTGGCTTTGTACCATTCTGTCTATTTTTCTGCCTTTGTCGAAAATATGCCAAGCGACTGTTTCCGCATATCCTTCTTTTACATCTCCCTCAGGACAGGCATATAGTACAGTGCAGTTCACATATGTCCGAACCAAAATATACACGTATTCGCGTATGCATTTACGCACATACGCGTCTACAGTATATGCGCGTATGCCTCATTAGTATGTAACAGGTCATTGTTGTTTTCAATGGCTTGACAGCTTGCCACAGAGCGAGAAAGAGTTTTCCTTATTTTGAATATGTGTATACAGTAAACGCGCGTATGTCTTCAGACTAGACTTAGCAAAATCTTAGCTGAAACTAACATTTTGCAATTAACTGATTGAATATTAATTACAAGGGAGATTATTTTGCTGTTAAATCAAAAATTTACTGTTTTTTGGGATACACGCTAAAACAATCCCAACTTCGTGGAGCAAAGACAACTGAGAGATAACATTTTTTTCGACACAAGTAAACACGGTCCAAGCAAGCGACTTGGAAATGCGTGCCGAAACACAAGTTTTCTTTGAAGAAAGATAAAAATAACAAAATGTGAGCAGCGCACCGTAGAAACTTCGATAAACAATTCTTACGTCAGGGAAAGAGCATTTTACCATTTGAATGGACGATTTGCGTCAAATAGAACCAGAGATATCATTTTTTTGACAAGGTCTTCGGAACGCTTTAGACAATAAACATCTCGCAAGCGACTTCCCGACTCGTGCCAAAAGACGGAACTTTTCCTTTAAATTAAAAAAATAACTAAACACGAGCAGTGCACCATTGAAACTTTGATAAGCAATTATTTGGCTAAAAAAAGAGCATTTTACTGTTTGAATGAACGATTTGTGTCAAATATAACCGGAGATATCATTTTTTCGAAAAGGTCTTTGGAACGCTTTAGACAATAAACATCTTGCAAGCGACTTGCCGACTCGTGCCGAAACACAGAACTTTTCCTTGAAGTAAAAAATAACTAAACGTGAGCAGCGCACCATAGAAACTTTGATAAACAATTATTTGGCTAAAGAACGAGTATTTCAACGTTTAGATGAACGATTTGTGGCAAATAGGTTCCTTGATCCTTGATTTGTGGCAAATAGGTTCCAAATCCTGCATTTGTGGACATATGTCCCTTGATCTCTTTCCGGCAATTTCCCAAGTAGACATACTATCTGATCTCGAAACGAAGACAAGCCTCTGTGCAAATCCCGATTCTTGTAGAAAGATATTACATCTTTTTCAAACGGGTGTGGTGAATATAGCAAATAGTGGCAGCAACTGAATCTAAGGAGAAAAAGATGGAATATTTGAGTGCATTTCTTCATAAATAAATATTCTCGGAAACCTGTACCTTTCAGCTAATGGACAATCCAACCAAAAAACAAACATCTAGAATTCTTTACAGAATAAACAGTAGATGGACGGTAATAATAGACGGTATATGTTTTACTTGTGGATTTCTGGTGCATAGTTCTTGCACCTTTCAATTTTCAAATCATCACCTCTGGATCTCGCGTTGCGTAGTTTTCATTATACCTCATTATACCCAGTTTATCGGTGATTTGGAAGATCACTGGACGATAAAATAGGCTGAATTGCAAAGATATTTGTTCAACCACCCTATATTTCAGACGGCGTCGACCCTAAGGATACTCGGAGAGGGGTAGGATACTTCAATTTCGCTAGTAGTGTGAAACTCCTTTGTAAGGCACATGAAATTCTTACCTGTGTTCTCTGTAGCAAGTTGGCCATTGAAATGATCGCTCAGGGTGTTATCTCTAAGGCCAGATTCCTAAACGAAAACAGATGCAATCTACAATCTTCGACAAAAACCTTGAAACAATTTGGAAATTTTCGCACCGTATTCGTCCCCCTCCCTTTTTCAATGTTGTTGCAGCCAGTCAAACAGTAAAATGTCATCTCAACACCGTGCAGGGGAAGGGGGTGTTTCAAGGATTTTTGGCGAGGATTGTCTGAAGTGGCGGGAATATTTTTGAGCATGCGCAGGAGAAGTATTGCGTGATGGGAACGGAAGTGTAAAGTGTAAACAAACGCTGGTAAACCTCACGGTTTACCATTAGTTTTTGCCTTTTCTCGCATTCCTTTTTCGTTTTTTACAGTTGAAAATCAGTTTGTAGAAGACGTTACTTATGATTGAAAAGAATTTTCAAGAACAGCTTCAATGTCATCGTGAAATTCAGCCTTTTCACAACGGTTAACCATAACATGTAATAAAATAAGATTGTCAACAGACCAACTTCTATTTTGGCAACGGTAAACCGTTGTGACCTTTACCACACGTGAGTCGACTTAGGCTAAACATGCACAGTACATAGACACTGATTCCCTTATGACAAACAGTGCTAGGGCATAAATCCTACATTTGTAGGTGCCACAAATGACTTTTACGTGAAATTCTGTAGTGCATCTGTTGCCAAAGGATAATTTTGTAAATGTAAATTGCATTATATTTCACATTTGCTATTTATTTCAGCCGAAATTTAGAAATGTCATATTTTTCCTATCTTGCGTCAAACAAAAGTTACAGCAAGATTTTTTTAGCTATCACAGTCTTTCTAGGCTATTCACGGAAACTACGCGTACTTAACAATAAATGACACGGTCTGACATCAACCAGATGGCTTTTTGCAACTCACACAATCTTTGACAAAAACCTTGAAACACTTTGGACATTTTCGCACCGTATTCGTCCCCCTCCCTTTTTCAATGTTGTTGCAGCCAGTCAAACAGTAAAATGTCATCTCAACACTGTGCAGGGGAAGGGGGCGTTTCAGGGATTTTTGGCGAGGATTGTCTGAAGTGTGACACATATCATTAGGATTGAGTCCTATTAAAGTATCGGTTCAATCTTGTCTCGTGGCATAGCGTTAACATGTAGTATGCTACTTAGGCAGTCATGTTTTCCTTTATCTTCATAATACAGCACCTTCTCCCAGACGTAAAAAAAAAACCAGGAAAGTACTTCAGGGGAACTTTGATGCTCACTAAATGGAAAGCAGTTGTCGAAGGGCTTTTTGACAATAACGGAATCATTTCTCGAGACATTAAACAAGGAACCGAATGCCATACGCGCTATAATTGACTGTTGCCCTCATCTATCAGACGATAGACAGACTATGACGTCACTGCCTAATTGATTGCTTTGTTTGGCCCAAAATGAAGACGTTTGCGAGTATACTTCCATGTATTTCGGAATGTTTACATGTTGTAAAGAAAAGAAACCGTGACGTAAGTTTCTTCTGGACCATTGCAGAAATGCCTGGAGCAAACTGGAGCAAACTGGAGCAAACTGGCAAGAATATATGGTAACCCATCTGCGCGAGAAAATTTGGTTTTGGTCACTGTACGAGCCTATGACTATACGACCGTCGACCCTTCCATGTATGCTAATGTGACCAGTATCATGTGACCATATCGCGGGCTCAAGTTCACAAAGTCAACACTATTATACTTGTCTCCAGCTACTTTGCTGCGTACATCTTTGATACTGGACATCCATCTTGTGGTAAATAGACCATAATCGTATTGTCAGTATTGGACTGGAACTAGCTTGGAATGGAGGCTAATGCGGGGAATATATTAAGAAGTATTTGCATTTCAAAAGTTTCCCCGCATGAGCCCCCACTGCATGCAAGTTCCAGGCCGATACTGAGAATACGAATATGGTCTATTGCCAAATGTCAAAACAAGGTATCCGCCAACCAGTATCGCGTGATTATATCGTGGGCTAAATTTAGAGCTCATCGCTCATCTTTTTCTGAGTTTACCGCTGACCAGGTACTGGTTTTCGATTGGATCACAGAATAAATCAAGGTTAACTTATTGTAAGAATAGCTAAAGCGCGACCTCCGCCTTTAGGCTTGCCTAAATCTATTTAACAGATAGATTCCATGTTGTCGTGCATCTGTTCAGTAATAGATCACAGAAGACGTAAAAATTTGGTAAGAACAAAAATGTGGAACACGGGGCGTAAACCGAGTGTGTCACTTATGTTGTTACCACATTTCGACGTCTTCTGCGATCTATTACTGAACAGACGCACGGCAACATGAAACATATTTGTTTTAATTTTATGTAATAAAGAATTAAACTTTATTCGCATAAAAGCTGATGGTGACGTCAAGTGTGCGTCTGTCCTCTAATAGACCATAGGCAAAGAACCAATCTCAATGAGAGAATAACTTTAGTTGTTATATAAAGAACTATACACAATAAAACAGCAGGAGAAATTAAAAGATGAACATACAAGAGCATTACTTTCTGTTTCTTCCGCAGACTTCATGTCAATTTGTGGCAAATACTGCTGCCTAAAACGGTATCCAGGGCTTGTCCTTGTTCTCGTCTGAAATCGCAAGAAACAGTCAGGAATCTGAAATTTGCCATTGTAACCAAGTTCCCTGATATGCTTGGCTAATTTCATGCCTACTTGTAGCACGAGGTAACGTGGCAGGGTTTTGTACATGAAGTAGGTAAAATGCTCTGGTAAAAGTCTGTGCCACTCATTCGTGTACAGCAACGTGAGTGACACCCATTATTTTATATAAACGCACTCGGCGCACACACATGACATAACGCGCGTTTGCTACGCATACAGTACGCTTGCGTTTAACGGATGCATGAGAAGAAAATTGAGGTAAAACAGCTTTGGTGAAACAATGACCTGCAACTCTAACCTGTAACATGCAACCTGCAGTTTACACCGTCAGCGTATACAGTGCACTAATTTTGGAGAGAATAGCTGACTGGAGATTGTCATTACGAAATATATTCTCATTGTTATTGCATAGAATGTCTCTAACCTGTGCCTCTACAGGTACAACATGTACATCTGCATCACTTTGATCAGGTGCACTTGATTGTCCATCCACTAGATCTGCTGATAGTAACATTCTGTTATTTCCTCCTCTGGGACTTGTTGGAGATAGTGTAGACTGAACAACATCTTCAAAATATTCCTCACAAATAGGGCACTTTATAGCACCGTTATCAGCTGTCTGAAAATGATTGTGACAACAAAAAGAAAGACAAAAAAGATATTGAACCAAAACCACTGATATAATAATGTGATATTAAAGAGCTGCTGTGATCAAATTGTGTAGGTTTATCACATAGAGGTTGACCATTGTTTCTGCAAAGTTAATTTATTATTGTTTTAGTGTTACTAGTCAATTTCTCCCATACAGACCTCCTGCTCGGTTAATAAGACTGCATGCTTTTTTCAATAACCATGCACTTAGTCAAATGCAGGTTTTACTGTTCTGTCAAATAAAGACCATGCCTAACCTTATGCCATTCTCTCAAGCAACCCTCATGGAACATATCCAAGCATCCAACAGGATGTGCAGCAGGCAGCTCTCCCAGTTCATTCAGGCAAATTCCAGACTGTATTTGGAGAACACATAAAAATTGCTATAATCCTTTAACATTATTGTTTAATAATCGTTTAAATTAAAATTGACTTTCTGGAATGAAGAGAACAACAAATACGAAACTCAGTTATATTTAAAAGAATTGTTGGGAAAGTGCTGGTCAATGTGATTATGAATAATACAGGTGTTTTGATTTGTCATTACAAACACATGGTGCTGTACAAGTATTTCAAAGGACCATTAAAAAACTATTATTATTAAATTATTCTTGCATTACTGTTTCCAGTCAAATTTGATTTCAGGAGATAATTATTCAAACCAAGGTTGGAAATAAAAAATTTCATTTAAAAAGAAGTTTGTAATAATGTACCCTGCTAGCAGAGGTCTCTTTTTTTGCGTTTGCTGGGCTGAGGAGTACAAGACCTCGGCCATGAGCCAAAACTCGCTTTGATCCAAGCACCATATGCAACCTTGGACAGTAGGTGTGCAAACGCATGCCCCATGTTTGCTGGCTGTGTTTTAAGCCCGGGCATGCTCAACACAGTGAGTATCGACCCATGGCAGAGGTCTCTTTTCCTGTACTCGTCAGCCCAGCAAAGGCAAAAGAGAAGAAACCTCTGCTAGAAGGGAATAGTAATTATTATTCTTATCAATGAAAATCAATCTAACGACTCAGTAATTAGGCCTAAGAGACAAAGAAAATTGAGAAGCCAATGGGGTAGAAATTAAAATTACAGCTCTTATCAAATTTCACCAGTAACAAATAAAACAATTTAAGCAAGGTATTTTTACTGTAAAAGAAAAGGTCAGTCAATATTAAATGGTAGTGCTGTTGGTTTGGTCTGCATAAGTAAGCTACATTGTTCCTTTCTTTCTTCCCCAAAAATATAAAACCCATGTGTCAATGGACTGTTTTTTGCTAGTATACAAAGACTTTAGTGGTATCTCGTTTTAGTATTGTCACACCTGCATGCTGACTGCTTCTTCCGTTTGTCCATGGATGGCTCTGGTAATGAAAGAATGGGGAAGCACAAATGTAGAGTTGTCTTACAGGTAGAAGTATATTGTATCTAATGGAACAAATGTCAATGCGATCATCTGTGAATGTATGGCTAATTGAACATTTGCTTTAACTAGAACAAATTTCAATGCAATCAGTGAATGTATGGGTCATTGAAGATTTCATTTAACTTAACCGTAATTGTCTGTTCATGTAACCCTAACCCTAAACACCTTTTTATCCCCATGCATGCCTCTACACCTTCAACTTCAACCTTCAACAGACTAAGAGCTTCTCCTCAATCTACTGTTCGACTTTTGGCAAGTACAACAAAAGCATATAATTGTGAATTTGTGGCTTTCATAGTCAAAAGACCTTTGGGAATATCCAACTGAAGTGATTATTAAGGGAACCTCTTAAAATCTGAAATATTCCCTCTCCTTATTAATATTCATGAAAATGCATTGAAAAACTCTCAAAACATCAATCAAAGGTACAAATTTGTAAACAAAATGTTTAAGTCAGATTAATGCGAGCAATTAATGAAAGACAAGTGACATTTCG
>NC_090892.1:42606263-42608763 GCF_036669925.1 Montipora capricornis
GTCCTTTTTGACTTCAGAAATAAGTGTCTGTAGCAAAAAGGAATTACTTCGTATTTTCCGAATGAAAATGTTGGATCAACACTTAATGGGTAACACAACAAATCGCTTCTACAAAATCGTCCTAGATCTTCACACATTTGATCCGTTCTGAGGTCAGTTTCTTTTGCATATTTAAGCAACTCATAGACGGGGTCTGTGGAGGCTTTGTGTAAGTAAGTGATATTATAAATCTGCTGCCTTGCTCTTGGCAGTTGGCCGATGTTGTCAGCCTTAGTAGGCCCACCGGCCTTCTGTTGTACATCTTCATATACTGTTCTTGATGGTTCCTTGGTTACCCTTTGTGTCATGGTGTGTAAGAGGCTTTTTTCGCGGTACCATGACTTTTTACTTCGAAGTTAACATCTTCACCGGAAGAAATGCGATACTGTAAGAGACTGACGTTGTTCACCACTGCATCATTGTTATCCATAAGAAGCACTATTGACTGACACAGTCCGGCGTGGTTTCTTTTGGAATTGAATTTCAGATGATACAGCCCTTCTGTTGTAAGATTTTGGCGTTTCTTACTAAAGACTTCACATGACTCGTCCTGGAGCTCAACCATCCAAGTGCCTGTTCTTAGAACTTGAGGGAACGACCCGTTCATATCATTTTTGATGTCTTCCCATAGTTTAAACTTAGATGTGTCCATTAAAAAAAGTTTGGTTAGATTGCACTCTCAACGGTACTTTGGAACACTTAGGGAAGTTGGGTAGATCTTTGCTCAAAAGAATTCCCATAGCTTCAGAGGGCGTATATCGTTTTTTCTTCCCTTCTTCGAATATCTGTGTCTTTGGGTCATCTAGATAACACTTCCTCGGTTTTGTGTAATTCTGTAAAAGTATGTAAGATAAAATTATTTACTTGTTTCGGATCAAGGAATCTCCAAGAAGAGTGAGGGGGTATTCAGAGCAGTTCTGGCAAACAAGTGTGTGCCGAAGCACTTAAATGGCTGTCTTCTGAATTCTACAAACCACAACTGTTCCATCCAAAATCGTTTTGGCACCTTTTGAATACACCTTTTACAATCTCTAAGGTCTTTGAAGAAGAATATAATTAAAGTGTAAGGCTTTTACCGTATGTCACAGATAACCGGAGTGGAGATTCTCACTGACTACGAGATACTTATGACGAACTTTCTTTCAATCAATTGCTTTACCTTGCTTACAGGAGAGTCAGGAATGACAATGGTTTCCTTGTCTTCGTTCATTACTCTCTTATCCGTGATCTTCACTGGAGAATCATTTATCACTACCACCTCTACTTTTGTAGATAACTAAAGGAAAAAAAATTAACAGGTCTTAGTTTACATTGCACTCAGAAAATAAACAAGTTAACATTTACCATTTTTCGGAATGTTAACAAATTATATGAAAGAGGAATGTTACCTTTTCAGTACAAGAAGGCTTGATATGTTGGTTTTTTTCTTCTTTTTTGGTGGCTCAATAGGCGTCTTTAATATTTAAAAAAAAAAACCGCATTAACTGACAATTATTCCACAAGCGCATGTTGGATATGAGGTGGTAGATAGCCAACGAGGTGCGTAGTGCCGAGTGGGCCATAATCATCTCATATCCAACAATCGCGAGTGGAATAATTGTTTTATTAAAAACGCCCCCAAAAAGGCACTTACCACATTTTTAGAGCATGGTATAATGGCTCATAGCACGATAGCTAAGCCAATGAATTGCATTATCAGTCCAATGATCCAGTTTGTGAAAAATATTTCTATAACTGAAGGTTTTTAAGAGCCTGTGCAACAGAGTGAATGTAACAGTAGTTGAAGTATTTCATTGAAACCATTCGATCACTATAAGAGTAACGATATTCATATATTACCTCATCAAATGATGTTACTCATCTTTCTTATTAAGGGAAAAAGGCAGGACGCAAGAGAAAATTGTCTTCTACATCTGAAACAGATCTTTGCAACGAAAAAAGCGTAACATTAACCTGGAGATAACAACCAAACGACCGTACAAGTATCGGGTGGGAGGGGGATGGGGGTAGGGAGGGACTTGGGGTTTTGCCTTAAGGGGAAGCTGTAAAGCCTTGCTTTCTTTCGTTGTTAAAATAATAATATGCTATGATGTTATTGCACCCCGCACTCCCAGTCCCAGTCACGCGCTTAAAGGTAAAGTAATAACACTTACATGCAAGGTTCTTCTTCAGTCCAGAGGTAGAAATCGAGTTCTGTTGACGGACTTTGACTAT
The DNA here is from genome assembly GCF_036669925.1 of Montipora capricornis. Classification (NCBI taxonomy): domain Eukaryota; kingdom Metazoa; phylum Cnidaria; class Anthozoa; order Scleractinia; family Acroporidae; genus Montipora; species Montipora capricornis. Next base: position 42,608,517 of record NC_090892.1, read on the forward strand.
GTTTCCTTCGACTGGTGTTTCCCTCTCCTTTAGTGCTTGAACGGCTTTCACTACTGCTTCTTATAGTTGCTTCAGTAACAGGTGCGCAAAACATTTCATCAGGTGTAGCTTTATTTTGTCATCGTCCGAAGATGATCTAAAAAAGACACATTACTGAAATTAGTTCGAAACTAGCAGGGGAACTGAGTACGAGTATTAAAAATAGTAAAGGGTTCAAGTTGTTTGGTCGAAAAATAACGCCAATAAC
>NC_090892.1:42623763-42633763 GCF_036669925.1 Montipora capricornis
TACACAGTTCGCTTCCTAGTCGAAGTGCATTGCCCATTCGCCAGAGGTTTCAATGAACAGCCGAACAGCTTAAGTCTGCGTACCTTGATTTGCAATACTTTCATAGCAGGTCATCCAAATTTCCTGCAGAACATCTTTAAAAAAGGTTCAAGATTGCGATTATGTTTTCGGGTCGTCGACGACGTTCCAGAGAAGAAAGGAATGGATTTGTGAAAGCAGATGTCGTCAAGTAAGTGTTCGTTTACTTGTATTTGCGTGATTTTTTTCCCTTAAACCCTTCCACGACTACAGTTTACGCTCAGTCTGCATTTTACCCCAGCCTGCGTTTTACTCTTAGTCTGCAGTCTGCATTTTACCCCTGGTCCGCAGTCTGCGTTTTACACTGACTGGTAGGGAAACAGATGCGCGAAAACGAAGCCAAAACTTGTAATATTTCTTAAAATAAGACTTTGTCAATCGTCAAAGATCTTGCTATTGTAAGTTCAGTGTTCTAGATTGCAAAGTCTTCGATATCACAGTACCATTAGAGACAAAAATAAACTGTCCACAACAAAAACACTTTGAATGAGTCGGGTTTTCACTGCTCACAACTGGGTCATTGCTCGCTGAATGTATGGCCACTATACCAAGTCAAGTTCGTGCTTCTTTCTTCATATGCAAGCCTTCCAGGTTTCCCCCGCAAATGCTGTTACAATGCCTTTTTAACCAAAACCGATCTTAATTATTTCTGACAAGTGCAGTTTTTTCCAAAGGCGATCAGCTTGTCAATGTAAGGGGCTTTTCTCTTTACTGATGTCCGTTATTGGTATATCAAAGTGCTCACAGATATCTTTAAGCATTTGAATTGCAAAGATTGATAGCTTTGAATTTGCAATTAGTTCGCAGATTTTATACCTGTCATAGCATGTTGGATGAGTAAGGGCAACCTCTTGAAGAACTTCACTTCTCAACTCGTCAAAGGCTTTCTCATTTTCAACGTTCTGGTTGTCTTCAAAGTCGCTTTTCGTCATTTCGTCATCTTCAAGTTTGCGCTTTGAGGACAGTCTTGAAAAGAAACTTGAAAATTGCTGACTGGTCAGAAATTCAGAACTGCTAAAAAGGCGGTTTCCATTACTGTCTCTAGCAGTCATCATTGACTTGGATACCGAGGCTGCATCTGCTTTCTGGCCGGTTGACTCGCCAATTCGAAATTTACTGGATAAGTAGTCTCTCTGCTTCTCCGTGAATCGTGTCCGCTTTACGTGACTAGACTTAAGGGCCCAACCCATTGGTAAAAAAGGCTGATTCGAGAGGTTAAGCTGCTTTCTCACTTGTTCAATCTGTGGTACACTACCAGACTGACCTTGTAGCCTCTCTGCGTAACCAAGCGCTGCTCTGTCAAGGAGTGTTTCATGCTCCAAAGCACATTCGTGTTTTCCGAGGTCCAGATGGTGCTGTAAAGAAGAAAATCTTTGATAAACTTTCATGCATCCTTCCTCGGGACAGGAAAATATATGAACAGCAGGTGACGTCTCAGTCACAGTCTCTTCTTCGGTATCTGAGCATTGCTGGGAATTATCTGAGCAAGGTTGACGCCTGGATTTAACTTTAATAAAGTGTGCATTCGGCATTGTTGTGGCTGTACCCTCATCACATTTCACGAGATCTGGAATCTGCACCAACTGTGGAATACCGAGGTCCTTGAGGCGTATGCACTTACCAGGCCCTATTCCATACGCTCTCCAGACGGTCAGGCTTCCGTTGTTGTATACAATGTTGGAAATCAAACTCACTCCTGCAATCTTTACATTCAAGGACAGTGCTGGGTCTTGCGCTGGGATGCATGAAACGTCAACTCCAGGAACACCTCCCGATGACTGGATAGCGTCTACCATTTCCTTGGCAGTCTCGATGTTAGACCCTTGATTAAGGTGGATTTTCATGTGTGACTTAATTGAAGCCGCCTTCCTATCACACGGGCCTTTACCGCTCTGTGCGTCTGAAAAGTCCAAGCGTTTCACAGTCACTCCACTAGCGCAGCCTGTAAAGCTGGCCCCCACTATCGTAGCCCCGCAGTGGTAACAGCTGGCATTGTCCTGTCTGTAAAAGACAGTTTTCAGATGAGGCAGCTGCGACTTTAACTTTCCAATAACATCCTTCATAATGGAAAGCACCGCACAGCTGTCTTGGTTGCAGATCTGGTAAACATGCACAAATGTCATCATCTCCAATTCGTGGTTTTCCGCTCGTCGAGTAGCTACAGTAATGTGCCAAGACATACCCCGCTTCGCAAACCAATCACTTTGGCTTTCTCTAAACTTTCTTGGCAAGAACTTCATGGCCCAGTCCTGAACCAGGAGTACGGAATTTTCATCGAGAGCATCAATCACCTCTATTCGGGCTTCATCCTGATTCACACAGCGAAGTAGGTGAGCTTTCCAAGCCCAGATGTTTTGCTTAGCTTGCCCTTCAATGAAGTTCACCTCTCCTACCACGTCACTAGAGACGTTGCTATCAGACATCTTTTCGATTGCGTCATGTATTTCAGCAAGAACTGAAGAAAGTAGGTAACAGCGATCACAGGTTTCTAGATGATCGTGTGGGCAAATGATTTGATAATCCTTGTCCCTAGGGTCGCTTAGTGCATAAGCTCTGCAATGATCTGGAATGTTGGATTGCTTAGAAACATGCACCTGTGAAGACATTAATAAACAAAATTACTCAGACCCTAGATCAAATGTTACGGTTAAGGTGACTCGCTGGTTTTGCACTGGACATCTCTCACTTGGCATAACAAGACACCCGCTGTGAAAGAGAGCTTACAGTAGCAATGAAATGAATTCGATCAAAGAGAAAAGAAATCCATTAAAGTTTTTCCAAGGTTTTCATCCACCTTCCACGTTCTTGCCATTTTGAAGCTCGCCCCAGTCCTCGCTTAAAGACGGAAGGAATCCAGGTGATGAGCCCTTTCGAAGCTCTACCTCAAAAACGAGAAAAGTGCCCATTACCGGTCTTTCCAACGGCATTTTTCGTTAGCCGTATGTTGAACAAAGTAAAATTCTGTGCACTATCGCCAGCTTTATTGAAAAGAAGCGTGCTTACTTGTTGACTTTTGTCATGCGCACAGTTCATTTGCCTCAATATTCATATTCGTCAGCATGTTACAGTTAAAATGAGCACGGTAACTTCCACTCCACAAATCCATGCATGTTATGTTCAGTTCTTTTTTTAATACTAGGGAATCACCTTAACCGGTTCTGCGCAATTGAAGTATTAACATTAAGCAAAAATGCATCTCGACTTTTTTTAACCAAACGATCACCTCAACTGGTTCTGCGCACCGTTCTATTTCACTAGGCTATATTTACATTTCTCCTAAATTGAAACTGCGTAGGAACGACAAATCGCATTAAGCTAAAGTGAAAGTCTGCACGAGCGATCTTTTTCAACTAGCGCCAATTAAGCACATAAAAACATTGCTGCTTGAATCATCACCAAAATCCTCTCCTGCTCGTTCCCCAGAGAATCTTGGGAACGTGACTCAAAGACATTTATGGTATCGTTGACTGGCACAATCGCTAGCTTCAGCTTGTTAATTGTGAAGTCTAGTGTTATTGCGATTTTTCTTATATACACAGACTAAAGTTATTTTGAAGTTTACCTTAAAGTCGCCCTTTAGATAACGCTTTGCGGACTTAAGCCGCTCCTTTTGTTTCCTTGCCCAAGTCATTCCCATAAATGAATCGCCCAATCTAGTTACTACGTCATGCAGATCGTCGAAGGCTTGACTACCAGCACAACTTATATAATCTACACCCTGTAGAGACTTCCTCACAGAGGCAGAACAGACATTGAGAATTCTCAAGAGTGTACTTCGGCTCAGTGTTGTGAAGCCACTTTCACTTGAATAAGCCAAGTACTGCTTGACAATGGACTCTGGCACCATCATACGAATAACATTAGGCACTGTGATGACTTCCTTTGTTGACAGTTTTATTGATTTCTGCCCGAAGGGAAGATCCTGAATGACATGGGTGCTCGTTATAAAGTCCAAGAAATGATCAAGTTGAGTTTGAGATACTGCCATTCGTGTCTGGGATGACTGCAGTGATAGTGCTACACTTCTACCCTCGACCAGGATATGCTTCCTTGCCTCACTGAATTGATACCTCGTCAGATTGGGAATCCATTTCTTAAGTGTCTTGAATGAAACCTTGTCTGCCATTATAGACAATATTTGTCTCCTGGTTTGCCAGTTACTCGCATTCCTGTAGCACTCAGCCAACGCCTCCATAAGCACTTCATCTACAGGCTCACGCTCGTTACCACTAGGGTTTTCATCGGAAGATTTGGACGCAACAAGTGATTTCCAAAGCTGTCCACTCTGATTTGGTGCTACTTCTTCTAGTACAGCATCAACTGCTTGATTTGCTTTGCGTAAGTGACGACGCCTCGTTCGTTCACTAGCCTCTTCCCATTGCGTCGTCAAAGGAAATCGCACCGGACTTATGTCTCGGGTTTCTAGAAAGGTGTTTAGCATTTCAAGTGTTTTACACTCCCGTTTGTCATGTTCACTTGCCTCGTTTGGCGAGTAGATACTTGTTGCTGGAGTCTGTAGTCCAAGGTAGGGTAAGGACGATGGTGTGCTTTCTGCCACTTGACCTACTGTGTCACTTGTTTGATCCTGCAGACGAATTGATGGATTGATTGATTAGACTGTTGACCCACATTATAAAAAGACATGTTAGTCTTGTAGATTAAGTACAGATAATAATATGAATCAAGTGATCAATCAACCAAAAAAGCAGAATGCATTAATTCAATCCTCTTTTCATATTAATGAAAGATACAATTCGCTCTGAAAATTGGAGGTATCATAAAGTGATAAGTCTTCGAGAGTCAGAGTTGTTTTGATTATAATACAGATTAGCTTGTGTTGAAATTATAAAATGAGCGGGGGAGGTAGGGGCACCCTGCGAACAGAGCCTCCTTTTGCCTTCTTGATCGAGAAGGAGACAAGGAAGGTCTGCCTAAATCCCGTCAAACCTTTGAAGTCACCACAGCCCAAACTTCTGGACTAATCAGTCTTGTTTTCTCTTGTAAAACTTTTTTTTTTTTTCGAGTGCGAGCACCTGTTTTTTGATAAACCGATCGTCATAACTGAGCCCGCTGTTGCAAGCGCACGGCTTTTAGGCCTGGATTCGAAACTAAATCCTAGCAACATTCTGCGCATGCTCAACGAAGATCTTACTTGATTCTTGCAGAGTCTTTCTTGAGTACTGCTGGAAAGATGAGGAAGAGGTTGAAAGTGCCACTGTTTGCTTACGCAATCGACAATAGTTTCCATGTATTCTGTAAATGCAAAAACCTTGTTCCCATCAGGGTCCATCTTTGAGAGGGATTGGGAACGAGGCTGCTCAACCCCTTTCCTAGGAAAAAGTGACTTGGAGACAGTTACTAGTAAGCCTGTGTGCCAAATGCATAAAGGGGTGGAAGGGAAGAGAGATACTTAACAACCCTTGCTTCCTTTTTTCCCTGACTTCAACACAACTTTCCACGTCTCTCATGTATCTACATTGTTCCGTCTGTGTGACAATAATTTGTAGGTCAAAAAAGATTATCCTACCAAAGACATCTCTGCCATTTGAAATGTTACTTTGCAATCGTCAAACGCAACTTCTGCAGTTTCTGTGTCAGGTTTCCAGTTCCCAGCCAACATTTTTCTGCAGTTAGGGCATACCCCTAAGAGATTACAAATATCAGTAAGCACGCTATTTTAATTAGGATTGCACATTCAAGTAAAAAAAAAAAAAACGATCTCTTGAACATTATTTTTTTGACATTGCCCGAAGTTTAAAACCGAACAGGTGTATTGACGCCTTTTTTAAAAAAAATCAGTGAAAATGAATTCTGCAGATAAAATGAAATTAATTTGATTTATTTCACCTAAATTATTTTCCTTTGTAAAGACGTTTTTTCTTTTTAAGTAACTTTTTTTGAAGAAGTACATTAGCGTTAGTTCCTTTATTTTTTAGAGTTACAAAAGGGATACAAACCTGACCCAACAGGAAGAAATATCCCACTCTGTTGTAGCACTGTTTGTGAACCTGCTTTGCTTAGACCTCTATCCGCTTTTGGCTTTTTGCTCACATCCTTACTATGACCTGATAATATTGATGGTATTCTGCATTTGTCCGGAACTCGGCGTGTCCATCCAGTACCCAGAGATGCTCGATGAGCTGGACATATGGTCATTTGGTCAATATTTCGTGGAGAGGAAAAGATGGATGCCCTCGCCAGAATAAGCTCAATTTCATCAACTATGCCATGAAACGCAAACATTGCTTTATGCCCGTTAATATCTTGCTGACAACTAAGTAGAGGAATGCATCCCGTTGCTTTGTTTCTGTCTCTCCTATCATGACCACAGTGGCCTCCCACAATCGATACAAACGAACAATCACTTTCCATGATAGTTTTTCGACGGATTGCAACTAACTGGTTATAAATTCTCTTAACTTTCATATTTAAACAGGTGTCAAAAACTGATGACGTCGTAAAATTAAATCAACTATGGTAAACAGCTAGGGGATGACTTTTCGAAACCTTTCAGTTGTAATGAAAAAAAAAATTACAAACATTTGATAAATTTATATACAATTTTGTATCTTTTGTTCCTTAACAGTCGATTAATCCTATCACCCAGATTGAATTATTTTTCCATCTGACGCAATGTTATAACCACTGGTCCCTTATCTGTTTATCTCCTCCTTAATTAGTTTGGGAAGTCTGTGTTTATCCTTCAGGTGCCAATGTCACACGACTCTTTTGATCACGTTTTAAGACCAAAGGTATATCGGCAGCCCGAAAGTTTGCTATCAAAATTGCAGTTTTTGTGAGACCTAAAACATTTCAGTGGCAATGGATGTGAAATTTCGATCGACTGAAAAGAAAGGACGGCAATACTGTGAATATAATAGTTCTGTCTGGGGTTACTTTCAAGCAACAGGATTCTCGACTTGGGGACTGACAATCAGCAGAAAACAAGATGTAAGTTAACCAGAATGGGAAAAACATCGAGGTAAAAAAATGTTCAGTACAGATTTCTTAAATACAAGTGGAATTGTAAGTTAACTTTCTAGTGGAGGGGTAAAGCTTTCATGACTTGTCGCGCAATAACAAAGCGACGATCCCGCGATCATTGCAAAGTCTCATATTTCAAGCGAAATTAATTCAACTTTAGAAGGTTCGTGTGAAGTACAAATTAAATTACCCAAGCCAGTTCATACATATGTTTTAGCACAATGTTTAAATAGCTTATAGCTTGAGTTTCAGGTAAAACCAAGGTGTAGCACATGCCTATAATTTAAAACGCAACTTACAGCATAAATCTAAACTTCGGTCAGTTGAAAAAGTATCCAAACTAAAATAAAATTGTTTATCTTCCAGATTATCGCTAAGATAAGAAATCACCACCAAACTAGCAGTAAAACCCTTTAAAAATTGATTTAGTAGTGAATATTTTACCGCGCTTGCTTCCTTTTGGCTTGCGAGCGAACTTTTGACAAGGCCTTATTTTGCCTTAGTTTTTGATTGTTTTCAAGTCACCGACCTCGAAAACTGATTTTGTCAATTTTCTCCTAATCGAAGGGGTCCTTTCAAAAACAAACTACACCACGTTTAGTTACTTGCTAACACCTTACTATGGACAAGATATGAGCGAAAACGATTTTTTGACTGTGGCCGCGAAATTTCGATTTTGCTCGATTTTTACAGACAGTTGCTCTTAAGGGCCTCTATTTCTTTCACTGTAAGTTAATCCACTTTCACTTTTCTTAATTAGCACGCCATGTTAAAGTCAACAAGGACTTACTTGTGGTTTTTTGCAAGAAGGAAGAGGGAAAATGAGCACAAAAGTGACAAAACAAGATCTAACTACAAGGAAGGGTTATGTTTTTGCAAACGTTGGCCGTTATTTATGAACAGACTTAACTGATTAGAGTGTAATGTGAAGTGCTGAGTTTTCACCCCATATGAACCATGTGAGCGTTAGCCCTACTGATGGAAATGGGCCCACACAAGGACAGAGAAAAACTCTGACCAGGGTGGGAATTGAACCCACGACCCTCGTGTTAGATCACCTCTGCTCTGCCGACTGAGCTACAAGGTCAGACGGGAGCACTTCACATTACACTCTAATCAGTTAAGTCTCAAGATCAAACTAGCCTACCTGTCTGCTTTGATTCCTTACCTGCCTGCACTCACTGCAACCTTTCATTTAAAAAAACTAAAACAGCTTTTATATACATATGTTACAAGCTTAAAGAAACCTCACCGTAAACATAGGACTTGGTGCTTTTGAACGTACATTATCACATTTGAATGGCAAATGGAAGTGAGAAATTCTCGAAAGACAAGAAAAATTTGCTCAAACCGTGTATCAACGGCCAGTGAACGTTGCAAGATAGATTGATTTCAAGATTGCCGCCACTCTCAAGACATGCCTTTATTTAGAATTTCCAATATTGTATAAACTGACCACAAGCTAGAGTTATTTAACAGGTGAACAAGAAAAAACAAGTTCTAAGAGTCTGGAGTTCACATCCTCTCAGACATTCTCGAACAACGGGTTCACAGAGACGCAGAAGGTCATTCCCGAAAAAACATACCCAAGAATATCTGGTAGCGTTCGGGTGTTTTGAGAAACACTTTTCAGAACCCGAAAAACTGGGCGTTTCCTTTGGCGCGTCTGTTCAAGGCGTTGTGCCACCCTTCGAGATCGTTGTTTGTCCTCACTGCTTCCATGAACACTCTCCAGGTGGTTGGTGGGAACATCTGACTTTTAATCCAGTTATCAGCGACATATTCGGGGAATTTCTTCAGAGAGTCAGTTGTGGCTCGTCGCTGGAGGCGGTAAAATCTTGCTTCGATCTTCTCTGCTGGCAGGAAAGGCAGGGCCATAAACTGCTTTACGTAACTGTGTGTCCCGCCGTCATTTGTGTACGCTTCTTGAAGACCTAACTCTTGAACTTTGTAGTTAAAGGAGAAGGTAGAAAAATGCATGTTAGAAGCCACTGTCTCTTCACGTTGTAGCTGTATCCGTAGCTGTCGATAAGCTTTCGTTTTCCTTTATTAGTAGCACCTTCCACTATGCTGAATGTGAGAGGAGGGTTAAATGGTTCTGCTTCAGGACAAGGTACTGGTTCGTAAATAGATGATTCTTCAATTGCTGGCAGTTCCGGAAAATGGAATATGAACTCTTCAGATGATGCATTAACTGGAGGGTTGAATTCTTCTGATTCTAGGATGGCCATTGAAGATTCTGACTGTGATTGAACGGTGTTAGGTTTTGTTTTTTATAAAAAATAGTATCCATTCGTGTTTCCTTGGAGGTAGTCCCTTTCTTTTGTTTGGAATGATGGAAAGGGTTTTAATTAATGGGAATCAAATTCAATCCATTGTTCACTCTTTTCTTTATCTCAACCTGGCAACTTACTCAATACCTGCGGTCACTTAATACACACGAACGCTAACGAGGGAATACAACATTTATTTTAAAAAAGCATGTTCTCTTAGCACTCATCGTTTTGTAAAACTACGGCTACAATGTGCGAAAAACAAAATATCTGAGCAGGTTGGTCCTAATCCAGCTCGCGAATGGCATACCCATGCGAGCACAAACCACGTCAGCAGAAGGCGGGTAAGATAATCAACATAACTCCATGGATAAAGTTAATAGAATAAAATCAAGGCCGTCTTCGCAGACATGACTACTTTTGGGTTGGTTTTTGAATGATGCGAAAATTCGCAAGCAAACTCAGAGGTCTGGGTTCAAATGCTTATACCTGTTCTCAAATTGGTGCACCAGTTTACCACCAAGTTTACCGAGCAATTTTAAAATGATGTGAAGTCATTTATGTGAATTTTCAATTCAAGGTTCCTTGTTTACTTTTGTAAGTCAAAGTAAAGATGATTTTACAGACTTTGCATGATAGATACGATCGTTACCACTGATGATTCG
>NC_090892.1:42641263-42658763 GCF_036669925.1 Montipora capricornis
CAGTTGTAAGGAGAAGTAAAAAGAATAAAATATTCATATCCCCGTCAAATCCGTGAAATCCGTCTTTTTCCTTCTCAAATAAGTATGCACTTCGCATCATGTATTACATCCCGAAAATCAGTGACACTGCAAGTGTCCCCCCTTGAATTAATCCTAAACTGGAAGACGGGAAAGACGGATTTCACGGGGATATGAATATTTAAACAGTCTACTTCTCTTTACTACTGTAAGTACTATCACTTTTCTTATAATACATACTATATATTATACTTACAGTTGTAAGGAGAAGTAAAAAGAATTAAATATTCATATCCCCGTCAAATCTGTGAAATCCGTCTTTTTCCTTCTCAAATAAGTATGCACTTTGCATGATGTATTACATCCCGAAAATCAGTGACACTGCAAGTGTCCCCCCTTGAATTAATCCTAAACTGGAAGACGGGAAAGACGGATTTCACGGGGATATGAATATTTAAACAGTCTACTTCTCTTTACTACTGTAAGTACTATCACTTTTCTTATAATACATACTATATATTATACTTACAGTTGTAAGGAGAAGTAAAAAGAATGAAATATTCATATCCCCGTCAAATCCGTGAAATCCGTCTTTTTCCTTCTCAAATAAGTATGCACTTTGCATGATGTATTACATCCCGAAAATCAGTGACACTGCAAGCGTCCGCCCTTGAATCAATTCTAAACTGGAAGACGGGAAAGACGGATTTCACGGGGATATGAATATTTAAACAGTCTACTTCTCTTTACTACTGTAAGTATTATCAATATCTTTACAAAACATATTATTATTATTATTATTATTATTATTATCAGTTATGTTCTGTTTAAACGTTCCTTTGAATAGTCCAGTACTTTTCCGTTTGATAGTTATTGTTATTCTTGTTACCATTCTCCGGATATTGACCAGATATTGATAGTTTTACCCAGTTCTTTTCAGTTTAATAGTCCAGTACTTTTCAGCTTGATAGTTATTGATATTCTTGTTACCATTCTCCGGATATTGACCGGATATTGATAGTTTCATCCAGTTTTTTTCAGTTTAATAGTCCAGTACTTTTCAGTTTGATAGTTATTGATATTCTTGTCACCATTCTCCGGATATTGACCGGATATTGATAGTTTCATCCAGTTCTTTTCAGTTTAATAGTCCAGTACTTTTCAGTTTGATAGTTATTGATATTCTTGTTACCATTCTCTCTCAAGCTCTAACTGAAGAGGAACCAAGAAATAAGGGAAACGATCTTTATCTCTCTCTCTCTCTCTCTTTCTCTCTTTAGATTCTTCGGTGCCTATTTGCTCCTTGTTCTCCGTGTCCCTTTTATTTCATAAATATAATGAAGTGATTCTTTCACGTCTGCAACATCTATCATCATTTCAATATTACGGCATCTCATTATCATCCCTGTCCACAAACGCCTCATCAAATTAAGATCGTCCAAACGTCAGTAACGTAGGAAATACTCATTCTTTGGTACACCAGCCCAAAATATCGTAAAAATTAAAAACAATAACTGAATTCAAAGGTCCCTAGTGTAAAGAAAAATGCTTTCCAAGACCTCTGCATACCGTTCCATTTTAATTTTTGACAAAAGTTAAATTTACTAATCAAATGCTGTTGTAAAGTATAACTCTAACAACCCTTGTAAGCTGAACATTTTTGGAAAGGTTGTGAAAAACTGTTCGATCTAAAAGCTCTTTTAAAAAACTAGAAGACCTTCTGTTTTTCAGGAAAGGTCCATGCATGCTAATTTACACTGATATGAATTGGTTCGGAATGTTTCATTTACATTTATGGGTATTTATGACAAAAAACGGTTTCATAGCAAATATGCATTTGTGTAGCAAATACGTGTTCTTGTGCTTCCGGTTGATAGTCGAAATAAAAAGGGCCAGGAATAAAACTATTAAATAACTTCTGTTGCTCGCTTTTCGAATTAGACTAAACCTTTATTTTTTCCACAAAACGGCTATTTTAATTGCAAAACTTCCCTTTTATCGCCCCTTTCTAACGATGGAAGCTGTAACCTCGCAAATATCGAGTTTGCTTTTGGAGCACAAAATTCGCTTTCCACGTGCACAAAATTATTTAGAATAAGTAACAAGAACCGTCGTCTATATCGGTCCCATTTTAACAGGTAAGGAAGGGATATTTCTTTCGTATTTCAACCAATGTTAAACAAAATTTTCCGCTATAAAAGAGCAAGAACTTCTATCCCTTGACACCCTTTAGGGTATGGCACTTCGTTGCCTTTGGTGTCTGACATAGAAATGCCTGACAATAAGGCAAGATATGAGTTTCTTGGCCACCAAACAACCCAGTGTTAGACCGTATAACGTTGTTTGCAAGTTTTTCCGATGGTTGAGTGAGTAATGAAGGTGAGATGTCCAGTGCAATCTCCTTTCACAACTGTACTCTCTAGTTTAAACAGTTTTCCCTTGCCCAGCAAGGTCTTGTGCTCTTATGGAGTAATACATTAAGGAAACGGCATACGAGGAGACATTGTTATTTATTTCAACGGCAATGATTTTTTCCCCAGCACGTGTTTTCGGCTTTCCATCAAAACACGAAAGTAGCTCAACTTTGAGGGTAATTTTAAAAAGTGTGGCACCTGTCTGAACTTCACTATCTGTATGAATACAATCTAGGAATGATAGTAAAACACAAAAAGGAATAACATTTTTGTGCTCTCCACGTTTGCAGAAGAGACTGCCGTTTGAATTTCCAGAAATTTCGTAAACCTGATAATTAATGAACACTCGCCTTGTCGATCTGCTTGTCAGAGTCTAACTTCATTTGATGGCGTGATAGGTCTTATCCAAGTTCTTTCACATTTTAAGGTTATTCCTCAGTCATCTGAAACTATATTGGCCGTTGATTCAATGTCCTTGGTCCGTTTTAAGAAGTTATCTGGTTTATAAAATGGCAGTATCCGCGAGCGTGACTAGTTTTTGACACCGTCCTGAAAGGTCTTTTGCTAAAATTAGTTGGGTGCAATCTTGTTCATTGAGATTATACTCTTCAAGACATCGCAGTGAAATTTCGAGGGCAAATAAAACACGTTCCTTTGCAAATACGACGCGATGAGTCGCTGACAAAGCGTTTTAACCAAATCTCCTGACAAACTTGAAAGATGCGTGACTTTGTGTTTCATCCCCAGTTCTCCTGCACTGGGTGATGACCTGATACGGTAATTATAATTAACAAATGCTGCAGTAGATCGTTCACTTGCTTTATTAACTTCTTAGGTTATAATGTCCCTCTTGATTTTTGTAGAGGATATTTAACTCTAAAAACATCGAATTTTTTTTAAAACCTGTCCTTCAACGGCATCTTTTATCTAGTTTGTATAAAAGTAATAGAGCCATCAGTTGCGAGCGTGACACGGTTGTTTCGTAACATTTTCTGTAAAGTTTGATGTAATTAACATTGAATCGCGATACTTCGATAAATTTTCGTCTTCAGCTTAACATAAATGCACCGACAAAAATGGTTCAACACATTTCAGCTAAGGGAATTGAGAAACCATGGCCACGCTACTACGGTTTCCACGTCCTTCCCAGGACCCCACGCTGCGCGGAAATTCACTGAACTGGACCCTGGCATTCACATTCCGTGACAACTTTTCTGAGCTTGTCCAACAGATCAGCTTTCCTTTCTTTAGATCTGAAGGGGACCTCAAGATAGGAAAGTACCTTCTTAAGCATTTTGACATTAAAAGCAGGAAGTCTGTTCTGTTGATGTAAGTCACAAAGATCATATGTGTCGTATGTAATAGGGTGCTTCAATCCAATTGCTTCAACAATATTTGCCATTAAATTTTGATGCTCTGCACTTTCCACAAGACATTCGATATCTTCTTCTTGTTCCATAGAAAATCCCACAGTTCCTGATTCTTTCCGTTTGGAAGCTGCAAGGTGACAGAAGAAACTCTGTATCTGCATTTAGTTAGCCACTCCGTGCGACTGAACCGTCTTTCATTAGAGGGGGTTGTTGCTGTTCTCATATCCTTTTCAACCTGAACAGGGTCCGCCTTGCGGCCAGTTTGCTCACAAATTTCAAACTTGGCTGTGAGATATTCTTTAACCTCACGAGAAAACCGGATGGAACCTGCGTGGGCCTTGCTTAGTGCCCATCCTATCTCCAGGGTTTCTTTTGATGATTCGGATGCTAACATAAATGGTGTAGATTTTTTCACAGCCACATCCACTGATGTAAATTTTGTTGCCCAGTCCTTTCTGATCTTGTCATATAAGCTTTCACTCTTCTTCATCGTTTCTTGATTGCTGGTGTGCTTCCCTACGTCAAGGTGCTGTTCTAGATCTGAAAAGAACTCAAACACCTGCGTACAACCTGGAAATACACATTCAAAGAGAGCTGTATCTTTTTCCGCATTTGTACCACTGGGCAATTGTACATCCTTAGGCGTCTTAGTCTTGAGACGTCTTTCTTTAATTGGCTCGAAAAATGTTTTATCAGCGTCTTTTGTCATAAGGCCAGTCGCCTCTTGGTGTTTTAAATACAAAGTGTCATAAGGTAAAAGCTTTCCTCGACCAATTTTATAGGCTCGTCTTGCTCTTATTCCTGAGCTCTCAAATGTGAAATTGTGGAAAACGCTAAAATGATCAATGTTCTTCACTTGAAGGCTCTTTTTAGATTCGTCTACCATATTCACTGAAGCGGAAGTTCCTCTGACAGGATGTTTCTGAAGAGCATCTCTCATGTTGGACGCAGACAGAATATCATTACCCTCGGAACAGTACGTTCGGACAGACGATTTTAGGGGACAGAGAATCCTGTCACATACATCCTTCCCGCTTTGCAGTTCAGAAAAGTCATAGGCTTCCACTGGAACGCCAACCCTTTGTCCAATGTCACGAACCGCCGCGATCAAAAAGTTGCTGTGATAGCAACCCGCCTCATCAGATCTCAAAAAAACACTTTTTAGCCCGGGTTGCTTCATTTTCACATGTGTTAGAAGATCTTCAATTATTGATGCAACCGCGAACCAATCTTGGGTGCATTGATCAAATAAATGAGCATAAGAAGTAACTTGGAGTTCTCCGGTCGAACGGTCACGCAATATCACGCTACTTATGTGCCAGCTCAGGCCCCTTTTCCCAAACCAATCACTCTGTTTTTCGGGGTATCTCATCTGAACAAATTTCATTGCCCAATCCATAATTATTAAGTTTGAGCTAGAGTCTAAATCTTCAAGGATATCTTGTTTTGCGCGCTCTTGATTTGCTGACCTCATAATATGAGATTTCCAGTGATTGACAGCCTTAGCAGACCTCTGAAAATCATATAGCATATCTTCTTGTTGTTCTTTACTGTAGAACTGGGTGTGTTCACCTTTGATCGCTCGTTCTACCTTGTCCAGACACACAGAAAGTTCAACGCAATGGCTACAGGCAGATGTATGTTCATGCTCACATTTTTCTTGAAGGTCCTCATCATTAAGGTCACTAAGGGCAAACTTGACACAATGGTCGGGGCATGTACATGTACTCTCTCCTTGTTGGCAATTTTCACGGTATTTCGTTTTCAAATACTGCTTGCCATTCTGAAGTGACTTCTTTATGTCCTCCGACGAACCTTCTTCTTGACCAATTTGCTTGATTGTTTCAAAACCCGCAGATCCGTCAGTTGCGGTATTGTCGAGACCAGCTAATGACTTTTGTTGAGAGGCTTCTCGGACCTCGAGGATCCGAAACAAAGTTGCACGGCTTAGTGGCTTTATCTCTTCTTCTTCGCAGAACTGCAGGTACTGTTGTATCATGGTGGAGCGAGTTACTGTGCGAATTACATTGGGCATGGTCACTTGTTCGCCATTATCCAATTTCAATTTTCGGGTTCCAAACGAAACGTCTTGATAAAAATATGGTCTGTTTACAAATTCTATAAAATGATCCACAAGGGCTGTGTCAAGTCGAATACGATAACTTGAAGCCTTTTCAAGGGTAAAACCTGAACCATATTCGCGAGCATGAGCTCTTGCCCTCTTTATTTGCCACATAGTTATGCTTTCGAAGGGCTCGTGTAACTTTTGTAGCTTTTCCATAGGGTAGCGGTATGCATACAGACTTAGAATCTGGGTCTTAAGATTCCTTGTTGGAGCATTTTTGTACGCCTGCATTAGAGCAAGCAAGTCACCAGAAGGATTTTCGTTGGTCCGATCTGATAATTGAGCACATGATCTAAAAAGTTGATCCCCAGCGTTTGGTGCTATTACTTCACATACGACTTTGCATCCTTCCATAGCCTTTTCAATACATTTTCCCTTTTCCACGTCCGTCACTACATCCCATCCAGTTTCTAACTGAAAGGTCAATGGGCTGACTTTTCCGATCTTGGTCTTTTCTGATAAACTAGCCATTGCCTCATTGTATGTCGTTATCAATGATTCTTCTCTGTCTCTTTCGTCCCCGTCTTGAGAATTTTCACTTTCTTCTCCAGACCACTCTCCGGGCGTCCAGTCCACGGGTATAATAGTACTGGATGATGCCAAGCTAGAAGCTATCGGGGTACATTGCATCTCTGAGCTGTTCTTCAAGGCCATCGCAGCCATTTGTTTTGCCAGTCTACACAGTATAATTAACAACAAAAAAATGGTCGTAAGTATGAAATAGCAACCCAGCAAGATTTTTTAACAATTTAACACTTCCACATGCATAAACACACCCTGATACAAATAAAGAAAACTCGCCATAAAAAGTGTCCGCTTCATACAATTCATATTTACTATAGACATACCGGTGATTATAGACCATACTGGTTCGACGTGTATACCCGTGTTATTTTTTTGAGAAATTGTGTGCACAAGACTTCACAAGTACTTGCAATGGCAATTAAAATGAGTTAACATTTCAGTGTTTTATTTAAAGGTATTCAAACACACCTTGTCTCTTCATGTTCTCCTAATTTCTCGCTCTCAGTGTTTTCCTCCAGCCAACGTTTATTTTCCTCATATTTTTGTCTTTTCTTCTTGACACAAGTAGTGCAAATTGCTGTGCATTAAAAAGTATCACAGTGATGAATTTGACTTTTAGTCAAAGTCGATTCGTAGTGTAAAACTTATTTTTAGAACCAACACTGATTCTGATCTATCGGATTGATAATTGACAACTGGCAAAATAAACTCAAAACAGTTTTTAATCTCCCGGTTAGGTCTTGAGGTGTCGGAAAAATAGTTTTCAGGATATAGCATATAGCAGGTTTTCAAATACAAAATCCCTGATAGTCACAAAAAAGGGTTTTTAAAGAAGGGGAACATTGCCAAGTTTTTCGCATAATTTTGCGGGTCACGTGCATCTAGGCTACTTTACCGAAATTATCTCTTACTTTGAAAAATAGAACGCTATGAAGCAACGTAAAAAATAGACAGTTCTGTAAAGACATTCTAAGTACCTTTTACATCTCACAAAAATCCAGGAATTTTTGTGTATTTTTGAACATCTGTGTTGTAACAAATACATGTATACTTGTCCTAATTATACTAACGCGCTTGACCAAACAATGTAAAACAAGAATGTTCATTTCATACCTGTTATTTACTCAATCCAAGATTTCTACACTTACATCGTGGCACTGTTGCCAAAAAATATAACTGGTTATGATATAAATAGCCGCAAAAATAAACACCTTATGGAATGATTCTCTTTCAAGGTTTTACAACAACGTTGAATGGTTATTCCCTCGACCTTCTCTTTTAGTCTTTATTTATAATTAGATTTACAGTTTGTTATACAATTCGGAATACTTGACCATGACATTTACCTTGGTTTTATGAGTTCTTTTATTCTAGTGAAAGTTAAAAAGTAAAGGCGCCTCACATACGTCGGTTCTTTGAAATGATCATTTCATAATTATCTGAAAGACAAACCTTTTTAAACCCCGTCTTCATCAGTACTCCGTTTTACGGGTATGTAAAGCTACTTGAAGCTACACGGAAAGAATTTGTCACAGCTGGCCATGGGCATCAATCTCGAGACCCCTCACTCAGAAGACTCCAAGGGCTACGCAATAATCAACTGTGCCAATCGTTGCTCCTCAAAAAAGGGAAAACGTAAAATATTGTGTAGTAGGATGCTTACCTGACCCAATGGGAATTGTGATTCCAAAAATTGCGTGAATATTCTTGGACATCTCCAAGTTGATAACATGATCATTTTTTAGCTTTTTCCTTGCTCCTGAATGAAGAGGATATCGACATGTCATCAAAGGACGCCAGTTGCGACCCAAATTATGTCTGTGTTTTGGACACACGAACATTTCTTCTTGCCGGTGTGGTGGCACATCGAATAGCCCCGCCCTGACTAGTATCAGTTCGTACTCCATCATTCCAGATAGTTTTGAAAGATGGCATGTCTTCAAGTGGAACGTTATATCTTCCCGGCATTCTCAAACCTCGAAAACCTCCACAACTAGATTTTCTGAAGCCCGAGAAAGAACACTTTACTGCATCAGCAGCCATGTTATCCCTTGTTTGTTTTGTGTCCAGTCCAGGAGGACTGGGGATGAAATACAAAGTCACGCATATCTCAACTTTAATCTGAACTGGGTTAAATCGCTTTGTTAGCGACTCATCACGTTTTATTTGCAAAGAAAAGTGTTTTATTTGCCCTAGAAATTTCACCGCGATGTCTTGAAGAGTAATCACAATGAACAAGATTGCATCCAACTAATTTTAGCAAAAGACCTTTCAGGACGGTGTCACGAACCAGTCACGCTCATGGATACTGCCATTTTATAAAGCAGATAACTTCTTAAAACGGACCAAGGACATTGAATCAACGGCCAATATAGTTTCAGATGATTTAGAAATAACTTTAAAATGTGAAAAAACTTGGATAAGACCCATCAAGCCATCAAATGAAGTTGGACTCTGACAAGCAGATCGACAAGGCGAGTGTTCGTTAATTGTCAGGTTTACGAAATTTCTGGAAATTCAAACGGCGGTCTCTTCTGCAAACGTGGAGAGCACAAAAATGTTATTCCTTTTTGTGCTTTACTATCATTCCTAGATTGTATTCATACAGATAGCGAAGTTCAGACAGGTGCCACACTTTTTAAAATTACCCTCAAAGTTGAGCTACTTTCGTGTTTTGATGGAAAGCCGAAAACACGTGCTGGGGAAAAAATCATTGCCGTATAAATAAATAGGTAATTCGGAAATGTGATATGGCTAGGAAATCTACAGTGGTGTATCTGTATACGGAAAAGAAAATCAGGCTTTTTGAGCGAGGTGTTCGTTTTCTAGAGTGCGGTCAATATTAACGATTTTTGCAGTTTGAAAGGCTATGATGCCGGCGCTAATCGTCCGGAAATTCAAAAATTCGTCAAAAAAAATATTTATCACTTTCGGTCAAACGAAATGTATTTTTGTAACTACTAAGGTATCCCAGAATATAAGGGAAATTAAATTTTTGATCCAAAATCACTGGTCGGTTTTTACGGAGACACGCTCTTAATTATGATTATAATAAATTGATGGTATCGTTGACCACTCCAAGTAAAGAGCAGTGATCTAACCATTTTCTCAAAAATCAGTAATGCGACTCTGATTCTGGCAATAAAATAAGTATTTATTGTAATGTTTTTTGTAGCCCCTCCCCTGTTTTATTTCGCAAATTTTATGCCAAAGTCCAAAAAAGTTCCTTGGTTCTTCACTGAAGATGGTAAAACAAAGTCATTTCTGACATCCACCGAAAGAGAATTGGAGCTTCTAAAGACTTATTAGCCAATGGTACGCAATATATAGGTATTCTTACATGGTCGAAATTACTACCGTAGTCATCGCCAGACACATCCTTTTAGTACTGTCATGGTGTAAGCGACGAAACTTTTAATGAAAGGAAAGAGAGAATGGGGCGAGAGAATACACCGCCGTTCCACAGATACTGTTTTTTCATGACAACTTTCCATTTCTCGCAGTGTACCCAGTGGATCGATGTTATTCACGAACGGAGAACTCATTTCAAACCATTTATAGATAATATTACACCCTAGCAATCTAGCAAAGGAAATGTCTACCTTAAAATAACCACTGTTTGACCGTGCAAGGTGAAGGTAAAGGTAAAGTTAAGGCGCTAAGTTTAGCTTGAAACCACTTATAATTATCATTGAAACAGGGCTATCTCTGGCAGTTGGTTCTCTCGATTCATTCTCTCTTGTAAATAATCATGCGTATTTCACTCTGCACGATGTGCAGAACCAGGTTCGGTTCTTTGGTGACTTTTTTAACAAGGTGCATTTAAAATGCGACCAAAGAAGGCATCTGTCGCAAGCAATGCTATCTTCACATTCGTCGTTTATCACTTTTGTGCAAACGGAACAAACAAAGTCCATGCATTTCTATCAAAGTATTTTTGAACTCGATGGATGTCCACCATTTCATCATCCCTGATAGTATCTGATATTCGTCCAATGGGCAAAACATCCTCTTTGTTAAGTAATGGCTTCATCCACGGCTTGTGACGTTGACAGAGAGCTCAGGATCATTCGGTCTTTTTCAATCGGACTGAGTTTCTTGAAGGAAATTAGCTTATTCTGACTTTCTGCTTTCTTCTTTTTCTTCGGGAGGCCTCTTTTTCGAATTTTGGGTGGCATCTTTATTTGGGAAAAATCAGGGGACTTAATGCCTTTTCTCGGATCGACATGTGTTGACACGGAGTTCTCCTTTAAAATTTTTTCCTATTCTGAATACTGACTTCATTCACCAGTTCATCGTCTGCTCCCAGCTCTCTTTTATCGGCGTTTCCTGTCGGCTTGTCTTCCTCTACCTGTTCTACCGAGATGTAATTTTCATGGCGAGTTTCACTAGGGTCCTCTGTTTCCTGGTCGGCTTCTGTTTGTGTGTGTCCCACTTCCTGGATAGTTACGTCGCAGCCAAGTTTCCAGCTCCTAGCCAAAGACTCCAAAACTTCATGTCATGTTTTGAACGTAGACATACCACCTTCACTGACAAGTGAGGCAAGAACTTGTGCTTTTTTTAATCCTTTTTTGAATTTTTGGGACTGTGTAAGAGTGGTTCTTTTTTCTTCAATGACCGGGACATGCTCAACACAATGTTCCAGATCGTCGTCGTGGAGAACAGGGAGTGCCGGGCTGAGACAGTTTGTTGTTAAATAGAAATTCATTGTCCAACGCTTATGCACTAAGGTTTCATCAAAAGCTGGAAGAGTGACAAGCTCGTGAACTTTGAAAATGTGTTTGCAGGGAAGGGACATGCGCGTAAAGAAGGAGCACTGGCAATGACTGGTTGGAGCAAGAAGTGGTTCCTGATTCTTTTTTCGTGACTCACAAAGAATGAACTCACTGCTACTCTTTTGTGACAAAACCTTGACTTTAGCCACAGATCCATACTGTCCACGAACGAAATTAAATGCATACGGTGTAAGAGTTTTTGAATATTCCTGGAGATCTTTGCAAAGATGTTCAAATTCAGTCTGTCTTCGCGCGATTGTCATCACGTAATGATGGTTTCGTTCCTCTCGTAAGCATTGTAGCAATGACATGAATTCTGTGCAAAACTGCAGCAAACTTGCGTACCTCGAACAAACACTTTTGAACTTGCTGAAGGTGGATTCCAGTCTGTTGTTGGTGGTTTCACCTAAATTGAAATGTTTGTCTTTGAAGCAAGCTACCCATTGCTCTTGTATGGGATGCCAATTCTCCATGAAATAATCGATGACACTTCTGAAATTCGTTTGTTTTGGTTCATCAAGATGTTTTTCGTATTCGCCTTCACTCTTACAATGTGCCAAGGAGGACAGAATTTCGAGTACTCATAGTCTCTCCGCAGATGTAATGCCCATCTTCTCGCATGTTATTTCTCATCTGAAGGATCTTAAGGTGTGATAAACGCAGATACTTAAACTCGCGGCAGAAAAGCAGGCTTTAAACACGTCTCGTTCTGTGAAATCCTTGTCTGACATTACAACTTTTGTTTCATTCCAAGAAGGATTATGCTTTTTGAATAAGTCCACCGTTGCCTGTATCACCTCTTTTGTCTCTTCCGCTACAATGAACATGGCCACAACCTCGCTAAATCCATCACCATCAATGCCCATAAGAAAATAAACAGGCATTCAAAGATCTAACAGTTTAAACGTCGCATCTACTAGGAGAATTTCTGGGAAATGGGTATAGATGTTTTGCATGTGAGCGTCTTGGTAGAATAGTCCTTTGAAATTATTCTCCTCGTCAACAACAACATCTGTGCAACAACCTGGTTGTTTCTTCAAATAGCCTATGACATCTTCAAGATCAATCTTCCGAATATTTTTCTTTGAATTTTGTTTTATATTTGAGATGTCCTTTAATGTAACCTTTTTTCCAGTAGCAGTCTCAATCTTCTGTTGAAGAAGTTTGGGATTGGCCTGAAGGTTGATGGCATCCACGATGTCATTTGTAACCTCCTTACTTCGTGCAGCTCGTTGTCGAGGAAGGCGCTCATAAATTTGTTTTTGGAGAGCATGGTTGTGTGTTGTTGAAATGCGATTCACTTGCAGATATTTCCCATCTTCTGAAAGGGTTATATGGACTTCGAAAGGCCAGCCTTGGTTAAATGATTTTGTCTTTCGCTTCCTGTTCACTCTTGTTTCCACATTCCTTCCTCCAAATTTGCAGCTTAAATGTAGTGAATAGTACGTGAGATTAGGGTTTGCAATAGAAACCCTCTTTGGAATATGCTTCGAGGAAGCGGTAAGTGTCCTGACGTCTCTTTTCCACAACTCACAGAAGTTACTATCCTCATACACCCGTTTGGCCGTTTCAAGTTCTTCAAGGGTATGGAATTTTTGCCCTATAAAGAACACATTACTTTTCATCACAACATTTCTCTCGACACCTTCTCCATAACCTTCTCCCTCCTCCAATGGCATCCCACCGGAACACTGAGGCATAACCATCATTAACGCTCTCATCACTCTTGTAATCATTGTCGAGGTAAATGTGGTCAAAGTTTTTTTCATCTTTCTGTCTTCTCTCTTGAATGGGAGCAACCTCCACATCCCCTGGGATTACAACGTTCTTCGAAAAAAGGCAGCAATTCTCCTTGTCATCTTCGAATTTTTTATCACCGACGGTGTTTTCAATCATGGACATTTCATCGATGGTTTCTCGTAACTGCTTTTGGTTTCCAACATTCAGCATTCCATCAACAGCTCTTTTACTTGAATAACCCAATGCATTTCCTGTACATATACTTTCCTCATCATTTTCGGAGATTTCCGCTTGGTTCTTCTCTTCTTCCTTTAGCACGCCGTCTGTGTTTCCTTTATTCTCCCAGACTGGATACTTCATTCTCTGCAACGGAGCGGTCTGCAAATGCTTGGAAATTTCATCGATCTCTTTATGCAAAGGTTGCGTACTCTCTTTTTTTAGCTTTCTGTCTTCACAATGCTTATGGAACATATCTTCACCGTCTTCCATTTCACAACCAATGTTTTCTTCTTTTGAACTATTGGCAACATCATGTGACAATCTGTCATCTTTTTTATGAATCATACCTTCACCAGCTGCCATTTGAAATCCAACATTTTCTTCTTTTAAACCATTTACATCATCATTCCATGAACTATCATTTTTTCTCCAGAGGGAGCCATTATGTTTGTACATGGCACTGATGCTCTGACCGTGTTTTCTTGGCGCAGCATTGATGGTTGTCATATTGTTATAAAGACGTCCTTGTCTTCTCTGGGTATTTACATTCTTCACTTTCCTGCCCTGTGGGACTTTTATCCGGTTGTCATCACACTTCTTCTTGCGGTTGGCAACGTCTCCAGGTTTCTTGCTTCTCATGGAGTGTGGCATTCTGTTGTTTTCCTCTAGATTTGACTTTGAGTTCCCTCTGGGTTCTACTGTTACTGTGTTGTGCTGGTAAAAGTCTACACACCCATCGTGCATCCAAGTTTTTCTTGCATTGAACCATGGGAACAAGAAGCTTCCTGCGTCGAATTCTTGTTAGTTTTTCTTTGGTTATCCACCTTCTTTCTTTTCTTGCCGTACTGCAATGTTATCCACCCTTCGGAAAGGTTCTGAATTCTGCTGGTGTCATCCTTAGAACAGGAATCCCCTGATGGTGACTCTCCGTTGTTGTTCTTCACATTTTCCTGGTTTTTGTCAGCATGACCATCGTCTGGAATGGTCACCTCGCCAAGGAATCAGCGACGGAAAGTGAAATTGTGATCTCGCAGTTGGGGTTTAACCTCCTCTCTCGTTATTCCAAGAATAGAGAGATAAATTGAATCGGTTAAAAGCCAAGAAATGATAGAGCATCTTAGAAAGTTGGAGTAAGCAGTAGGTTTCAGCAACCATTCCAAGCTGGTGGGAATTTCGGCATTCCGGTTGAGGAATACGTTTCTCCATAGGTAAGGGGCAACACAAGCGATTGCTGCAAGTACTGCAGCAGCGACTCCACAGACATTAGCACAGGTTTGAACTGGGATGTTTTCTAGGCAAGTGTTACAACAGGAATGACTTAGGCCAAAACTTTCAATGTGAGCTGGCATGATGCCGCTTACAGGCTTGGATGCCAAATTCCCCGGTTCGTAGATGGCTGTAACAAAGGGGGCAACTGCGTTCTTTAAATTCTCGGGCATCCCCCAACAAGAGGTATCAATATAATGCCATTTGTTGACCGTTAGGTTAACAGATATTAACGTCCAGTGATTGCCTTGATGCCACGGCTTGCTAATAAAAACTTCGTTTCGTTTGTTTTTTCCAACATTTGCGAAGAGAACAACGTACTTCACTCCATCTCTGATGTTATAATTTATGTACTCGGGAAGCTCCTGCTCATCGACCAAGACCATGTTGTTTTAATATGAGTGCTGCTGTCTCTTCGCTTTCTTTATTCAGAATTTCCGCAATACCCGTTATTACGCAAAAATTGAGCCAGCCTGTTCCTGCTATAGTGGGCAGGTCAGATGCAAGGATACATCAGTTACTGGACAGGGCGCTATAGTGGTTAGGGGAGCATGCCGAATCCGGGAGTATTATTTCTTTCCTCAGCCACTGTTGCTCTTTAAGCACGGCATGCTTTACGTTTCTGAGGCTATGTATTTTTAACAGCACGTCGATGGCATCTATTGTGAACACTCCTATATCACAATCGACAGCAACGTAGTTTCCCTTTTGACAAAGCTCTTTCATCTCCTGGCAGGAGGACTCTGAAGGAATTCTTGTCAAGGAAAAAATATCTGTTGGTTCCTTGGGCTGCTGTGATAACAGCGTCTTCCTACTCGTCTGAATGACGGGGGGGTGTTCTATGGAAGCAGCTTCTTGCCTGGTCGTGCTTTCGATCTTTCCGTTTCTAACAACGTCCTTTAAAGAAAAAGAGACATTAACTAAAGAAATGATCATCGCACTTGGTGGACAATTTAAGCAATTGTCGCTTATACACCTGAAAAAATTCAGGTGACTTCAACTGGATTAGAACCCATGACCTCTGCGATGCCGGTGCAGATAGGATTTCTTTCAGAAAAAAATATATGTGCTCGTGAAACACGCAAATTAATACCAGATATTAAACAATGGACTGAGAAAATTCAGCACCATATTATGTAACAAAAGAATGAATCTCTCGCAAGTTCTCCTATGGGTCAAGGCGGTATTAAACGTTGATTTCTTGGAGGCGGTGAAACTTCTCACGGTCTCTGCCTCCCAGACCGGGGGATAAGCGGGGCACTCGCTCTAAAGTCAGCGGTTTTCACTTTAGCGCAGCATAGTATTTTGCATAGATTGATGTTTGATCGACCGTACTAAGGGGGTCCAGGAAGAAAAAAGAAAAAATTCTCTGTAAAGTGTTCTTCCATCATTCCAATTACAGTTTGAAAAAGGCTGTCGTAGCCAACGATTTGTCAAGTCTAGTATGGAAGGTGTAGGGATATTTTCGATGACATTGTGTGGCTATTTAAATCTGTAATATGCAGTGACTTTACCGATCGATGAACAACTGCTGACAAGTGAAGCATTCTGTTACAAATATTTATGATTAAATTACGCATTCTTTAGAGATTTTTGCATTGATTTCTAAGAGATTGCTTTTTCATTACCGACTTTTTGTTGGTTGAGCAAAAAGTTATAAATAAATAAATAGTTGTCTTTTCTTGTCCATTGAAGGGTTGCAAGTGTTATCATTGCTGCTGCGAAAGCGAGTTGTTAATTTCACAGGTGTCATCATGTTTTTCATCCCTTGTTACAAGTTGTTGGTTTCCTCTTCAATTTTTTTTTTCAACTTATCATTTTCTAAGGCAGTAAATTCCCTAGTTTCTGTCGTTAGTTTCTATTCTCTCTTTTTGCCTCAGTATCCATAAGAAATAACTTTCATTTTTGTTTTCGTTTAGAACTCCACTGCTTCACTTACTGGCCCCAATGGCTAGTGGAAGCTCAAAATCTACTAGCCAAAACTGAAATTTCACTAGCCTTTGGCTAGTTTGCTACCGTTAGTGTCGAGCCCTGCAAGTCTCCATAAATGAATTCGTCCCAGTTGCTCAAAAATGTAATTACTTTTTATCACTGTTTTTCCTCAAACAATTATTTGCGTTCTGAAACCTTCTTTAAAAAGGGACTATAACTTAAAAATAACCCTTATCGGTAGGTCAGTCATAATGCAGCTGAAGTATATCTGGTTTTCTTCTTCAGATCATTTGGGCATGAATTGGATGCACTTCTGGTTACAACAAAATTAGTCACATGCGAGTTAACCGACCATGCTTTCCGGTTTGAGGGAGAATGCGAAATTACCGGCATCCCATTTACTCCAATTTTCGTCCTTACAAAGGTTCTAGTTATCGATATGGACTCATCATAATATAGTAGTAAAACTTGTGATTTTAGGCTTCACAACAATCTATGATTATGCACTTAATGTTGCATAAACGGCAGATTTGTTTACATTTTGCTCTTTAAATTCAACCTGTCCTGATAAATTCTGGGGATAAATCTAGCAGCTTGCAACACTTGAAAAATAGGTCTTTAAATCGACGATGATCAAAGTATGCAATAAAAATATTTACATGAGACACCACAAAAGGTTGATGAAGATCGAAAATGAAAAAAGCTGAGATGGATTCGGAGACATCTTGACGAAGAATATTGTCTAGCCTTTAAGTCAAAAAAAGCACTTTTGACGGAGATATTATAATGATATTCAGAGAATACATTACAAATATTTCACCGGAAATTTATTCTCGAAAAGTGGAAAACTCACCCTAAACTCCTCCGATCTTGTTTAAACAGCACCAAACGTTGTGCTCCTTCCAGAGACGTATTATGAATGAATGAGGTAAAGTTGTGCAATCATCGTACAGCATCACATGACCCGAGTTCCCTAAAGTTTGTCTCGTTGTGCGATGAAGAAAAAGACCCCATTTTTGCACAAAAATGTTATACCTTGTAAAATACGGCTTAATCATACTAATTCCAATTAGAATATTGACCAAAATGAAAAACTACTCTGTTTTGGGTAGCAAA
>NC_090892.1:42668763-42678763 GCF_036669925.1 Montipora capricornis
ACTTGGCCAGTTCTTCGTGCGATAGTTTCTGTTGCTCTTGTAGCTTGGTGCATCATTGCTGGGTAAAAATTTTCTAGGTCAAGTTTGGAAGCATTACGATGTCCAGTTTGACCAATGTGCCTCTTTGCATATTCTCGTCTGCCATAAATAATATAATAATTTTCCTAAACAGAAGGGTGTTCTCCAAACTAAATAGCACAAAACCTCTTAATATAGTTTTCCATGTTGCATTACAGTGGTACACTGCATTTCTCTGGATTTGGGTATGACTGGTGTCTGGGTATTGTATAAGTGTTGAGGAATGTTTTAATTATTTATCTCTGTTTGTTTTATGAATCTTACATTTTGGAAGGCTCAAGTGTACAGAAGGGAATAATGTTCACACTCATTGAATCCATTTGAATGAAGTGCCATTAATCTAATAATAACCTGTTTTCATTATTATCCACACGCTTTCCAAACCATGTCTTGTACAGTTCTCCTCCTTTCTCAGTCATTTCCACTTTCCACACAGGCTCATTACAGATGACTCTCATGTCCCCAAGTTGTTTGTGATGTTCTGGCGACTCAGGAATTGGATAAGTGGAGCTGGCAGAAGAACTTCCAGTGATTGACCTCCGCTGACAGTCATCTGCAACTCCATGCACAATGGCTTCTATGTTCTTCTTCAAAAGTGGGTGGTAGACTGACTTCAAACTGGAAAGCTGTTGAAGGGTTTCTCATCCAAGATTACTCACGTGGGCATAGTCATCCGGCAGTAACCAAGAACACACTGCAATAATAGAGCTTAACAGATTGTGGGGCTCCAGTAATTTGACTCTTATTGCTGTTTCCCCATTGAAGAACTTACTCCACTGCATCCATGGGAACGCATCTTTTTACAGGAACCCAACAGCTTAGAGAGTTCAGTTCAGTAACCACTTGTTTATCAACTGAATATGGCATCGTTGGATCCTTCAAGGCAAAGAATAGCATATATCTAATTACGTCGTGCAGATACCACCAAGTTTCCAAGTAAAGAGAGTTTCTCGTCAGCTATTTTAGAAGCCTGGCAGCATTTTGGCATTAGAGTAATACAGTGGGTTACTTGCATCGAGGCACATAACAACAACAATGAGTGTACGAGTGGAGAGGAGAGGAATCTATATCATTACCATATGGCCTTAAAATTAGCGAAGCGGGGGAGATGGCTTCAAGTACGAAACTACTTGGACGAGAAGTTTGGAGTTCAAGTGAATTTTAGTGACAACCATAATTCGTGCTACACAGCCTACCGGTATGTCACCAAGGAAGATCGTGAAGCGTTACACTCCTCTGGACATCCTGACCTTACTGATGTGGTTCCACGGACCGAAGCTGCGATAACTTCCCTGAAAAGAAAGGCAAAAGAGAAGGGCAAAGGCCAGGGTAAAAAAGGAAGTCAAAGATCGGAGCGTCTCAGTGTTTACGATGTCTGTCAGATAGTTCAACACAAGGGTATAACGTCACGGCTGGAACTCGTTTGCCTGGCTGTTGAACAAAATGGCGAGGGTAAAAGTTCTCTGGCACAGCCTATCGCAAACCGGGGAAATAAAGCAGTAGAGGAAGCTATCGAGTTAGTGAAAGAATTTGCCGAAGCAGAGGCAGTGTCTCCGAGCTAAGAAGACCAGGATCGAGTTATTACAAGAACAAACTACATGCAAATGTGTCCATGGTTGTGGGGGGAGGTGGTTAGAAGCAGCTCACCAATTATTGCAAAGGCACAATATTACAAAAGAAGATTTTTGTACCGCAATTTACACCGCTTTGAGTAAGGGAAGAGGAATTACAGAAATATCTTTATTTATGACGACACAAATTGCGGCAAATTGTTTATTTTAGCTCCGTTGAAGGTCGTTTATAAGACCTTTTGTAACCCAGCCACTGGTTCATTTGCTTGACTAGGAGCAGAGGATGCGAAGGTATTTTTCCTCAATGGCTTCCGCTGGCATCCCAAAATTATTGCCTGGGCTGACTTTCTACAGGCTCTGGAAGGCGACATAGTGCACTTGCCCACCCCGAAAAACGTATGTAGCCGAGATTTGGAACTAAATATAGACACCCCATTTTTCGCCACCTCTGATGCTCCTTTGGTTTTAATTAAAGCGGGAGCAATTGACAGCACTAACACTCGTATGATGAATGTGAGGTGGAGATTCTAACACTTTTGGAACCAAATACCACCCGAGGAACAGCAGGAGTTAATTCCATGTGGTCCCTGCTTTGCTAAGTTTATTTTGGACAATGCATGCAACAATGCCCTTTCCTAAAATAACCTTTCAGAGCAATTTTACAGTCATCACAGTTTCTTGAAATGGAACAATGTTGCCCTTGACGTTGAGTAAAAATTTTTAAGTCATGGAAAATGTAATAGTGTGGACCGCTGTATCGAAGCACTCCGGTCAATATATTGTTTTGTGAACTTTGGACGCCAGTACAGCTTCAATTCTGCGAGAAAATTATCAAAGGCTCTCAAAACCCGTGCGGTGAACTGTTCAAATGACTCCTTTGTAATATTCTGTGTTACAGCTTCTTCATCTAAGTGAAATTTGATTTGGTTGAATACATTTTTTATGCAATGGATATCTGCGCAGCAAGGAGGAAGCTTTAAGTAACTCCGCCTCAATTTCCTCTAGGGCCTCCTTTGCACGCTTGCTTGTCTGGCTAGGGTCGTTATCCATGACAAAGAGTCCTCTTGCGGTTCTTTTCGGCCTTGCCCGACCAAACGCTATATTGAAATGGCTCCTAATAAACTGAGCAAAGAAACTTCCGTGCAATTTTTTCATAGGGTACTGTTAGTATTACCCCTTTTCCGTAAGCAATGGCTACGAGCACGTGCAAACGTCTACAGCCAGGCAGGTCCTTGGAACCTTTTGTTGTAAACTTTAGGCCTTCTCCCTTCTGTTGCCATATCCGTGGTTTATTTACATTTGCACCGCTTTGCGGATTGTAGTTGTGGACAAAGGACACGGCATCGAAGTAAAAGGCCACTTCATTTGCCCAAAACTGGGGATTTTCCACGGCTACACGTTTCATTTTGTGAGCGAATCATACACGCAACTTGCAGTCGTTTTCACTAAGAAGGCCCTTTTTCCTCGCTTCCAAATATGAGTAACCACTTTCATTTAAATAACGAGAAAATGTTCTCCTACTTGCCATTTCAAAATTAAGCCCACTTTGCTCCACTATGCTTTTAACTGTAATGTTTCTGGAGTTTCTTGCCCTTAACTCCTTTAGTGTGCGGACAAGTTTTCGCACACTACGTTGACTTACTTTCCGTGGTCTCCCTCCTTTGTTACTTGACTTTGATGCGTCCTTATTTGGCGGAGGATTGTCGCTGCAAATTCTAGCAGCAGAAGACTTGGAAATCCCACATTCTCTTGCTATTTTACAGTACGATGCCTTCCTGTACTTTCGTAAAAACAACGCTAAAGCTGTTTGCACACTTGTTATTTTCTGGTCACAAACCATCCCCGAATTACGCTACCAAGCAACTTCTGATGACTGTTTAAAAGTACATATTTTGACTCCACTATCCAATCAGACAGAACACGACTAACTCAATCACAACACAACTGTGTTGATACGGGGGCATGTAGGACAGCAAGTGCCACAAGCCGGTTTATTTTGCTTACCATATGCACACAAACTCCGCTCTAGCATAACAATACGTTAGCATACTTAATGGTACTGACCTCCTAAAAACTTGTTAAAGGAAAAGTACACTGGGCACCTGCCGGATACGAAAATCCAAAACCCTTCGGGAATGACGGAATGTATTCTCCAAACCCTATGCAAGTGCCACTACCCTATGGAGGGTAAGGTGAAAATTTAACAAGAAAGTAGGCGAAGAAAGCTGAACCTAGACTGATTCAAATCCCTAACGGATCACTATTTGTATGACAAATTACCCATAATCCCCACCAGACAAACGGATCCAGTCCTCTGGTCCCTGCCTGCAAAATATCCCTTTCTGCCAATTTCGTAGGCTACAACTGTCAGAAATAGCATAACTTGTTATACAGAAAAGTTTAAGATGCAGGCATTCCCAGTCACGAATTTTGTACACTTTTGACAGTGAAAGGAAACTCCCCACGCATGAAAATGAGTACGTCACAGATTCGTGATAAGCATTCGAGACTGTTCTTCTATGCACCTCAGGTCACAAAGTAAATAACAATTACTTAGTAATACCTGGCAACTTTTTTTTTTAACTTACTATACTTACGAATCCACTACTTTTATCTACGTTTCTTAATGTTTAAAAGACTTTTTCCAATAGAAGGGGTTTTCAGACAACCCTGGTCAATACTCTTGGGACATTAACGCAACAGCTGGTGAAAATGACGCATTTTCTCTCCCCCCGTCCCCCCTGGTTCAGTGTTGACGTTATGGCTTCAAATCTTTTTCAACACAATCAACATTGCGTTGAAGACGTTTTGACCAGGGTTGTAGTTCCCTTTAGACATCTTGTTAGAATCCCTGATGAAGTCTGTTTGATCAGACGAAACCGATCGGATAGTAAACAAAGTTAACAAGATCAGTTGCTGTGTGCTGCTCACTAGTTTCGTTTTAAAAAAATTAAAAAATTAAAAATAAAAAATAAAATTAGCAAAAAGTCAGGGGAGGGGGAAGGGGGGAGGGGGGGGTGGTCAAAGTGGAAACTGAGAATTGAGAACTGCGTTTTCGCAACTGCGAATTCGCAGTTGTCGAATGTCAATTATGGCTTTTGAATTGACAATTATGGAAATGGCTTTTGCACTTAGTAAGTTTGAATTTAAAGTTTTCACTTTAGCAATCGACTTTCAGTTTAGAATTGTTACTTTTGAAATCGAATTTTGAATTTGAGTTCTCACTTTTAATGGCCACTCTCGGCCACCGTACCCGAAGAGTTTCTTTCCACAGTGTTTTGAACATTTGTGTATGCTGCAACAATACCATTGTGTTCAGTAAAATTTATTGACAAACTTTCTTGCAGAGCCTCCTTTTGCACCTTGAGCTTTTCACACTTGAGCTTGTTCCATTTCCTTGCCAAGCTGATTTCGGACTATGTTTTGATATTAAGTGTAGCCAATGTCGAAATTACTGACAAGTCCAGCTGCAAACTTGACAAACTGATTAAAGTTCTTCTTAAAAACAACTGGCATGAGTGAACTCTTAAAAAACTCTCCGTCATTATGTGAAACAACAAAGTCAGCTACAATACTCGTCAAAAATCTTGAAACACTTGTGTCTGTTTCCCCTTCCCCAATGTTGATTTGGGTATCACAGTGGTTTCAGTGCTTCAAAACACGCGTGGCTCAACATTGGGGAGGGAGAGGGCACATTTTGGGGGGAAAACAGTGTGAAGTAGAAATGTCAGGATTTTTCCAGAAAATTCGAGAGAAACGGTGTCTGTTTCAACGATTTGTGACGAGTATTGTCTTAGCGTCTGAAGGGCGTGGACAGGTAACGTAACTGTGAACAATTTAATACGCTCTATGCCGAAACGAATTGATATGGTGATTAGAAATGAGGGGAAGCGTAGAAAAATATTAAAGAAATACCACTATTTCCATTTTGTGGATAACTGCATGAGATTTCTTCTCGCAAAGTGTAAACTTTCAGAGACAATATTAACTATTGCACTATACGCCAAAAATAAGGGGAGAGCGGTGGTGTTGCATATTTGAAACAAGAGGGGGTGAAAATTGCTCCGATGGCCATCAAGACGACGTTTAGCGATTTTTACATAGCAGAATGACTTTTTCTGGTCATTGTATGAAATTGATTCGCTATTCATTGTGATATTATTTCTCTTGGAGCTCCTGAGAAAGAATAGTGAAGTACATTGCCTCATAGTCCTTATCTCAATTAACTACACAAAGGTGTCAAAGAACCATGGAACCTTTTCCTTCTTTTTCTATAATCTGAACAGTTCTATGTACAAAAATAAGCCAACTTTGTAGAAAATTACATTATTAAAAGACAATTTGTTGTAACGACCAGTCGACCTTCTTAGCGCTGAAACTCGACGATTCACCACTGTGTTTTAAAGTAAAGTAATTATACTACCATAGACTTTAAGAACTATCGGTTCACCATGGTGAAGCCCTACAAATAGCCTTATTGAATAGCTTAATCAAGAAAATTATCCTTAAGGTGCATGTTCTGTGATCTGTGATCTGTTCTATCACTTAAAACACTTGTAGATGCAGTAGCTTTAGTTTTTGTTTCCTAAAAAAGGCAAAGAATTTTCCAAACACCATGGTGAATCGTGTAACACTTAAGCCATGGCAAAGATTAAATGTCAACAAACTCGGCGATATTTACATAAGATCAGTCGTAATTGAATTTGTTTGTCGTCTTGTGGGAAAATAAGTCGACTAAAACATTTTCCACTCGGGGGGACTGACTTCTGCTGTTCCTCGGGTA
This sequence comes from Montipora capricornis, assembly GCF_036669925.1. Lineage (NCBI taxonomy): Eukaryota > Metazoa > Cnidaria > Anthozoa > Scleractinia > Acroporidae > Montipora > Montipora capricornis. The sequence continues at coordinate 42,675,196 of NC_090892.1, forward strand.
TTTGATGGAAGAGATTGAAGACCCGCCACCTTACCTTAATATACAGTCCGCGTTTCTTGAATAGGAAAGACATTTAGCAACAGACATGCCCTTATTTATCGCGCTGAGAAAATCTAATCAGCTTAGGTACATATCATTTCCCCTTTTCAAAAGTTGGAATATATATCTTCAGAATGCAGAAAGTGAAGTTTCATCAGCGACCTCACATTTTCCGCATGTCTTAATTACTGCCTGTATGTGTAACACATTGCTTTAAATTCCCTTATTTTTATCTTTTCCTTTTATTTTCAAATATAACTGAACAATAATCCGACATCCTAAATTTCTCTTTCTCATCTGTGCGCGAACCAAGCAGGTATATTCCACCGATGATCGAAAAATTCGTCTTGAACAGAAACTGTTATTCTTTCCTCTCTTCAGACTATTAAAATACATTACTCGTCAAAAATCTTGAAACGCTAGTGTCTGTTTCCCCTTCCCCAATGTTGATTTGGGTATCACAGTGGTTTCAGTGCTTCAAAATACGCGTGGCTCAACATTGGGGAGGGAGAAGGCACATTTCGGGGGGGAAAACAGTGTGAAGTAGAAATGTCAGGATTTTTCCAGAAAATTCGAGAGCAACGGTGTCTGTTTCAACGATTTGTGACGAGTATTGTAGCTTAGCTCTTTCTTCTTGGTGTAGGGGCATGATTACATCATCAATAAAATTTACCCACTCTCTTCATTTTGCTGGAGTCAAAAGTTTTTTCTTGGAGGGATAATTCTTGGGTCGTTGGGTCGTTGTCGAAAAAAGGGTAGAAACTGTCTGTTGTTTTAAAGAATAAAGGAGCGAGTCTGGGTAGCATTCAGCCACCATCGCAACAAGGACTTCAAATTGTTCTCAGAACTTGCTTTCTGAAACAGAGCCCTGGGCAAGTTTGCTTCTAGATAGTAAAAATGTGGAAGTAGACACATATCTGCAAATACTGCACAACACCAAAGTTGAAAATTCCTCTTGTGTCAAAAGTTTCAGAAGTTCCTTGATCCTCGCAGAGCGATGGTAGGCAGGGACGTCCAGCAAATTATTTTCTGCAACAGCAGCTTGCAGCGGTGGTCTTCTGAGGTTTTCTTCGCACTTGTGGCCTGGGTACGTTTGGAAATGTTTTCTTAATCCTCGACCTGTTTGGTAGGTTTTTTCGCAGTCGGAACAACTACAGACCTTGGGCATGGTAACAGTTTAAAGTATTACTCAAACGTCAAAAACTCATGAGTGCATCTGGTGATGACGTACCCGTAGCTGCAGGGAATGCAGGTTGTGTCGCCTCAGCATAGAAGTTGTGTCGCCCCATCAAAGTAAAGTAACTTAAACTGTGTACTGTGAAGTTCATTAATTTGTCATGTTCCGACGATCGTTCAAACACGAACAATTCGTCTTTCTTCAGGAGTTTTTGCAATAGTTTCAAATAAAGCGTGTTTTTATATTGAAAGGAGCTTTAGTAGAGGAAAGGATGATCAAAGAACTTCACAAAAAGGGTGATGAATAATGCGCCATCTTGGAAAACGTGGTAACCAAACTATGAATTCATGTTTGCCAGGTTACTAAGCTACAGCGCTGAGTCTCATCACATCAGATTCCTGCATAGCGGGAATCCGATTGGTTTATAAAATCATGACCAACCACGGAACAGGAGTCACAAGGTGATATTACAACCCAGGTTCCCCAAAATAATCGTCAATCATGACATTTTCATGATTGGGAATAACAATAACAATATTAATAAATGGCAAATTCTATTACAATACCATAAGCGAATTTTCATGTAATAAATCGTTCAAGGTCACTCGATCTTCTACATTTATCGATCGATAAATCTTACAAACTTTGACTTCGTATTATGTGGCGTATTTAAAAGTTGGGGCGACACAACTTCGATGTTGGGGCGACGTAACTTAGGGCGACAAGGCGATGGGGTGACACAACCTGACACCGCTGCAGGGTAAACATCTGACAAGGGGTCACGTGAGGAGCCTGTCAAATTTCCCGTTAGTGGCCAGCTTCTGTGAGTACCAAGAGTTGTGCTTGAAACATAGTGCTGTGTAAATGTGTAGTATGAAGTAGTTTTGTGTTGGCCTTTCAATGAAACTACAGGATCTTTTCACTGGATTGGATCTGTTTTAATTTAATGTACGTGAACCTGTCATAATCAACCATAGCAGGGAAGTGTTTTCTTAGCTCAAAAGCAGAATTGGCATTAATCGACAAACGTAAGTGTTCAACATATTAAAGGCAGCTATGCCCCCCAGTCCTTCTTCAATAAATCATTAAACGACTTAGTTTCATTAATATAATCAATTACATGTAGAATTATAGTAATTTTTAATTATGTTTATGCCGATTACTGGCATGTTTTTGATAGTGTACTGTATGCATATGTCCTTTCATATTCATCAAAGGCAAACCATTCAATCCTACTGTGCTGGGATGCGAACAAACACCAGAAGGACATTTCAGGGAGGTGCAAAATGTATCCCACCATTCCTTTTAATGTCAGTGGACATCTTCGCCCGTCAGGGCATTTTGACAGAATTCAGCCAGCTACCAGACTATCTGGAACTCTTACAAGAAAGATGAGTCCTACATTTCTTAGTAAAATGTAGCCTAAGTTCATTCAAGTTATTACAGAGCACCATAAAAATTAATGACTTTTAACAATCATATTAATATTTCCCTTTTACTAAACAGGTACCTTGTTTTTGGATTGTGAATGGAGTATGGTGAATGGAGTATGGCATCATTATGATGGGCTGTGGGAGAGGAATTCCAGAGGGCAGGGACTGCAAAAATGTACAGGGAAGCCGTCCACTCCAAGTGGCTTCCTCCTCTCTCACTGTGTGTACATTTTCGAAAAGATTTTGCATTAAAAAGTGGCCTGTATCCTTTGATCTCTTGTGAGTGTAGAATAATTTATAAGTCACAAAAACATAGATAATGAATCAAGATTTCACTGTAAAAAAAAGCAATATTTGTGTAAAAAAAATTCGTGCAGGGGGTTTCACCTGGAAAAAAAAATCCTGCACAAGCTGTGCGTGCCAAAAAAAAATTCGTACCAGCTGAAAATTTCCCAACCCCAACCCCCCCCCCCACATCACTTTTCTAATGGTCCATCCCTAAATAGACGTGATATTTATATTCCCTTTAAGCCTAACTTTATGTCCAGGGTTTCATTTCCGCCATAACGTACTGCTAGATTACAAGGCCATTAACCGATGAAAATGTTTCCGGGTCGTGCGGGGTAATTCATAGCGGAGACTTTCTTCACCATGCCCGGAATGGGCACAAGAACACGAAGGCTTGCATGATGCTTCATTGAACATCTGACATGATCAGTAACTATCTGGCCACTGGACTTAATAAGGTCATCGTAAACATTTAAAATGGCATCTTCCTCTTTGCTGTAAAGTTTTCTCTCTCCTGGAGACTTACCTCCAGAACCTGCTGGTGATTCTTTTTCAGTTACATTCACTGCTTTTGGGCTAGAGATGACCTGAATTGTTTGGATGTTGTTGTCATCAGCAAAGTGTAACATTG
>NC_090892.1:42691263-42696263 GCF_036669925.1 Montipora capricornis
GTACACTTGGAATGTTTGTTGTGTGCTGATCCATACCATCAGCGATGTTGGCCATGTACTTACAAGGAAATTTTCTTGCCTTGTAGCGGTGAAGATAGTAGACTCGTCTTTCTTGCCTGGGGAAGTCATGCACAACAACACATCAGTAAGATTTCCAAGTATTCCATACAGCAGTAATACTGCAAAATTAAACAATTTAAAGATAAAAAGGCATGCGAAATATTGTCTGTATTACATGGCATACAAAGACACCTATTCAGCACTGAATTCCCTTGAATTAAGAACTTTAACTTACACTTTCTCCTTACACTTTCTCCTTAGTCAAGAATACTGCAGTGGCTGTATGCAACAATACTATTAATTGGCACAAAGCGCCTGTGCGACATAATTATATTAACAATCCATAATGGTCCAATATTACTAGAAAGTGCTATGGGAAAAAGCCGAGTCCTTTTCACATTAATTTTATCCTGCAGTACAGGATGTACTAGGTAAAATTAATATTTATAGCCAACTTCGAATTATTAAAGTTATCATATCCAATCACTGACAGTAGATATTGCTTCATTTTACTTCTTGATACTGTCAAAAATGTTGCTTACCAGACTAATTCAAGCTGAAGCTTAAGCAAGTGATCAATCTGGGCTCTCTTAGCTTTGTCCACAGTTTTTTCTTTTTCTTGCTTGTACCTTGTACAATCTGTACACTTGGTGAAGCGATTCTCCTGTGGAATTTTAAATGAGCATGGCAACAACATGTAACTAAGTGCATGTACAGAAAAAAGTACACCTTTCATGAGCTCAAAACTAAGAGAGAAAATTGGTGAGATCAACACAAGAACAAACTGAAATGACTTTCATGCACTCAAAATATGAACACTACTTGTGAGAGGCGACTGGAATGTTGATTGAACAATTTGGAGTACCTTAGGAATAATGACATGGCTAAAGTGCTTGTCCCAGAGACTGTAAAAGTGAGATAGCGATATGGTTGGTTGGTTGAGAGTTTTGTTTTCTTCCAGCATTTTTTTGTAGATATCGCTTTTGCTGAAGCATGATGGCAGATGAATACCACCATTGTCTGGTTGGTGGTCTCCAATACAGTTAACAAAGAACTGCAACCAAGCAATGCACTCTGCTGTCCTGCTCATTACTGACTTTCTTCCCTTGTTACCATGCTCAACCATTGTGACACCATCTTTAAACTTTTTCATAATGCGACGAAAACTTTCCTTGCTCAAATTGTGTGCTTGAAGCCATGCTACACGACATACACCTTTTCCATGTATAAAGAATACAGTTTCATATTCTCCAGATTCACTGAGTTGGCTTTGTTGATGGAGGATTTCTAGGAAATAGTTTTGCTTTCCTGTCTGCTTCCTATTCTCTGCATATTTCAAGTCCTCAATAGACAAGTGTCTCATGCACCTCTTTTCACAGCAGATTTGAGTGAGGACCCATAAAATTTCTTCATCTCGTCTGAGACGCACATCTAACAATGAGAATTTACAACAACAAATCAACATGTGATAATGTATTCTTTCGCTAGCATGATGAACCTTTTTTTTTCACACTTTGAAGAATTAACAGATTGTTTGAAGTCAGAGGATTGAGGTAATTAATAATTATTATAATTATTATTCTCTACAGTACCTAGACAAAGGCCAAATATGGAAGAGAATGGAAATAATGCACATATTATATCATATATTACAGTACCATAACCAAAAGTTAGTCATTATGAGGATACAATCTACCTTTATTTTAAAAGCTGGATGACTCTGCATCATTAAAAAAGCTGTACAAATCAATTCCACTCAAGTAACAAGTTTTTCACTAAAAAAACTATAAAAGGCATCCTTTCCTGTCCATAATATACAGGATTGCCAGCCAGTCTAACAAGTCTTAGCAGTCTGGCCCTTTACCTGGTGTTTAAAACAAGCAACTACACTAGAAAATATTTGGTGTTGAAAACACTACTGTATGTAAAGTTCTACCATGTATTTTCTCTGAAAGAATTCCTGATGTAACTTTAGAGACTAACCACTTCTAGCTGGCATGCTAATGCTAATGCTCATCCCAGTCCCTTGTTGTAGGTCATGGATTCACTGATCACCTGGTAAGATTGATTCACGTGATGAGGGTGCCAATTTTTTTGAAAGGTACAGTATTAAGGTTACAAGTCAGTGCAAGATTTTGAGGATTTGGAAAACCACTCATAAGACAATAATTTACCATAAACTTTCTCACAATTTAAAAACATCTTGGGCATTTTTTTTTTTCAAACATGCAGATGTAAAACTTTGAAACCTTTATCATCACGCTGACCTGCTAGCTGCTAAAAGGTGGTGAGAAGAGCTAGAGCACGAGAGTGGCAACTAAGTTTTTTTCCTTTTCCCCTTGCCTTACCCCCTACCCTTGCAACATGTATCTAATATCAAGCTCCGTGCCTCTGCCTCACACTTAATGCTTAGCATAATAAACAGCCTTCTATGAAGGCTAAACCTCTAATGACAAAATGACCGCGAATGTCATAATTATCACATCACTATTTAGAGAGGGCATAATTTTCCCTAAACCAGGTATCAAATGGGGATGTTGTCCCTTCAGTATCTAAGTCTAGGTAAGGGAAAGACTTCATCTCCACAAACTCTGGCCTGTATTTCCTTGAGTGGTCCTCGATCTTAAGGAACGGTGAACAAAGACGATAAATATAGCCCTTTTTATATTCTGCAACTTGTGTGCACCGTCTAGTTGGAGCACAAGGACTTTTGTTCATACATGATATGACATCTACATATTTCAAAATCTTCATGTTCCAAGTACTAGCAATTTTGAAAATTGAGGAAGTTCCAGAAAATGTAGGTCCTTTTGCCTTGGTTGCCATTCCTAGCATCAAGGCACTTCGCTTTTGACTCGCTATTTTAAGTGATCCCTTCTTAGTAGTTTCCTCTCTAGCAGTAATTATAATGTCCACATGTTTGTTGAGGAATGACTTAACAGAAGCCTTTGACACATTCTGAAGCCACTGAACTACTCTTGACAACATTGTGTCTGATTTTGATACATCTAAAAAAATTGTTTTCCCTTGGACACTTGAAACAAACCACTGTGAATCTGCAATTACAATAAATGAGGTGAATCTATTAGTAAAATACTTGGGTGTTTGTTGTTTTGTGAAATACTGTACATGTAGTTGTGACAAAACTTTACCTTGTGGTTTATTAATGTCTGTTGGTTCCTCAAATGGCAGTTCATTGTCATCTATCCAACTATCATCATCATCCAGACAAATTAAGTCTGTGCAGGGGTAGATTACAAAAATAAATTTACTTAGCTGAGCTAGGAGTGATTAATAATCCATACATGTACGTATCTAAATGCATCTCTTCTCTCTACAAGTAGTACAGTAACTCTTTTATATTGAACTTGAAAAATTCATTCAACTGTCTTGTGAAACCTTATATGACACATTTTTGGAAAAATTTACCTTGAGTCATTCAGTCGTAATTTAGATGTTGAGTCTTACTGAACCCATGATCTTCGTTTAAAATCATGCTCAAAGATAAAATTGGGCTCTTTAACATATTACAGCTTTTACAGACACACTGGGCACATGATTATTGCCAATGATCAATGAGTAATTGATGACTAATCAAGAGGCCGCAAAATGTTTGGTCATTGACTGGTCATTGATTGCATCGATCAGCGTTGATTGAATTGATTAGGCATTGATTTGATTGCAAAATATCGAAAACGGACCGTGTTAGACTGGTGGTTAATTCGTTTGTTTGTAGCTTGGCCTGTGAAAATTCTACAAAGATTTCAAACACGATGTCCCATTCACAAAAATACACCTTTCTGGACTCTTTTCAGTTTGTCCAAAAAATTCCAGCAACTCCATCTTCTGAAGGCACTCTTTTACTCAATGACAAAATTCTCTCAGAAATCGAGGGCCACCAGCACAGATGGGAGATGCAACAAAAGAAATTGAAGGAAGCAGAAGAGAAAGAAAAGAATGAAAAAATAGAACATGTAATATATGAAACAGACACCTGCCAAAAATATGACAATAGTGGTTCTACATGTAAAACACCTCTTAAAAGCTAAAGGAATCATGTTTAGCTGAAAGGCAAAAAAAAAAAAAACAGAATTTGTAGTCTAAATATTTAATACTCAAGTTTGTACAGGCCACAACAATGTAACAATATCATTGTTCCATGTGACAAAAGCACAAAAAGCAAAAGTGCTTGCAGCTGTTCCGGTGTGTAATGTACATGTAACTGCTTATTCTTGGTTTTCTATTCTTGGTTTTCATGTGACGTCATAAAAAATAAGGAATTATCATTCTTTAAATTGAGATTTAGTTTTTGTTAGCTTCCGGCCACCATATTTGTGCCCCTCAGAGCGGCAGGTACAAAACGCAGGTGACAGGTCACAGGTCATTGTTTTACCCATACAGAAAGTATCCTAAACCTTCATAAAAGCTAACCTTAGGCCTAATTAGGCCTAAAGAAAAGTATCCTAAACATTCATAAAGGCAGTGAAAACCGGTAATAACCATGTATACTACATGATTCTTGTCAGGTAACTTGTTAGTTTCATTTTCAGAGTGGTTGGTTTTTGTTCAGTTGTTTTGTTATTAAATAAAGAGTTGGGTAAAGTGAAACACTGCACAATTAAGCATCATCTGAGTGTATTTCTGATTAGCACTTCACCTTTCAAAATGCCGGAAGGTCATTTGACCTTTTGTGGAGGCATAATTTCGTCAACAGGAATGCCAGTCATAAAGAAAAATATGTCCAACACAGATAAAAGAATCACAAACAAAAAAAGTGGAACAAGAAAGCCAGAAATGTGTCTTTTGTGCCCAGTATAATAGTCGACGAGTAATCGATGGGTCATCGATGAGTAATCAACAACATCAATACGTAATCAATTACATCAATGAGTGATTGATGTCATTGATGAGTAAGCGATAGGCCACAAAATTTTTGGGCT
>NC_090892.1:42703763-42708763 GCF_036669925.1 Montipora capricornis
ACAGCCCCGTCCTTCTTATGCGGGAGTTCTCTCGGGACATAAGCTTATTTTTTACCAATTGCAACCTTTTCCACAATTTCAGCCCTGCTTAGTCATGCTACGAAAACGTGAACGTATCATATTATATCCAACCGTCACTTCTGAGGATGTATGTTGAGTTATACAAAACGTTAAAGTCATTAATCAAAGTTTTGTTTGCCCGCCTTTAATTCCGTCAAAACTTTCAGTGGAACTTATTTTGCGAACCGTGAGAAACGGAGACCTCTTTTCTTTGTCACTCACATTGGTAGCCAATAATTTACAAAGTAAGCGTGTTGTAAATTCTTTGGCGGAGATGGTATCTTTCAGATTGTTGAACTACAGCCTCAACATCTTCTCCTTCCTCTTCCAGACTTTCTACTGCTGTTGGCAACTGGCTCATTTTTTTCATTGCGGCCAACCTCGAGAAATAACTAGTAACTTGCTGTACTGTTAGCCACTCGCCCTTTTCAAACAACCGATTACCAGCATCGTTGCGCAGTGAACGCATTCGGGTTGCGGCTTCTGCTGTGGTAACCTTTCGACCAGTTTCTTCGCCAATCATAAATTGCTCTAGAAGAAAGCTCTTTACTTGCTTGGAGAACCTGTTGCTCCGTTTTGATCTTGTTTGAGCCCATCCGATGACCACGTCACTCTCTAATTCTTCAGAACACGAGACTGCTGTGAAAAGATAAGAAGGATTTTGGGGCTTCAAAGACATGCAATGCTGGGCCCATTTGCGCCTGAGTTGATCATACTGAGACTCTTCGTGAAGTTTGAAGTGAAAGTCTTGACACAACCTTCTTCGGGGCAGTTAAACAATTGGCAATCCTCTTGATCTGCAGGTGGTGTAACAGGCATGGTGACTACATGGGGAACCTCAAATGTCTGCTTGGATTTCGTCTTCTTCTTCAGCAACCCAGTAGACTCATCTGGTTCACAAGACGGAAACACGATTTTCACCCCTGTATCGCTTAGTGGCCTGCCCATCTTACTAAGCTCTTGCCTCGAGATCCTCTTACCCTCTCCAACTTGAAACGCCTTCCACACTATTATTTCGCCATCGTCGGTATACTGAAAATTGTTCAGCTGACTAATACCACTAATCTTGTGCATACCAGTTGTTTGCTTCTTTGTGTCAGTTACTTCAACAACAGCTGCCCGGCAGCCTCTCACACCCCCATACAAATCAATGGCCTCCTTTAACTGTCGGGCTGTAATTACGTCATGACCTATAATGAATAAATTTGAAATATTTACAATATGTAGAGAGGAAGCCACATAAGCCATTGCTGGTTTTCATGTCAGCCCTCTATCCCGGTCGAATTGAAATTTGGAAATGTTGGTTTTTGTGGAGAGAGGAAAACCGGAGAACCCGGAGAAAACCCTAGAACAAGGCGAGAACCAACACCAACAGCAAATTCAACCCACATATGGCAGTGGGCAGGAATCGAACCCGGGCCACATTGGTGGGAGGCGAGCGCTCTCACCGCTGCGCCATCCCTGCGCCCTAAACAGATACGCAGATCATATTTAAATTATTATCAGATAAAGAGGTGCCAGATAATTACCTTCACTCCATAAACAACAAAAACGGAGATTAAGTTTTCATTTTCCCATATAACAAGCAAAACAATACAATTGCTAAGGTAATATTGTGATTATAATGGTCATCAGTGTGGCGTGAAAATGGCGAGGTGGCCTCCAACTAATAATGTAATTATCAATTAGACAAAGTTCAAGGAAATTTAAGACATACCCTTTTACATTGAATCACCTAGGCATATTAGCACTTAGCTTGCGATTTAATCATTTTGTTTCTGCGTGCGTCATCCACAACTAAAAGGACACGCCAATCCGCGCTTAAAAAAGTGTTAGCATGCGCGCAGAGGCTCATCTTACTGATTTCCCTGATTAAAATCGGGCATATCTCGCATGCAATGTTAGCAAAGAAACATACTCAATTTGTGTACTTAGCAAACGGTACTGTATGAGTGCGAAAAGTAATTACCTTCGTTAAGGTATCTTGTAACGTGTGCCTTAAGCGGAGCGATCTTTCGGTCACAAACGTCTTTTCCACTGTTCGCCTCACTAAAGCTGTAGTTCTTTAACGTCAGCCCTTCTTTTGCAGCAACAGCTGGGGCACTAATGATCAGAGCCGCATTGTGATAACAGCCGGCGTTATCGCTTCTCAAAAAAATATCTTTGAGATTTGGGGCGATTTGCACAAGTTGATGAACAAGGCATTCCAGTACCGAACATACTGCAAACCAATCTTGGTTGCACGTTTCAAAAATGTGGATAAACGTCTGCACCTGCGCAAAAGAAACAAGTAAATATAAATAAATAGTCATAAAATCGAAAATGTTAAAAACCGAATTTGCACACGCAAAACGGTAAATACCTGGAACTCAGTTTCATCTTTTTCTACTTTTGTAATGCAGACTGACACATGCCAGCTGATACCCTTTTTGCCAAACCACTCCTTCTGAGTCTCTCGATAGCTCCGTGGCAACCACTTCATTGCCCAGTCGATCACAACTAAAACCTGCCCCGCAGTAAGATTGTCAAGAACGTCGATTTTACTCTTTTCCTGATTGATGGCTCTCACAATATGAGCTTTCCATTGCAAGATTTTTTCTGCGGCTTTCTTGGTGTCATACTTTAGTTCCTCTTTCTGTTCCTGGTAACTAAGAATAATGGACTCGCTATCAATTCACTACGCTATACTTCAAGTATAAAGAACTAGACAACGGGACATTGAATTAGTGCAAAAAAACTCTAACATTCCAGCTAATGTGCTGGTTATGTCCCCGTGTCTTGTCATTGGATCAGACGACTGAGACATCCTTACGGGTTAGCATTGACGTAATCAACTTTGCTAACAAGGAAAAGGAAAGTAAAACTTTCCTAGTATGGCCAACTCAAGTGTAATGAACCCGAACTAAAGCCAGGAATACCAGAATAGCAGCGTATCGCTAACCACTAACTGCTAACGGCTTCCGGCTGAAAAAATAGCTTTTAGCTGTCCAAGATTATACTGAAATTCAACTGTAAACGTGTGCCTGCAGAATAAGACGCAAATGCTTTACCTACTGGGGAGGTGACAGGAAAAAATGGAACGGCCACCGTAAAAGTTTTCATAAAAGATGAATAACTTCAAAAGACGCTTGGTTACCCCTACATTTTATGTTATGAAATTAAAGTGGCAAGCCTATTAAACACAAGATTAGTTCCTGGTTAAGAGGAAAAGCTATTTAGATTGTACTTAAGCTAAACCAGAGGAAGGCTGTCAGAGACGCTGAAAGCGCTGTTGCAAAGATTTTGTCATTAAAAGCAGACCAAAAATGGCTTTTATGTGACCACTTACCATGTAGTTTTAAGATCTACATAAACATGTTAGTTTTTCTGTATGTAAAGGCGAATGCTAAGGAAATCTGTGAGGATATATCCTTTTCTTTTTTTTTCAGAAAAGTGCTAATATGTCAGTATTTTTGTTGAGATTCAAAGATAATTATCTCAAAAAAAAAAAGTGTGTAGCTACCCCATTTTTCTTTGTTGATGCCAATAGCCCTTACAAAGATCTACTTTTTCCGCATGGTCCTAATCTGGAAAAAAAAACTTTGTATTTAGTAGGCACCGTCCTTAATAAAACCTTTATTGGTTACCAAACCGGCGTCTAGTGGCATGTACCGAAAAGTCGTGTACCCAGTGCATTGCCACTTGCTTACCTGTAACAGATATCTTCAGCGTCTAATCCAGCAATGATATCATTAGGAACTTTCTTAGAATCCAGGCATCGATCACACTGCATAGAATGGTCATGGTCACAGGCTGACTTGAAGTGAGTATCGTCGGATGATAGGGCGAAGTGTATGCAGTGATCAGCACAGGGACTTTCCTCCAAGACGTGCAATTTGTAATCGGCCTTTAGATACCGTTTAGCTGCTCGAATCCTTTGTTTTAGGCTATCAACCCACTGAAGGGATGACCCTACATAAAAACAAAACGATTTCCTCTACTACCCATGTTACGAAAAATAGTATTGCGTGACAAGCGTTACTGTCTAGAATCTTCGCGAGAGTTCGTAGTTTGTTTATATTTAGGTTTGTACGTAAGCGTTTCTAAATCGGTGTGTTTTGTAATCTTTCTATAATTAGATTCATTACTAATTTAGAAAGTTCTAGAAGTTTATTGTCAGAGTATATAAGTAGACGAGTGCAAACGGAGTGTTTTTTTAACTAGTTTTTCACAAGCGAAGAGAGTTGGCGTTGGCCGTGTTTAGTCAAGTGTGACCGAAGCTGTGTTTATTCAAGTTGGTGGAGGCCGTGTAAGTTTGTCAAGTACGTGCTGTTAAGAGTTTTACTTCGTGGAAACTACGTTCATTTTTGGAATAAATCTTCTTGTTGTTGTTCCGACAACCCTGCGTTCAGTGTAGTCTGCAAGCTACCTTTCCTCTAAACATTCGAACCTGTAACATTGGGGGCCTGTCCGGGAGAGGAATTCATTTGTTTGCCGACTACAGAAACCAGGAAAGGACAATTCAAGAAGGAGTTACAGAAAAGTAAGAGGAACTGTACGAGAGAGTATATTGTGTTTTTGCTGTGGAATACTGCTATGGAAATGGAAAAGCTTTTGCAAATGGGAAAAGAATTCGGGTTGGAAGGAGAAAAGCTTCTCGAGTTTGTGAGGGAAGAGGAAGAAAAAGAAGAAAAAAAGAGGCAATTACAAGAAGAAAGAGAAGAGAGACGTCGAATGCTTGAGGAGGATAAAAGAAAGGAAGAGGAAGAGAAAGAGGAAAGGCGCAGAAGAGAAGATGAAGAGAGAGAAACTAGGCGACAGGAACGCGAACTAAGAAAATTGGAGATGGAAGCCGAGCTGTTGAAACAGAAAGAGGCCATTGAAGCGGCAAAAAGAGAACATGAGCTGGAGATTGCACGTTTGGCTGTGGAGAATGCGGACGGACGTCCTGAAGTGAGAGA
>NC_090892.1:42716263-42718763 GCF_036669925.1 Montipora capricornis
AGTGGGTCTTTCATTGGTGGCTAACCTATACATATTCAATAGTCTCTGCATGTTCCTCTTGAAATGTATTGAGAATTTTAGGCGCGTAACATCCTATACGCATATATGCACGTGAGTACTTGAAGTGACCAGAAAATTTTGAAATTTTAGCAATTGTTTCTATTTTTAACATTTTACTTGTACGCAACCACGATTTCGTGATGAAAGCACCACTTTGATTAAATTCTAAAAACTAAAACACAAGCTATACCATGTTCTAACGTAGTTTTGCATTGTACTTTTTTTGCACTAACAAGGCCAGCAAAAAGGCGAGGTTGCAAAGCAGCGACGTTCCAAGAACGTTCGTGACAAAGGAGCGACGTTCCGAGAACGTTCTTGACAATTCCAGCCACGCTAGCACAACCAAAACAATGTTTTGTTTGCGCCAAGTTTGCTCAAAATAAGGGCAAGACGCTTTGTTCTTTGCTTGTATTCACACAACTATTTCGACAAGAAATAAAGAACGCAGTATTTTTCCCTCAGTTTACTTAGGTTTCTAGATCATATGTACTTGTGCGTACTTGAAAAAATGACCACGCTACGCGTCTGAAATTAGTTTAAACTTTTGGTTGTTGCTTTTGTCTGTGACAGAATAAGGGAAAAAAGAGTCTACAGCGAGTTTATTTTCGACTTACAGTCCAACAAGACCGAGCTGGAAAGTCAAGGAAAATGCTTTGCAAAATTTGGGACCTTCAGCTTTTTTTTTTTTTTTTTTTCACCTGGAATATTTTTCTTTGTTTACTAAGAGATAACCTACTCGATCGATGGGGGTTTACAGAAAGCAAAAAAAAAAAAGAAGCTATATTACCTGCAACTTGGTCTTGGTGTGAATCCTTAGATATTTCGTACAGACACCTAGCATAGTTGTAAACAGTAGTGGATACTAATTAAAGCGTAATCTAAGAAAACATTTTTGCAAGATAATAAATTTAACAAAATTAACTGTTGCAGCAAGAATTAAAACAAAAGCAAGCTCCTAACCTTGACCATCTCACACAGGATTTTATATTTTCTGTGAATTTCCAGGGACATACGCAATGTCACACCTCTTATGGGTTTCTGCTTGCTGTCGTGCAATGGATACTTGCAAACTTTGCTTGGTCGCCATCCAAGACCAAACTCATCTCTGTGAAGGGGGCAAATGGTAAGGGATTCTCCCGCCTCATCAAGCAAACCAGCTCTATATAAGCAAAGTTTCCATTCCACCTCAACACCCGCGGGCATGGTTTTGTAACAGCCTTTCAAATGATGTAAAACGTCTTTTGAACAGGTCTTTAAAGGTAAAAGTGCTGTCTGGTCTTTGTACCGACCAGATACACCACACGCTTTCTTGGAATGTACTCTAAAAGAGCATTCAAAAGAAGCCATAGCGATATTGGGAGTGAAATTTGAGGCATAAAATTTGATACAAAATACAGCTGTTTGTTATCACAAGTGACACTCTGTCACGCAATTAATCGTTCCAGTTAAAACTGAGAAACAACAACGCAAAAATGTTCCGCTGGTTTCAATTGGATAGAAAAGAAATAAAATATCTAAAATTTCGTTGCGGAGAAAAAAATTGTTTTCATTGTTTGAACAAAATCCGCGACCGGATAGTAAAACAAGTCGGTAACGTACTAAAATGCCTGGATGCGATGCCGCCAGCTGGCCGAGTCATTGGATGACATGTGTTCAGCAAAATTGTTATGGTGTTGGAAATTCAAATGAAATGAAGCTTGGTTGTCAAACGAGCGAAGATTTTCAACTTCCAAGGCAATGATTTCTAAATGCTACTGCGGCCTCCAACGAAAACATTCGGGTTCGGGTACGACCAGCAGGTATGACGTTTGCAACTTTCCTTCGAATTAGTTATGTCAACTAGCTAACCGCAGCTTAAAAACTAAAAAGATAAGTAAGCTGGAGTTTCAAAATGTTTCATAACGATGTTTCACTTCTCATTAAGTAAAGTTTCATTTATTATAATACAAATTCCACTCAATTCTTACAGTAATTCCTTGTCGACCTCATTTGCAAATTGTCACAAACTAGCATTAGTTGGATGCACAAAACAGTTCTCGAACAGAGTCCTTTACAGAGTTTTTGCTTTTTTAACTGAAATATAATTTCTTTGGCAAGCCTTAGATAGCTACAAATTCAACTGAAAAAACGCCGCATCTCTACAAACAACGAATTTTGAGACCCTACTGTTTAGATATGACTTGACTAGGGTGAATTGAAATTTATCTCCTGGCCACAAGAAATATACCACAGAAGTTTAGAACTATTCTAGGTACAAATATCATGCCATTCCCCGTTGTTTCTAGCTTGCAACAAGCTATAAAACATGATGTATATTTTCACCACAAATTTGAACACTTTTCATTGTCTGACAGTTTGATTGACATATCTTGTAAACAATAAACAGTAGAACCAAACTGTTGCACATGGTTCATGTACTAGTGATTTTGTACAAGTGTGC
>NC_090892.1:42726263-42728763 GCF_036669925.1 Montipora capricornis
CTGCAAAATTTCTGGTAAAAAACTAATGTGTAGTGTTAAATGTAAAGACCCAATAGTGTGTTTATTTAATATAACGTCATTTTGGACTGTTTACGTTGTAACAGTGGCACGCGAGTCTAAATCATTGGTTTTTCTGACTCTTTAAGAGTATTTCGAATTAAGTTGAAGATTTAGGAGGTTTTATGTTTGACCTTCTGCCAAGTATGTACATATAAGTGGCATTTCTTTTTCATGGCAGTGAAAAAAGGATAATTTTTGTTAATAAAATCTCAGCAAATTTAGTAGTCCGCTAAAACCACTAAGGTTTTGCGTACTTGTAGAGCAATTATTCCTTTATCCGTAAATTTTGAAATAAAGTTTTGTTCTCAAAAACTCTTCTCTTCTGTGTTCTTTCGCTAAATATTCCGACTCTCATCTCCTAGTTTTGCCAAGTTAAAACAAATATGCTGTTTTTTACGGAAACGTGCTCGCATTTCCTCATAAAGAGCCCATTTCTTGCGGAAAATGGTATTTTGGAAAAACACAAAATATTTTTGAAAGCGTTTTGTAGATATTCTAGTGAGGAGTGAAACCAACAACTTGACCGAGTAGCCCTTGGCTCATTGTACAATCCCTGTGAGTTTCAAATTCTGGCATAATATCCTCTAGGAGTCATAAGCAGTCAAAGTTTTCCCTCGCTTTCGGGTTAAAAACCGCTGAGAGCATGGAACTGACAAACTGTGTCCGCCATTTTGTAAAAAAACTTTAACCGTTAATAACTCTGCGAGGACTTAATCATTTGCGACAACTTTAGGCATGCGCGTAGCCCTTGTTCAGGCCAAGCTTGATTAATAATAAACTGGTGAAATGGTTAAAACCTCGCAAAGTTATTATGGTGTAAAATCTCGACACAAATGACGTCATAACTAAATAACAAAGGAACCGATTTCAAAAAAAATAACACCAAACGGTTCCTCACAACATGAACAAGCATGATATAGCATCACAACATAAATAAAGGGGTCCTTAAACCGTAATGGCGAGTTCCTCAAATTCAATAGTGGTCAGAGAGCACCCTTAACTCCTACCGGAGCCTGCGCAGAAGCAAACGTTTTCTACAGGAAGAAAATGTACAAGGCAGCTGCTCGAGCACCTTAGACAGCTCTTCCGACAGTTAGATTGCCTCTGCGCAGTGTTTTAAGAGTGCCAAATGGCAAAAAACACGGAGCTAAAAACACGAGTACTTACCCCGGAAAAGCTTGCTTGAAAGGCACTTCATGATGTGTTCACTTAAATATACCTCAAAAAGGGTACTTGAAAAAAAAATCGTTAAAAATTCCCACATTGACCAATTTGAACAAAATTTTCACCAAAAGAAAGACAAAGACCTCTACTATAATACTCCGTAATAAATATTACGTTTGGTTACTATTTATTACTTTATTATTATCATTTTGGTCTAAAATGACCACATTAAATAGGTCCGCTATGCGTACTTCTCCCATACTTAAATAACGCTAAAAGATTTCGATATTGACCAAATTGGACAAGATCTTCACCAAAAGAGAGACAAAGACCCCTTCTATAAAACTGTCTAAGAACCCCGGGCAAAAAGGAGTAATTCCAGTCACTATCTTAGTATATCTTAACTTCCGCCATCTTGGTCGAAAATGCCCACAAAATAGGTCTACAATGCGCACTTTTTTGCTAGCTAAATAATAACTTTGAAAAACGGTAGAAAATTCACGTTTTAACGAAACAACTTGAAAATCACACAAAGTATAGTCCAATATGTGTTTTTTCTGTTGATTGCCATTTAAAAAAAGTTGAGGTAAAATTTCGAGTTTTTGCGACTTTCTTTGCACATCATTCTAACAGCAGCATATTGACATTGATCATCTGGAAATTTTAAAGTGCAATATCTTCCTTTGGTTTTATTCAAATACAATGAACTTCCAGTATGATTAGGTACCAACCAGAGGAAGAATGACAGCAATCCCATAGTGCATTGCGATTGAAAGTATATTATCGAAAATCTCGTGACTTCATCATTATATTCAGAGGCTCGATCAGTGCACGAGAACAGGCGTCCTTCACTCTTAAAGTAGATTTCCTTAAAACGAGGGGTAAATATCTTATTTTGAGTTTCTGAGGTAAGACTAGTCATCTCCTCAAAATGAGATTGAATGGGATCTTAAAATAAGAGACCACTTTCTTAAAAAAAGAATAAAGGTCCTCATTTTAAGTGAAAAGAAAAGGGACTTTAGAACCTTAAAACAAGACACTGACTTCTCAAAATAAGAATAACTTGATCATGCACATCTCAAAACAAGATTTAAGGCAAAACTTGAAATAAGAGTTCTTTCTCTTAAATGAAGACATTCAAGTGTGCTGGAAACTGGGCTAAAACATCTTAATATGAGCTACGACCTTCTCAAAATGAGAAGAACTTAAGACAGGAAACTTAAATGAGAGCTCTTACACCCCCTTAGGATATTGATTAAAAATGTTGAGTCTCATT
>NC_090892.1:42736263-42743763 GCF_036669925.1 Montipora capricornis
CCCTAACCCTAACCCTAACCCTAACCCTAACCCTAACCCTAACCCTAACCCTAATCACATTCTGCTTCCATTCCACAAGACCTCTTCAATTTAGGCTTAGTCCCAGATGGAGACAGTGATGCCCTATCATACTCTGCATCAATTCTACGGGACTTCTTCAATATAGGAACAGCCACAGTTGCCAATGGCTGTGTTGGAGACATACTACCACTATCTGCTTCACTACTGCTGCTTTCAACTGATACTGTATCTGAAGGTGAAATATGTATGTGCTCTCTTTCACCCTATCAACAGAAATAAAGAATGCAAGGAATAAGGACATATAAGATAAACGATAGACTGAATAGATTCATCGTGTCTTTGAATTTTGACAACAGATGAACAACAACTAAGATCTTAAGAGACAGTGTTATACTTTGGTATAAACTATACCATCATCAGACTGAAAGTGCATACAAAATTAGAAGCTTAAATCGTCACAGAAGGTATACTCAACAGAACAGGCAGAGTTCCCTGCTAGATTTTAATCCATTGTTAAGTGATGGTGATTGGTGCTTGATGTGAAAGGCCTCTTTGTACAATAGTAGGTTCCAATAATTATTGTCGTCATAATCTAACACCATGGTGTTATTCTGAAGTACATTGATTGCGTATTCATTGTTGCCGGAAATAGTTGGTGTAGTGATGTTATTTAAGGTATCTGGTAAATCAAATAAATTATAGATAAAGGCTAAATATGCTCGCACGTGAGGCATTTGAGGCTGCAAAAAAATAATCACAACCACTTAACACTTGTCAGAAGTGGCTGGCTAGACCAGTCCATTTTTAAAGAGAATTCCACTATTAATAAGAACTGTCCAAACTAATGAGTTTATTTATACTTAGTATGAATAGTGGGGATGTTTTCTTAGCAAAAACTCTCCAAGGAGCCTGTTTCATTTTCAAAATGACCGGTCTGGCTTGTCAGTTCTGACAAATGGAAAGAGCCCTATGTATGTCACCCCTGCCGAGCAAAAATGGAAGATCATGATCAACATACTTGGCTGCATTCTTGATAGAGAAAGTGTATTTGAATTCAGCATTTAAATTGAACCAACTAATTTTATTCCAGACTAGCCCTCTTAATAGATAAATTTTTAATGCATGTTCACATTTTAGTCCTGCTTAGGTTCACTACTGAAGTGTTCCAAACTTAAATTATGGCACCGTGGAAAGAATGTTAAAAGTTGAAAATCAACATTTGTATTCCACAGGAACATTCAGATTAGGAATGAAATTCCCTACCTCTTCTTCAAAGGGACACCCCAGGTTACTTAGTTGCTGTATGAACAAAGGCATTAACACAAACCACAATCAGAAACATGTATAAAAAATGTTGACCAGTAATATAAACAAGAAGGAACTTGTCACTAACAATATTTTTACTTAGCCACTGGTTGTACATAGTATTCCCCCCCCTCCCCCCCTCCAACCAAATCACAAAAACACATCAAACATCAAGTGGTGGTTACCAACATCTCCTCTCGTGACATGAAGAGGACCTTGAATTTTGTCTTGTTTTCTGTCAAAAGGCTGTTTTCTGTGAACTGACCCAACATACTCCTGCTCCAAGACCTTTAAATTATTTCCATTCAGTGGAGTTACATCACAACATCAAAACACTCAATTTTGAGATCTTACCACTCTTTGATGACAGTCCCATAACTCCTTCCTTTGTTTGAACTCCTTAAGCAAATCAGGGAGATCAGCTCTCGTTAGGCAGAGAAACGTTTTTCCATCCACTTTGTTTTCTTAAACAAATATGCAAAGCAGCAATTTCATAGTATGTTGCAATGAACCCTGCGACAAATCTTGAATCACTTTTAGGTTACAATATTATCTCACCCACTGGTTTAACACCTTAACTTTAAAACTAATGTGTCTTCATAAGGTCCCTTTCCAGCAGAAATAATTTCATGTTATGCACATTTTTTTCGAAAGCTCAAAAGCCTTGTCCATAAGACAATATTGACATGAAGGGAAAGCTACAAACAAAAATTCTCGACTTTTCACTATCTTTAAGAATTTGTCATCCCCAAATTTCCAGTTCCCGTGGCTTGAGTGATATTTCTCTTCCACACAGAAAAATGGGAAACAGTGAAATAACAATTTGCCAGGGATAAGAACCAAAGAAACAAAAGTAAATGTAAATATGTTGAGGATGGTGAAGGATGGAGAAGATTGAAACGGATTACAAATGACTTGACGTAGCTCCTTGAACACTGACATCGACCGACATGTGCATGAAAGCGCGTGAAAAATCTGGTGCCAAATAAATAGTTCAACAAAGTGACACTGCGGCTCGATTAAGAGCAGAAAATATCTGTTGTATAACAGCTTAGTTAAGTCATATGTATCATTTTTACGATAACAATTGTTAAGGCTTAAGTTGTGTGTTAAGTCGGTAAAATGTATGGCCGTTGTGAACCAGTTAGGGCAATACTGACCTTCAAGAACCTTGCAAATCGACGCTGAAAGGCCCCAGCGACGCCTCAGAGACTTCGCTAGTTGTTTTGGGCTTACTGTTTTATGTTTCGGTCGTTTACATGCAGGCTGTTGAGTGTAATTAAAGAGGGATTCCACCTCGCCATCCGCACTCCCATCTGACTCCATCGCAGCCAACAGCACAGAGAAGGTCCAGGAAAGGAAAAATCGTGGGCGCAGCCCTGATATCTTCTGGTGTCACGTGTGACTAATACAACAGTATCATTGGCTCCGCATTGACAGTTGACGTCAGAAAACGTGGAATACAACAGTCTCCCGCCACTCGTATGGGATCATGGCCTGGAAGTGCACTCTTTGCGCTTGCTTTTCCGCACTTCAGTTGTGTATTTTGTTAACACATATAAACACAAGGCACTCGACGGAAGAATTTAACACTGTGTGCAGCATAGAAGGTTGCCGAAGAATTTTCCATAAAGCGAACACCTTCGTTTGTCACGTACGTGACAAACATCCTCAGAACTTGAATTGTCCCGATCCGAATGACGCAGCCTGCGAAGGTAAATTTAGTTGGTTGTTATATACCTTTGATACTCTTGAGTATTTTAGTATTTTAGAATAAAACTTAACGTCCAGGCGATAAACCATGATGCTTTGTTATCATTTGTTAATTGGACTGGACTGTAGGATTCGAGAATTCAAACTTGTCAGGCATTACGTGGATGGTTATTTTCTTGGTTTTAGAGGAAAATAAAGATGGCAATAAAAAGTATTTCTCCAATGAATAGATAATGTTGAAGTTATGAAAGAAATAATAATTCATTTATTGGTTCTAGGTAATTGGTGTGAAGTAGACATAGGTGATCAGTATGGGTACAATGATTTCTCATTGCCAATTGAAGCTGTCGAGTCAGTTGATGATGATGATGATGCTGATCCAACCTCTTCCTTCAAAATTTTTGGAGATTGGGAAGAGGACAATTGGGATGATAATGAAACAGAAGATAATGGTGAATCAGAGCATGGAACTAGCAGTACATTACGGCAAAGAGCATTAAATTACCTTGTAAAAATCAAAGAGGAAAATCGTATTCCGCAACGAACTGTGGAAAACATTGCATTTGCAACATCACGGCTGTTTCAAGGAGCGCTGCATAATCTCCAAAGAAGTTTGCTAATATCGTGTTGGAAGACATAACTGGAGCAACAGAATGCTTCGAAGAACTGTCAGATTGTTTTGATGGCCTAGCAAAGGGATGGTTACCTGGTGATGTTAAGCTCCCATGTGTGGTAGGTAAAACCATGACTTAATGTGGCAAGATCATTCTACTTTTCCTCTGTTGTATGTGTATCGTTCAGTTACATCTCATGTGATTTACCTCTATTTCTATTGCAGGAGCCAACAGCAGTTGTACTTGGTAAAAAACGTGTTATTGCAAAGCGTAATAACAAAAGGAGAATAGTTGAACGAGAGGAGGCGTTTTACTATACGTCAGTGGCGTTTTACTATACGTCAGTGGCTCCATAGCTCAGTTGGTTAGAGCGTGGCACCGGAATCGCGAGGTCACGGGTTCAAACCCCGTTGAAGTCCTGAATTTTTCGGGCTTCTCTACGCAATTGTAAAAATTGCGTTCATAACTGCGAAGATCATAGCTTCATTTGATTTCATATCCGCAGTTCATATGATTCATTTCATATACCATTTCATCATTGATTCATTCCTCACGGGACCATTAGAACCCACAAATGACCAGCTCCCAACGTCAGTGGCTCCATAGCTCAGTTGGTTAGAGCGTCGCACCGGAATCACGAGGTCACGGGTTCAAACCCCGTTGAAGTCCTGAATTTTTCAGGCTTCTCTACGCAATTGTAAAAATTCCGTTCATAACTGCGAAGATCATAGCTTCATTTGATTTCATATCCGCAGTTCATATGATTCATTTCATATACCATTTCATCATTAATAGAGATGCAGTTATCGGGTTCAAAAAAAATTTTGAATATGGTTTATAAGGTTTCCTTGTTTCCAAGAGGGGAAGTGATGGAGGACTTAAGTGACGGCACCCTTGTTCATATTCATCCTCTCTTTTCCACAGATGATAGATCACTCAAGATTCTACTTTATTATGATGATGTAAATGTAGTCAACCCACTTACAAACAAAATGCACAAAATTGGGTTTTTTTATTACCAACTGGCCAACATATGTAACAAATACAGATCCAAATTAAAATCAATTCATTTGTTTGCAACTTGTGATGTGCGTCACATTAAGAAATGCGGTATGGATAAGATACTGGAGCCCCTAGTTGAAGAACTTAAGGTCTTAGGGAGTGATTCTGGACATCCTTTTGAAATTGCTGGTGGAAAAGTTTATTTACGTGCTTCTGTTTTGGCTATCCTGGCTGATACACCAGCAAGTCAGGCATTAGGTGGATATAAAGAGAGTGTTGGGGGGGCACGTCGCAAGTGTCGTCACTGTATAACTGACTGGGAAACTATGCAGCAGTTTTTTTTAGAGGAGGCATTTCTTCTCCGAGATTGTGAATGACATGAACAGCAGCTAAGTGATATTGAAAATGCAGGCTCACCATATTTAAAAGACTATTTTTCAAAGCAATATGGCATCAATAGGAGATCTTTGTTGTCCAAGATACCCGACTTTGATGTCACTAAACAGTTACCACAAGACATCATGCATATATTTTTGGAAGGAATTCTGTCCTATGAACTTAAGTTTTTGTTGAAACACTTTTTTGATTCTGGGTTAATCACACTAGATCAACTGAACTCCAAACTAAACAATTTTGATTATGGGTATTCGAATGTGAAAAATAAGCCATCACACATAAAACAGGATGATATTGATTTTAAATCTAACAGTAACCTTGGCCAGAATGCAGCTCAGATGTGGGAGCTCTCTAGGATCCTTCCACTTGTTTTGGAGGGCATCACAGACAGTGAAAGTCCTCAGTGGAGCTGCTTTCTGTCCCTCCTTGAAATAATGGGTATTTGTTTCGCACAGAAGATAACCTTTAATTCGGTTTTGAACCTTAAGCGAATCATTAAAGAACACTTAACTCTTTTTAAAAAAACTTATAGGGCAAGAATTTTACCTAAGCAGCACTACTTGGTACACTTGCCCACTGAGATGATGATGTTCGGCCCACTTATAAGAACCTGGTGCATGCGTTTTGAGGCCAAGCATGCTTACTTTAAGGACATTGTCAGGAGGCTTAAAAATTTTAAAAATCTGCCACTTTCACTTGCAAAACGACATCAGCAAATGGAATGTGCTGATATGTTAACTGTTGATGATGATGATCCAAGCTCTTTGTTTAAGGATGACTTTCACTTAGGAAATTCTAAACCTCTAACTGCAAGTAAAGAAGAAGATGCAAAACGCCTCATCACACAATTTTATGAAATTGACCTTAAAGAAATTCCTGTGTTTGAAACAAAATCAGTGGTTGTTTATGGTACAAAATATGCATGTGGGAACAACAACTACTTGTTACTTGGAGTGAATGAGCATGGGCTTCCAGAATTTGCAAATATTGTACAAATATGGTATGCATTACAAATACCAGATCCCTTTTTTGTCACTAAAGTTATGGAGTGTAACTCATACTCTGAGAGCCTTGCAGCATATAAAATTTGTGATGCTGGTATTGCTCAAGGTCGTCAAGTAACTAAACATTCTGATCTGTACAGGCACCAAGTGTTTCATGCTAATAGCATTAATGACAGCTTATACATAGTGATGAAAGAAAATATTTTGGCAGCTGCTTAAATTAACCCTTTGCACTCTCAGAATCTGTGTGGCAATGCTTTTTTTGATAATCTCTTGACAACAAAATGAGGTGTGGTCAGTCAAGTGACAGTTCTTTACAATGCTTTTGTAAGGCATTGTTTTTCAGATGAAATTTGGCATTTTGATGGGAAATTTTATTTCCCCGTTGTTTCTTATAATTTTCTTTTACTTTGCACATCCAAAAACCGGGAACACTTTGATTCGATTTTGACATTTCCCATTGTGCAGCAACCAATCAGAAGCCACATGAAACCACAAACTAATTACCGTAACAGTTTGTGGTTTAGTTTTCTCACGCATGATTGGCTTTTACTTGAATTACACAATAACATTCCATAAATATTTCTTGTGTTCACGGTTTTGGATTTCCACAGTAATTATTTACTGTATTTGTTGTGTTACAGAGTTAATGTAGGAATCTGATAAAGGACAAAGAGAGCAAATGACTTTTTTACTTTTAGGCTTTCGTGATTCCAATTATTATTGTAAATAGACTTAATTATTAGTATATAACTTTGTAAATTGCACTGTTTTTTCAGTTTTTAATGGCCAGAAGTGTTCATATACTATCATTACTATTTCTATTTTTAAATAACTGCAGAATCTTGAAAACTGAACTGTGTTGAAACGCTACTATTTCTTCAAGTTTTATTCGGAAGAAGTTATTGAATGTACAGATGAAAAGGTTCTGTTAAAGAAATAGCATGTTAAGTTATGTTAAGTGAAGCATACCGGTTCCGTCTGCAGGTACCAGAGCTCAAATGACGTCAAACAAAAGAAATAAAAGACAGAACACAAAAGAACTCCAAATAAAGAGTAACCCCAAGTGAACAAAATACAATGTTTTCCGGTACCTGCAGAAAGACCCAGTATACTGCCTTTCTACAAAAGCCTGTACTCAACTTGGACACAAAAAACTACTGTGTATGTATGCGAGTTTTGGCTAACAAAGAGCACCTTGGTATGTTAAAAATGTTAAATAGTGAATAAAACAATTATTTCAGTTTGAAGACTTTGTGTGCTTTTAAGCTTGAAATGACATTAAATTGGAAAGGTTTCCAATCTTCCTTTCAGATCTGCACAAACTCACTTTGAGATTACTTCTCTAATTTTGAGAGTTGTGTTTCTTAAAACAAGGTATATTGTTACTTGCGTTTTGAATTTAGGGTTTTTTTTCTCAAACTGAGATCCCTTGCCCTCATTTT
>NC_090892.1:42746263-42748763 GCF_036669925.1 Montipora capricornis
TGAGTTTTTCACAGAGAAACCTAAAGGTTTTCTGGCATGGCTATTACCCTCTCTTGATCGCTTTTCCACTGGTTTATGCGGGGTTGAGCCAGTGACAACGTGGCATCGCTTTGAAGAAGATGGTTCCTCCATTACAATCTGAGAAACAAATTTTAAAAGCACCCTCTGACTTAAAATACCAACCCAAACAAGTAACTTGTACGTAAGCATAGCCTCTCCACGGAGTGTCTGGAAACGGCCCAGTCCTTAGCCAATATGTTATTGCTCGGAAATTCATGTCGTCACGTGACATCGAAGGTGCACGCTGGAAGCTGGCAGCCATTACAGAGACTAAATATATTAAGATGCCTGGAGCAAACTGCTCAATATTTGGGTGCGGCGTGTCACGAAAGCCAAAATACCAAGGGATCGGTATTTTTAAAATTCCCCCTTCCGCTGAAAAAAACAAACAAAGCTGGAGAAAGGCGTTATTGCACGTTGTAACGAGAGACAGAGTTGTCGACGCAAGTTTCCGAAAACAAATAGAAGAAGGGAGTGTGTTCATTTGCGAGAGGCATTTTACGCCAGAAGACATCGAAATTCGTAAGTTTCAGTTTTTTTCGTATTTATTCTTGTATCAGAATAATCTTTTTGGAAGTTTCGAAGCTGAAATATTCGAGGTAGTTGACTAATGAGTGTTAATAACTCAGGCTAATAACAAGGCTGGAGGCCATGATGACCCTATTGTTTTCAATGCTCATACGACTTTAACTTCAATCTGAAGCGTAAACTCGTAAAGGATTTTTCAGATTCGGAAGTATTTTACCATGTCAATTAAATTTTAGAGTGAATATTTTTCTTAGAGTTTTTATGTAGGTTTTTGAATTAATTTAACTAGATTATACTTCTGATGTAATATCATTGCAAATATTTTTAGCGTCCTCAAAGTTGGTTTTTGTGGCAGTAAACTACTATTGAATTATTGTCTTTGAAAAGCCTCTTTGAAGAAAGTCAATGAAGTACGCATGTATTTACATACTTTTACACTACAGTGCTTTTTAGGTTTTGAATGGATATATGCTTTTTTTGGTAACTTTGGTAATTTGTTTTCAGATGAAACAAGGAAAACTCTCCGTACTGGTGCAGTTCCCACTCTCAATTTACCAGTTAAAAATCATGCAAGTAAACAAAGCGACGACTTGCATCCTCGTAAATACCTCACGTTAAATGTTGATGATATAGCCAAACCTACAGTTCCTTCAGTCTGTAAACCTTGTTTTAAGAATGTAGGTGACTTCATAAAGCATATTGATAGTCTTAAGTTGAGTGGTTGGACTAGGTCAACAAAAGAAGATAACAGTTCTATAGTGTTCAGCATGTTTGATGGTATTCACCATCTGCCGAAGTACCAAGTAACTGTGGATTCAAGCCTGGGGTTTAGTGTTTCAGTATATGGTTGGTTTCTTCCTGACAACCACCCAATTTACTTAATGCACAAACGTTCAGTCAGATTTACCAGGGCTTTTCCACTGTTGTCACAAGTTCAAGAGCTTCAGCTTTGTGCTGGTCTTTCCAAATTTGATGAGAGCAAAATTCAGGATCCTGTTGCAACATATAGGCTCATGCGGCACTCAATACCAAAGATTATTGATCCTTTGGACTTTGAATCATCACCTGCAATGCAGGTGACGCTATATAAGAGACATAACAACTGCCTGGTCATATCAGATACACACCAGTGTTCAGAGTGTCAGATAGCAGATGCTGCTGAATCAAAGAGGCTATCACGTTCCTCAAGGAAAATGCAAACACCTGTAAAGGACAAAGCCCCTCTGAATAATACATCACATGAGAGGTTGGTAATGAGCTTAAAAGAGAAACGTCTTGAATGCAAGGAACTTGGAGGAAAGGTGGAAGAAATGAGAGCCTCAATAAAAAACAGCAGTGTTCCTGTTGCATCAGAACTTCACTCTGATCTTCTAAGCATTCTTTCCGGACAGAGCCTTGACAGCTTTCCCATGTTAAAAATCTTTTGGCAACAACAGCAAAAAGCCATGGCATGTTGTAACGCTCGTCAGATGAGGTGGCATCCTATGATGATACGATTTTGTTTGTCGCTTGCAATTAAATCGCCAAGTGCCTACGATGCTTTTCAGAACGTCCTTTACCTACCAAGTAGAAGGCGCCTGAGAGATTACAAAAATGTAATCAGACCACAGGCTGGCTTCTCCCCACAAGTGATTACGGAATTGAAATCTCAAACAAAGGCATTCTCAGGAATACAAAGGTACATTGTCTTGTTGTTTGACGAGATGAAAATTCAAAGTAATTTGGTGTTTGATAAACACACCAATGAATTAATTGGATTTGTTGACTTAGGGGATGCTACTGTCAACTATGCTACTTT
This sequence comes from Montipora capricornis, assembly GCF_036669925.1. Classification (NCBI taxonomy): domain Eukaryota; kingdom Metazoa; phylum Cnidaria; class Anthozoa; order Scleractinia; family Acroporidae; genus Montipora; species Montipora capricornis. The sequence goes on from NC_090892.1 coordinate 42,748,650, forward strand.
AGATAACATAGACGAGCTGGCAACACACGTGCTTGTTTTTTACGTCAGAGGACTAGCAACAGAGCTTAAGTTTTGTGCAGCCTACTTTGCAACTACAGGTGTCACCTCCTATCA
>NC_090892.1:42763763-42786263 GCF_036669925.1 Montipora capricornis
GGCTACAGAATCCACTATCATGCCTAAATAACAAATCCTAGTTACAGGCCCAAGAACACATTTGGAGAGGCCCAAAAAATAACCGAGGTTTACAAGAACCGAACAGACTATATACAAAGCCGCCACCGCAGATTGATAGCTGTATTCCGACGTCCTCTCCGACAATGGGCGTGACCAAAACCCCTTCACAGCAAACAGTTCCCCATTCAAACGGTCATCAATATACAGAGAACATGCGACCCCCAAACCCCTGAAAAAATTTGTCGGACCCAAACCCACAGTCTGGTAAACAAACGGAGAATTTTTCCAACCAAAAGGTAGCGTAACTGCAACGAGCCACCACCCCAGCCACTCAATACCAAAAAACTGCTGAGAACTAGTAAAAAGCAAAATATTGTCATAACCAGACTTGTCATCAATCTTACTCATGTAGGAGTTGGGATACACGAAGCGAGGCACCCCAACCAGCGTTTCCAGTGAAAAGGGAGTGTCTGCCATCCACAAATTTAAAAACCGGGCATCCATGCATAACCTTGGCTTTTGCGGTTCAATCGTCATAGGAAGGACGAGATGGGGCGGCGGCACTTCAGCCACTTTACCCCAAACACGGATCGCCCCTGTTTCAATACGCTGTAAAATTGTTTCCGTAACAAACTTCGAAAACTGTTTGCAGGAGTAGTGATTCTTGAAAATCATAGTAGGGGGTTCCGCACTCTCATACTTTATGCCCATAAAAGCTCCCTTAAAGGGCTTCATGAACTTCTTGACATCCACCCCATGCTCCAACCATTCCAAGACATCCTTCGCAGGTTCGTACCCGGCCAAAATTTTTTCCCAGAGTTCAATTCGAGTACGAAGTTGACCCGAACGAAAGGAGTCCGGATCACGAAACAACAGATCCCGTAAGATGGGAGTTTCCCCCGCAACAATGCCTTGAACATGGGTTAAACAAGCGTCTTCTGAAGTCATTTTCTCCGAACTCGGATTACCCTCCCAAGACAACCATCGGATTTTGCCATGCTTGCTTCTTTCCTCCGCCTCTAACGGCATAAAGGTCATCGTATCTCCCTTGAGACGTTTTGACTTAGGCTAGAACCAAAACACCGAAAAAAAAAAAAGAGAATCAAAAGGACGTACTTAAATGGAGACTGCAAATCCGAGTTCGGAGGAAATGACCACCGTAGCCCGAGTAATCGGGCTCAAGGGCATGCCTAAAGGCAAAACGCTTGTGGGGTCATTCTCCCAACCTCGAGACCACAGACTAAAGGAAAAAAATAAAACATCACATATTTAATAGTGTCTAACCCTAACCCTAACACTTTATTATTGTCAATACAAATATCAAGACAATCCCGATTTCCATTCCAGAACAGGAAAACTTCCAATGATTTCACAATCTTAACGTTTATCTGGGCAAGAGCGCGAAATATGACCCGCCTTTCCACACACCCAGCACTTTCTCGCCGACGGCGGCCTGGGGCTGTAATTGGAGCCACGCCTTTGGTATGGAGCTGGAGGCCTACGCGTCCGTCCAGTGAACGAAGGTTGACTTACTGCCGCGTGCGGCTTAGTTGCCTTGGAAATAACCTTTGCCACCTCGGCCTCATCCTTAGACGCCACCAACTTTATTAACACCTGTTGAAGGCACGGGTTGCCTAATAAAGGACGGCACTGCCTCAGCACTACTTCAAATCGTAAAGCTTTTTCATCCTTTCTTTCCTTGGTGACATTAACCACTTCATCCAGGGCGGCGATCGCCGCATATGGATCAAAAAGAGCAGCTGGGCGCGAGATCACCATTTGGAGAGTAGACAGCGCGCACTCGATTGCCGATGAATCGATTTTCTTCTTCCACTCATCCAACTCCTTCTTGAGTGAACTGACCGTTGTGTTCGGAATCTAACAAAAGGAGAAAACGCCATATAACTCCTTGATATCCTTAAGCCAGTCCCTACTTTACACTGAGACTGTATCCTTCGAAATCACATATCCTCTTCCTTTAAATTTATTATTTCATACCCTGATGCAATTCCAAATTCCCAACATAAAATTACAACGAACCTTCGCATCAGTTCTCACAACCCGTAAAATAAAGCACACGGCCACCAAGTGACCTAGCGAAATAACCTCCTCTCCTCCACGAGGTCTGGTTGAAATGGATCTAACGCCTTCTATTTCCGCGAACAGACCAGACGCCCTGTTCATCGGTCCTCGACCGTCTTCTTTTGTTTTTTTTTGTTTTTTTTTTTTACTTTCTATCGCGCCACCTCGTGGCTCAGAGCATACCCACTTCTCAAATGGTCCTCGACCATTTTCTTCCCTTTTTTTTTTTTTTTTTTTTCCATGCCACCTCGTGGCTCAAAGCAGACACACTGCTCAGTCGGTCCTCGACCATTTTCCTTCCTTTTTTTTTTTTTTTTCACGCCACCTCGTGGCTCAGAGCAAACACGCTGCCCAATCGGTCCTCGACCGTTTTTTCCTTTATTACGCCACCTCGTGGCTCAGAGCAGACATGCTGCACAATCGCTCCTAACCATTTTTTTTAATAATTCTCCATTATTATTCCCTTTGACGCCACCTCGTGGCTCAGAACAGAAACAAACCCTGGCCGAGACCACACGCCCCGCGCCCTTCCCAAGGGACAATTTTGAAAAAAGGGTGTCAATGGCATAGCTAATTTTTCCCGTCCCGAACAAAAAATAAGAAACAGCTCCCAAATATTGCAAACCCTAATTCATAAGAATAAACGAGAGCAACAGCAGAAAAAAAAAACACAATATAAAACAACAACCTATCCCCCAACATTTGAGGAACCGAACCGCGGCGAGTCCAAAGGAATAAGTTAACAATCACGTGCTCGAAGCACGAAAATTAAGACCGGCTCCCGAGAAACCGGAAGGAAACATAAACAAGAAAATGCAACGTGATGCAACCAAAAAAAAAAAAAATACCGACGAACCCCAGCTATAAAATACGAAACTAAAAGGAAAACATTGCAGCGGACATATACCTCAAGGCTCACCGCCGAATTATCCGGCACATTCGGCCCCGCGGCGTTTCCCAGTGACGAACTCTGGAGCACATTTTCGCCGCTCGCAGTTGTTCCCGATGTTGTCCCGGCACCAGCCTGAGATAAAGACGAAGACGGCGGAGTGGTTTGCTGAACAGAACCTTGAAGGGGTTGCAAAACTCGCTGAGCGCTCGACGGGACGTTCACGTCAGACGGACGCTCCGGTTCGGTCATCTTGACACGGTTCCAACCAAAGTTAGGCAAAACTGACAACTATGAATAATTAACTCATGCTTATATAATACGCACGAGGGCTAATGAATATTAATGAAGTATGAATAGTTTTTATTTCTTATTTTTCACTCATTACTTGTACATGTAAGATTATCTAAATTATCACATTGTAATTTTTCTGACACATTTGCATTTAAACGAGCTATCGCTCATATGCGATATGTGGTTAAATAAAATTTCTCACTTACTTACTTTTACAATGGGAGACTGGAGCTAGTTCCCCCCAATTTTCAACCCAACATGCACCGCAACTTCCGGTAGAAATCAGCAGGAAGAGTGTAAGTCCGTGGTGACAATAGGCCCTGCAGCGCGTGCATAACTCACGAACATAAACAGGTCTGTTGAAAGCGTGCTTGAGTTTCAACAAAATGAGCTCCAAAATTGGCAAGAATGTGTGACGCTGATGAATAATAAAGCAGCTGCTATTTCGAAAACGATGGAATTACCTGGTCTTAAATAACCTAATCTAGGAGAGTAAATTTTGGACTTTGCAGAAACAATGGTCAACCTCGAGAGATGGGCGATTGTGATCTTTGTGTTGAGTTCGCACATTTCTTGTCAATCTTTAAAACACTTGAAAGAGAAAAAACGAAACTAAAAAAACGAAAATCCGGTGGCTTGCCATCATTTTGACACACATGTGTCCTTTGTTTCGCGAGTAAACACGCAAGGTAACATGAAAACGGCGCCCACTGAATTCGATCTCACTTTCGATTTTGCGATTTACTTGAGCAGCCAATAGTACGATAGAAAAATTGAACGTAGCAAAAATCTCCCAAAATGTTTTTCGCCGATGGTAATTTTGTACATTCGCGGTTCAAAATTTATTCTTGATCGACACTTTCTGAAAACTTGCTTCTGCTCTTCCTAAAAACTGTATATCAATGTTTATTTACTTTTTCATCAATACTTGTTTTATATAAAGCAGGCTAACAAAATCTGTACCTTGCTTAGTTTGCATCGTTAGCGTTAAAATAGAATTTTCGATGCCATGTTTCTCACACCGAAAGTCATGCATTTTGAGGTCTCCCATCCAAATGCTAACCCCGCTCGACAGCGCTTGACTTCAGTGCAAATGTGTCTTGGAAAGGTGTCAAAAGCTCAGACACGCTTAAACTTGAGGTGCAAAGAAGGGAACTTGAAAATGATTAACATGTCACCCTAGAAGCCAATGTATCTCGATTCCCTTTTATTTTCTTCAATCTTTCTGGGTTTAGTATTTTACTAGTAACCACATGTATTCTCAGGGCCCGGCTATTTACCTAAGACATCTGCCATAACATTCCTGTGATTTATGGTATCAAAACAATACCATGTGCAATTAGAGCTACATATTACGCAAAGACAAACCTTGAATCTCCTGGAAAACAAAACGCAGCTCAATTGACAATTATGGAATAAAGAGCTGTGCACGTTACTGCACTGCCACATGTACGCATTGCGTGCCTATTTTTTAACAGAAAACGGTTATACCTAACCTAACCGTGGCCGGAAAGAAACTGGAAACCATGTTGGAGTCTGATTTTCTTTCAGAAATAAAACGTCATTGTGTGAAAACAATTCATGGCTCTTGAACTTACATGGATTTTATTTTGCAGCTAAGGAATTTGGAGCTATTGTTGAAAAAAGGCCTGGCTTAATGGTACTCGTAATCAGAACCGTTCGGTTGCGCTGTGCACTGCGGTCAAGCCCATTCTCGTTACCAGAGCCTGGGATCGACTTAAGGTTCTGGGAAATTCTATGAAGGAGAACATGCGCCGTGGGGTTCTTATAGCCAAAGTTGGCTGAAAATTGGCTATTTGAACCTTGCGGCGCCTGCTCACTCCTCGTGCTAACATGAATGCACCAATTAGAGACGCTTTTGGTTGTTCTTCACGATAACCAATGAGAAGACACTTTGTTTAATGCTTTCCCAGAGCTCTTCTTTCCCTCAGTCAAGAGAGAAGCTGTGGGGTAGAGATTGCAGTCAAGCCACCATTTGGTCCATATTTGGTCCACTCTTACTTGGTATAAAACGAACTCTCAATTTACCAGATCTCAGTAGGCTTGGCAACGCAACGCATCTTGGGTTTGAGTCCCATTCAAACCTGGATTTTGTCTGGCTGGTAAAGTTGTTTAATTAACTGCCGTGATCTTTCGCTCAGAAAATCAACTCTCTCAATCATGATCGTGAACTCTGTTACCGTACTTACAGAAAAATAAACTTTGTAAAGAAAACAAAAATCGTGGTAATAAATCTATCATGAAAGGATCTTATATCATTTCTTGTGCACACGTTGATCCGTATTTTAATGCAAGAAATATTCCACCATGCACTATAGGTTTTTTGAAATTGTTACATTATGTGGTTATATTTTGCAGTAGCCCGATACACAAAGAAAGTCTTAAGCAAGTTGCATATATTTAGTTTGGAAGAACTTTATAGCAAGTTTCTTCAGTTGTATTCTTACAACGCTGGCACTTCGTTATGGTTTGTATTTCTCTTCGTCAAATTAACAATTCAAAATAAGAAAAAATTGGCAGTCAAAATCAAGGTGACATAACTTAAGACAACGTTTTCAGTTTTCTTATATACATTAATGAAGCGTTTGTGTTCATATCGTTAAAGGGCAGCGTCGTATAGCAAATCAACGCAAAAAAAGTCGTCTGATTGTGTCTTTCACTGCCCTTCTAACTTCTTGGATTTTCCAACAGTAAAGAATTGGATTTAGAGACGAGTTGAAGAAGACTAACGTTGCGGTGAAAAACCTTGCTTTTGAAATGGGTGAATCTTGGTCTACATCCATTTCATTAACAATAGAGTCAACAACACCTTGTGGGAGATAACACACCACCAATGCTAACTGGAGCCACATAAGACTGGATAATGTCTTTCTGTATTTTAACCTTCTCAGTGAAACTGTTTTCTTCGGTTTTTCTTCTAGTCGGTCGATTTGGTTTTGCCGTAAAGTAAGGAGTATTTTTGTGTAGCAAAAGGCGATTACTGTAACACACAGTCCAATAATACTTACTCCATACCAGATAGTTATAAGATATTTCCAAGGATACATCGTCGAAAAAGCAATGGACACCGTCCATGAAATGATCAATACCCAAGAGGTTCTGCTTACAGTCACAACTTGTTTGTAAGCAAGTCCCAACTTCAGAGCAAGAAATCTGTCAACACTTATCGCTGTAAGTGTAATCAAAGATACCGAAACTATAGAGCAACTTACAACCCGAAGACTAAAAAATGCGTATTTGCAAATATTCCACCTGGTTGTGGACAACGAGATGAGATAAATGAGAAAAAGAGGTTCTACAACGATACCAACGGCAAAATCAGTCGTAGCCAAGTTACCAATCAATAGCTTGGATGGAGGATGTAGTGAGCATTCCTTGTAAAGAGCGACAAGAATGAGAGCATTTTCCAGGATTACAACAAAACAAAGGAGACTGTTTAGAGCTATAAGGAACATCAGCTTTTCGTGTAGACTCCCCATTGACAGTGTTAAACAATACGGGTCATTTAATGAGTAGTGTCTTGCCTGTCCTGTTAAGTTTGCAGGAGTCATGATGTTACATTGAAAAACACGGCGATAAGAGTTTGGATCTGCCAAGAAGCTGTACCTACACGTAAAATAGAGCAACCAATAATTTCCGGCTTGGAAACTGAAATTTCAAGTTTATTGTGCGGTGGAAACTGAAAAGGAGTATAGCTTTCTGTTGAAAACTGACTTACGAAACCGATTACAATCAGGCGAACATTTCCAAAGATTTTCGAGTTCGAGAATTTCGGCACAATTTATTTCTCTCGATTTTCTTCTTGTTATTAGCTGATAATCCTGACCAGCTGGGATCTGCAAACAGGGCGTCGTGATCATACAACGTAAATGCGCTCGTCGTAAAAATTACGCTGGTATGCATGTTTAGTTATGGGTTTCTGACAATACGAAATACACCTAATTGCAATAACGTTGTCTTAAGCCCTGGCCAAACTATCGAACAAAGTTGGATTCCACATGCAACATTGTTGGGTGTAGATGTTGAGGTAGTGGCAAAACACTATCCAACATTGCTTGACCAATTCAGTCAAGTTCAAGTTGGCGCAAAATTTATAAATATGACGCTAACACTGAAACAGAAACCGCTCGTAGCGCTTGTGTTACTGCAGCCTTTTGAGGACGGAAATGATGGATTCAAACGAGGAAAATCCAAAAAATGGTTAAGAGAACGTGTACAAAGGGGTATGTTCACTGCAAAATACATCGGCGTTTAGGAGATGATGAGAACTGAGCGATAGTGATTAGGGGACTAAAAGTGCCCCAAAGACATCTTGCTTCATTCTCGCTGATCAATGTTTCTGGCTGTTGATCCTTGTCCGCCGTCTTTGTTGCAAATAATGCTAGAAGGCTAGGCTTGAAAATAAAATAGCGATTCGTGATTGGCTAGTAACGCGAACGTGACTAGGTTCAGGACACAACTTTGCTGGAAGAGCGGCAAAACACTGAAACATTGTTGCGTCGAGCAGAATTGTTGGTCGCAGTGTAATATTATGTTTGATCAAAAGCAAAGTCTATCCAACACTTGATCGAGCAAAAAATGTTAGACGAATATCATCCAACATGGGTGGCCAAACGGTCGAAAAATGTTGGATCGAACAAAGTTGGAGTGTTGAATCCAACTTTGTTCGATAGTTTGGCCAGGGCTTTAGAAAAATGAAAAAGGGAAAAAGCCAACTGAATAGGATTTGAATTAATTAGGCTATAATTAAGCACATTCTCACGGGCAGGTTGGATTTATTTACAGCCGTTGCATTTCCCCGGAATCTTTTTTATTGTTTTCCAGCTTTAGAACAATAGCAAATTCCAACAGGCAAATACGACGTTCATGCATGGATGCTGCAAATGAATTCATTGGGCTTATTAGCCTAATTATTTCCTATTTGGCTTTTGCTTTTTTTCATTTTTCTATGACAAAGTTTTTGCAATTGGGTGTATATCTCTTACTGAAAATGAAATTTCATTTTAACTCACTGCCTTCGCACACATTAAAATTATTTTCTGAACCGCTATAGGAACTTGCACAACACAACAACCACAGTCAAGTTGGATTGGAGCCAACATAAGCTCTATTACTGTATTCGAGAACTATGGGTATTAGCAGTTACATGCAATGCTTTTGTCCACAGAGACTACGATAAACGAAGCTAAATACCTATAAGCTAGAACACTAGACAATACTTGTGATACAGTTAAATTGTAGTGAAAACACTGTTTATAATCATACAAAAATTGTCAAAAACGTTCGCGTGTCCTAGCACGTGTGGGGGACTTATGATTACAATCGAATGCGTGGGCTGGATGAAACTGATAGCCTTCCATGCAACTGTAATAACCTGTCTGACACAGGGCCGCTAGATGAATTTACAGGAGCGGTTGCACCGCCAGACCTACGACTGTGTAACCCAAAAAGTGTGGAGTCGTAAACTAGAGTTTTGAGAGTTTCCAAAAAGATCTCTCGACACCCAGAATACGAACCTCCCTTATTCCCTAAGACATAACTATTAGAACTCTTTTGAAATATTAGCTGCCTGATTAGGAGACCGGATGAATTAGTGTCCATGTCTGCAGCAGACATATACCTAAGGACCATGTTAACTGGACAAGTGGCATTGCCTGTATGTGCAATAATGGCCCTACTACCTTCCCTGTAGACATGTTTTACTACTTGGTATAACAATGGATATATGGTCATGTGCGAAATCTGTGTGAAGTCTTTATATATGCTAACTCATTGAATCTGAAGAAACCTGGAAAACCCTAAGAGAAATATGACTGAAATTCGTAGATCTATTAGATTAGCGTCCGGCTACCTTGCCATATTTAGCAACGGAGACAGGGAGATTCCTATTCTCCCGTTGCGTACCATTACACTTCGCAGCTTCAACGAAATTTCTACACACTCCGGTTAAAGATTATTACGAGAAGTTACATCTACTATATCATGTAGCCAAACAAGTGCAGCATAAGCCATACAAAGAGTGTTGGGAGAACCAGACTCCCTGAGAAGCTGAGACAAGTAGGCCGCTAAAACAATATGTTCCAGTGGCAAAACGAATTGAACCGTAACATCATTGCACCAAATCATAAGCTTTCGACACTCAAGCAAATATCTGTTCATCGTCGAAGGTTGTCTTGACTTTAACTGATCAGTAATGAGGCGCAGCTTAAAGGGAGCTAAAGATCTGTAAAGACCTGCCCAACAGGACTGAGCAGAGATGGGCTGTTGAAGAAAACAAAAGGAAAAAACACATAACAGAAGGCTGTAGAGGTGCAACAATATAACTCGTTAATTCGTGGCTAAAAAAGGAAATAAATACTATAACACTGTACAGGTGCTATTCGTTGTCAGCACAACTAATGTTCATTAATCGAAAACCAAATAGGGAAAAAAACATAACACAGCACCATTGAGGTGGTACTCGTCAACACATATCCTACCCATTAAAACATTGTCAAGAAGGAAATAACTAACACGAAACTGGTACGGTGCTATTCGTTGTTAGTATCACCCAACTAGTGGACTAATGCAAATCCTGCATTTTGATTGGGTACGCTACTAGTCCTCGAGTAGCGAAAAGCGTGATGCTTTCTTTCGTTTTCTTTCCAGAAAGATATTTCTTCAACTTGCATGTGCTAACTTTATTATTGCCTTTTCTGTCGGACCAGTTGGGTGATACTTAAGCAATTAGACCCTTCGCCCTCAAGGGCCACGGGTCAATAGCCCATTCAGCTTCGCCTCATGGGCTATTGACCCGTAGCCCTTGCGGGCTACAGGTCTAATTGTTAATTAGCACGTTTACTCCTCATTAAATAACGACCAACAAAGGAAAATAAATAACGCAGCACTGCCAAGATGCTATTCATAGTCAGCAAAATTTCTACTCGTAGATCATGGCCGAACGGTCAACCCTTCTTAGCCCGAAAAGACGAAATTCAATCTTAAAACCACTACATATCCCGGAGTAGTTGGTGAAACCAGAATAGAGTTACGACTCCGTCCGTGCATCAAAGCTTGAGGCATAGAGAACACTCTTAAATAGACCAATTCGGCTAACTCAATGTTGTACCGAATTCAAATCTCTCGGGGTTAAGATTCTTTATGTGTTGAATTTGCATGACAATGAAGCATTCACATTTAAATGATATGGAAATACTTGGAACAAAACGTTTTATTCCCAAAAGATTTGAATTGGGTACAACATTGAGTTAGCCGAATTGGTCTATCTTGGATGAAAGTGTAATAAACATTGGTTAACAGGGGCCAAAACACGGCTGACTTCCACAGTGGAACAACCAGGGTGCCATGGCTATCTGATTATACATATAAGCAATTGCTTTGGGAATAAGATAAACTGGCGGAACTAACCAGCAAATGTCTACTACCCACGACTGCATAAAGGCATCGATGCCCGACGTTTCAAAATCTAGAAAAATATCTGGCGATTTTTCTGTTGTAATATGTGGCAAAACAGTCCACTGTATGGGGACCCCAGAGACCATCCAAATCTTTGAAGACATCCTCAGTAACCTGCCAATCGTCGAAATCCACCAATTTGCTAATAAAATCTGCTGTGACATTGTGGTCCCTGGAAATCCATTCAATATCTAAATGAATACTGTGTTCACAACGTATTTTAAACATCCTTAAGGCAAGTGTGTGCAACTCGAGTTTCATGCTACCAACCTCAACGATTTTAACTGTGCCCTGGTTATCTGTATACCACTTAACATATGACGTACATAAAATAGGGAGACAAGACAGAAGTGAGAATTCGATTGCACTTAATTCTCTCCATGTAGAACTTCTACTCCTTTCGTCCTGTGACCGCATTTTATGGCAAACATGCTCGCCGTCATTGATATAGGTAACAGCTCTGCAGGCAATATTACTAGCATCTGAAAAAGTTACTTTCTGAGGTTTGTGGAAAACGAAGCAGTTTTTAAAATTGCGTAAAAATTGCGTTCTTCCAGAAAACTATTTCTTCCTTTCAATACTCGTCTAAGATCAATGTTCGGAAATAGCAAACCGTCATCTGGGTAAATTACCAGTAACCGGAACTGTAGACATCACTTTCCCAATAAATGATGACAATTGTCCAGCCGAGATTGAGAATTTTTGAGCTTCAATGAAAGTCGCACAATCAACGATGGCTTGAACCCTTGCGGGAGTAATACTAATAGTACCTAGAGTGGAATTCCAAACTAAGCCTATCCAAGTAATAGTTTCCATTGGTTCCCAAATTGATTTTTCGCTATTTGTTATAAAACCGGCTTGATGTATGTCAGAACGGACTCGACTAGCTATAAATTTTGCTGAATTTTAGTCGTCATCAATGGACCAACCATTGTCCAAAAAGATCGCAATGTAAATGCCGTTAGCTCGCCACCAACCGACCAAGGGGCGGAGTATCTTAGTACAAATATAAGGAGCTGCAGAAAGGCCGAAAGGAAGAACTGTGAAAATGTAATACCGCGTCTCGCCTTGAGAATTCCATGAAAACCCTAAGAATGTTTGATGTGGTTGGAAGATCTCGACATGATGATAACCACTCTTTTAAGGTCAAAAGAAAACATGTAACCATTCTTATGAAACATAAGAGAAGCAATTTTCCAATCATCGTACTTAAACCTTAGTCTCTTAATGAAATGATTAACATATCTTAAATCAAGAATTAACCTTTTCTTTCCATTAGGCTGAACAGAAACCGAAAAAGGGTTGACGACAACTGATTTACAGGACACCTGCTGCTTTATGCGTTCGGATTCCAGTAGCTCTGTGATAGAATTCTCTGCTAACTCAACATTTTTTGGGGCAGAAGCGTTGTTCTTCAAATAATACGCAAGTGGTACATCCCAGAAAGGCAAACGATAGCCAAATTGGATTACGTTTAATACGAAGGATGAAGCACCTAAAAAAACCCAAAATTCCAAAATTTTCTTTAAATTTCCCTTCACGTTCTTACTCTGTCCTAGATTTTCGTCGATTTCAAAGCCATTCAGTACCTGAAGTACCGTAAACATGTCGTATTTCTCAGGATTGTCCGATCCCTTAAGTCCGGTCCTGAAGCGTTTGTGGTAGTGGATGTTGGGGCAAAGGCGGTTGTCTTGTACGGGCCGAAAGGGCGGAGGTAAAACTGGAGGCCCTGCAATCTTCAGCCCAGTGACCCGACCTTCCACACCTGAAGCAGTCCCCATGTGCACAAGAGCCTAGACGACCTGTAGGTCGCAAGATGAGACGAAAATATGAAACGTTTAGCAACGACAAAGATAAAAACCAAAAGCCAGTAAACTTGCAAGTTAACACAAAAGAAAAGGAGGGCGGGCGGGAAAAGGAGAATACAGTAAAGCTGTATTGGTGACGTGAGAAGTGAAAGAAGCATACGATTACCGGACTATATACCAGTACATGCTATGACACCCAACTCCCATGTGGTACAGAAAACAAGCATACTTGACAGGTATTACGTAACAGTAATGCATACGAAGGTGAGAAAGCAAGCAAAGTTCCGTAATCAATTCCTATAGAAAATACATAAACTTTACTATCAAAAAGCTTGAAATTTATCCCCACTTCCCCAAAACCAGTATAATGATAGTCTATTTTAAAAGACTTCAACAACTTCACCAGAAACATGCGCCTAAAATACCACTTTGCTGACCGCGAAAGCAACCTTCACCCGTTCCATATCAAATCAACATGGCAATCGCCACTACAACTTTCTATGGCACTTGAAAGCTACCTGGAACGCACTAACCTAGAAATTGCCTCAATATCCTTTAGCAATGCTAAAGACAATTGTCAGCACAAGAACGACAAGCACTATCCGCACTACGCGCAAATAAAAAGGTGAACATTGAAAAAGCTGATAAGGGGACCACAACAGTCGTCATGGATACGCAAGACAAAATCAGAGAGGGCAACGTACAAGTCGGTGACACAAACTTTGCACCCCTCTACAAGATCCTATAGTGTCCTCGACGGCCAAGAAGGTCAGCAGCATAGATATTAAAGATGCTTCTTATCTTCGATAATCTCGATCTTGTTTCCCTGCTAAGATATGTAGGCGAATGAACTGAAGCGTAGACGAAATAATTCCGAGTCTGTTCAAAGCCATTCAAAATAAAGTCTGCACGTATGTCGCATCGATTGCGTTGTCCACATAGTATAAATGCATGTGCAACTCTTTCTCTTGTTACAATATTTATTGTACATAGCCTTGTACAGTTGTGTATAGAACAGCTGTATAGCCCTATATACTGCATACCAGTATAGCTGTGTCTAGGAATGTTTGAGCATACAAGATATGGGCTCATTATGTTCCACTCTCCCGGCACTGCTCGCAGTTAGCTACAGCTATTTGAGGCGAGCAGTGGTTTTAACGCATGACAAATCGCAACAATTCATCCTTACAGAATGAAAAAGTAACTTACAAAGAGAAACAAAACATGCAGTAATTGTAATTTGAGTTCACCATCCCAAACCTCCCGTTCCCCAGTTAACAATAGGCCAATAATGGAACCGTTCGCAACAAACTGGTCACATGACTGATAATTGGTGAACTTAAAGCTCGCACTTTATGAATTCCAGAAATGGAAAGATCATGTTTGTCTTAGCCAGAATACAAATTTTCAGAGAAATAGGATAGTTTTGCTCTCCAGTGTAATCTTTCATAATTACGCGACACAAGCAGAGCTTAGATTCCTATTTTTACCATGGGTCAAATAAGCAAGAATGTATGTACAAGGGTGGAAATTTTCAGACTTTCATATTTTGAAGGAAGAATTTTAAAGCGGTTCAAAAACTTAGAAAAATACAAGGATTTGCATGACAATCATTGAAGCGTGACTGGGTGGCAAAGCGCCTTTTTCTCATACAAATCCTTATGAATTCTTTCAACCGTAACAACACCAGTTTAAACGATATACTGACGAAAATCAGCATGATAGCTGTTTTTGAGCTGCCCTTTTTACTTCTGGAAAAATAATTTTATGAAACCAGTGGAATCATCGTGTTTGTGGAAAAAAGTCACGTGACGAACTGTTGCAAATGGCGACAAATTGGCGTGGTTACCGAGCACCGCGCAAACCAGAATCATCATGGCGGCCGAATATAAAGATTAATCATCTATTTTCACGCCTGATTTGAAGCCACATTTGCGTTAAACAACGATGAAATTTCACTTATCACCAAGAGCTTACACCAAGATCCTCTTACATACTTCAAAGTACCCTCACAAAGCAGTTAATGGAGTCCTTTTGGGAGACGAAACAGTTCAAGATGGTGAAGTTTATGTGTTAGATGCCATCCCTTTGTTTCACATTTGCCTTGGATTGGCGCCGATGTTAGAAGTAGCCCTAGCAAGAGTAAGGGAAATGTAATTTTTTTGCTCAAAATATTTAAGCTTTCGGGGTTAATATTTACTACCTTTCTCTGTTATTATTAAAAGTGTGGGTAGCGAAACGATAATTGGAAGAAGGAAATCGTTTAATTTTCTAAAGTTTATCAGGACCTGAAAAGATGTTTAATGAGCTTAAAGGATGTTTGCATATGTCCATAGTTGCAGTTATTCAATCAACTGCATTGGGGACAGATTCTTGTGGTCAGTGTTACAATCACCGCAAGTAGACAACCCTCTGTTTGTGTGGTTGTTATCGATCTACAGAAAAAATTAAAATACAGAGGACTATTACGCCAACTGTGGTTGTGAATTGCCTCGAAAATAAAGTTTGAAGGAAATAATACAATAAGGAGATCAAACGAAATGTCAACTGAGTCCTACATTACTATTATATGTTTTTCTGTTGTTATGAGCCGTTTTAGGCGTCATTTTGCAAAAACTCTTTTGACCACCAGCTAGAAAATGAAGACTACAGACAATATAGGGAGCATCCAGCCACCATCTGGTGACCCGGGTTTGTTCAATCTAGAATGGATGCCAAACCAGTGATTTTCTCACCTTAAAAGAAAACAGCATCTGATCTCCTAGAAACGTTTCGTGCCTTTGCTGAAAAGGAGCTTCATCCTTAAAAAATCAGTCAAATAACTCTGATCCTGAAATCCTAACTGCAGCTTTCTCAACATGATTGGTCTTTATATGTTTGCGGACGTAACTAAACGTAATTTAATTATGTAAAAGAAATGTGACTGTTGGTCTAGGCAAAAATGCTGTTCACTGTAGCTCGAAGATAGCAGTATCAAATCTGATAATTATTTTGAAATTGAGGTTAAAAAAAGTACATTTAAGTCCATCAACAATGAATTTTACTTTAGGTTTGAAGGAATCCTTCAATTAATTCAATTTAATTAGGGGAAAAAGAAGCCGACTTCTCTGAGCAGAGCGGCCGACACTTTTCGTCAGCTGTCTGTGCTTATTGAAACCCCTGAAACTCTATGTTTGAGCAAATCACAACTGGCGTAATATTCCTCTGTACTTTTTCTCTGTACTTTTTCTGTAGATTGATAACAACCACATGCAATCACAGTCTTTTTTATCATTGACCCTGCAATGAATGTTATCAAAGTGCTTTTTGAAAATTCGTGTTTACAAAGTTTTGCATACATGTAACTGGTTTACATTCATTCATGCAAGACTAACCTATCAAGTTTCAAGTTGAGGAAATAATGAGCTTTTTGCTTAAGTAATCTCTAGAAGTGATTGCAAACAAACCTTGTGTGTGCTGAGTGGTAAAATTAAGTGGAATATCCTGTGAGAGTTCACATGGTGAATAAGTCATACATTTAGCTTTCACGCAGTGTATCAATGCCAATTAGCAATAATTAACAATTATTCCATGAGCGCGCGTTGGATATGAGATGGTAAATAGCCAACGAGGCGCATAGCGCCGAGTTGGCTATAACCAATCTCATATCCAACAAGCGCGAATGGACTAATTGTTTTATTAAATTCCTTAAACTCCAAAAATTTGGAAGTACGAAATACGAGCGAAAAAAGGCGAGAACATCCGAGCAAAATCAAAAAAAACTTGATTAAGAAGCCATGTTGTGTAATACCCTGTGGTCTGACAGATGTAGGCTCATCACAAAATGATTTCAGTGCCTTTTCGCGTACTTCTAAATGTTGGGATTGCTCCAAGCTTTCCACACAAAAAAAGTTTTATTTGCCTTTTTTGGCTTTATTCCAAGAGAATTTTCGCTTTCCGGCGAAAAAAGTTTTAGTTTAGCAACACTCAGCGCCATCATTTACCATATAAGGTCAAACTAAGGTATATGAGCTGATAACCGAGATTGAGTGAACCAATCAGAGCACGCGAAATGCATTATCCGAGGTTGAAATTTTAATAATACTGTATATTCAGGGATGATCTACATTGTACATGTAAGGCTAAACAAGAGTCCTATTATACATTGTACTCACGCACAGTATAATCATCGTTTCCTTTTAACGAGTACATGTACATGTACATGTACAGATAAGCTTGAGACAAAACAGATTAAATGCATATGCAATAATTCACTGGCAAATTACATTTATTCAGCAATAAGCAGTGTGGATGGTCATAAAAATGAGAACACCTCTACAAAGTGATTTTAAATGTCTAAACATTTTTAACCTGGACATACTGTACATATCTTTTACAATACTGGCCTCCATAAGATAAAGTAAATTGAATTTTGATGTTACATGTAAACTACATTTACAATATCTTTTGCGTGGAAGAATGCGTGGAAGTTATTATTAATAATTACACTGTATTTAGCAACATACATGTGTAATTGATATTACAATATAAAAGAATAGCGAATAGAAGGATAAAAACTAAAATTTAACAATAAAGAAGTGTAAAGTTTGTACCACTACTCCAGTCAGTCAGAACAAGTAAAAAAACTATTAATTTTGTTCTCTCAGCACTAAAAAAAAAAAGGAAACAATTAATGGCATTAACTTCCTGCTTTACTAGGTCTCACTATCCTTGAGCTTAAAAAAGGTACTGTGGGAGATTTCCATACAGCTGTAGTAAAGAGAGGTCTTAGTATCTAATCATGTGCAGTGTACAGTACTTCCTTAAAAATAATAACCTATGAATGGCAATCCTGGAGTGAAACCATGTGGCATGTACTGTACTACCTTCCCCATTTTTGCAGATTGTTGAGAAAACTGTTGGGGGTGCAGTAAGTGTTCCATGCATTATTTTGAAGACCCTTCATATTAAGTAAAATACAATAACTTCTCCTTTTTGTGCATTTTGTATATCTGCTGGGAATAGACCATATTCATAAATGGCGGCTAAGTAATTATTCTTTTGTCTTTATGCTAATCATCCTCACTAGCCTTGTTAGCACGAACAAATTCAAAAGAATCTTTGCTCCAAAATGAGGCTAGTGAGGATGATTAGCATCAAGACAAAAGAATAATTTCTTGGCCGCCATTTATGAATACGGTCTACGGATGCCTCTTTTTGTCTATTTGGGTGGCATTTTAAGATCAAAGACTGCTGATCATGAATTCTCCCACAATCCATGTGCATGCATATCTCATCTGGTGATGTGTTAAGTGTCTCATTATAATAATTATGACAAATTGACGATGCTTTGATAAAGTGAAACAAGTCAATAGCAAAGTGATCAAAACATCAGACTGAGTGCATGTACATGTACACATGTACTGAGAAGTGGTCAGGCAAAAATGTGCATTCTTATTGCACAAAAGGTTATTAAGGCTCATAATATTGTACCTGAATGAAGGTACACTATATTTACACCTTTAATGTACAGTAGATGTGGAGGTTGGGTACCGTATTCTTTGTCTTCTGACAACTTTGATGGTGCCCTGTTTGTGGTCAAGACCATTATATCAAATTTAATTCTCAATGGTACACATGTAATTCTGTTCTCTTTTCAGTATACATTTATCTATTGTAACTTCTTCAACATGGAAACATACATTTATCTCTCTTTGCTATTGTTATTCATAGAAAGTAGGACTTACATTAGTTTATTCATTACTACATGTAGGGCTGATGGGATGGCATGCCTGACTCCTGTGTTTTTGTTTTATAGGTTGATATTTACTGTAAGCAGAGTGGTCTACAGATAGTGGGTTATTATCAAGCAAATGAACACATTTATGACAATAGGTAAGCTGTTGTACTGTGGTCCAAATTATTCTTCAGTCACTTTCTGAGGAACTTTTAAAAAATCTTTCAAGATTCCATTGAAATGTGTGAAGTTTCATGGGGAAATGACTGCTCTTCTCCACAAGATGAAGTAAATCGAAAATAGCCGCAGGTGATCTGATGGTCATGTGTGACACACTTTGGGCAAATGGGAATACTTTGTCAAAAACACAAAATTCCTTGGAACATTCACCAGATTTACTGTACATACAATACACTACTCATTGAACCCAACTCACGTAATACAGTTGTAGTACTCTGACATTTCTTGGTGACCAATCGAAGCTAATACAAGCCACTAGTTTATAGAACTGTTTTCAGACCAATGTACCCAGTATTTAAAATGTAATTTTTGAAGTATTTACAGGCACGCATATTTTCCGTATCTAAACGAGGGTTGAAGATGAGCTAGACATTTAGAAAATACAGCATTTTGAATTTCCAAATTGTCACCATGTGTTTGAACTATGTACATGTACCGCACAGACCTGAGAATTGGAGAGGTGGTAAATGTATATTATTTTGTCTTAACAACATTTCAAGTTGTTGGCTTCTTTTGTTGAATGGTTTCGAATTTGTCTTTTGTTGCATGGCAGTGAAAACGATCAAAACATGTGCACAATGCCCAATGCTGTTTTCACAATATTTTTCCTTTTGTTTTTCCATTCTATTCTTATGTTGTTGCTTTCTTTTTTTCTCATTCTATTTGAACAAAATACATTTGTACAAATCCTGAAATGTTTCAGCTTTTGTTTGTGCATAGGCAATAACATTAACATTTCTAATTTACAGTAGTTATTGAAGAATGTAATTAGAGTCCCTGAAAATTTGCTGTAACACTGGTCATAAAATCTTATCAGTCCGATGAAAACACAAACATAATGCATTTGTGGAACAGTGCCTTTGTTAATTCCACAGTACATTGCAGTGTTATTTAATTTAAATCAATGTACTGGTAAATGAGTTTTCTGCACTATCGGTGCACCACGTTAAAAGTTGAAAGGACACAACTAACATGCCAAATGAATGATCAATACCCCCGTAATTATTGATATTCCTGTATGCTACGACTAGCTTCTTGCGCTTTGTTTTTATGTGCAGTATTATATTAATTTTCTGAACAGATTTGCTAATCTGAACAAAAGCGCGTGTTTGTGTTACATCAATAGGCAACTCTTTAAAAATGAGACTCGTACCAGGCCCCCAACATGCAAAATAACGCCTTGAACTTCGAATGTTTACGAAATCGAAGGTAACAGACTTTTTAGCTGTTTTCCAAGGTAAATCATCTTAAAAATGGTGTATTTATGCAGTAATTCCTAAGAAACTTGTTGATTTATGTTTTATTTTATGAATGTTGTGCGTTCTTTTGAATAAATACGGTATGCAATTTGTCATGAATTGTGCAAAATTGCACCATCGCGTAATATCAGAAGGCCTGTGAAAGTACTTCTACGATGAAAAAAAATCAGTTCTGTTTTTTTTTCACTATTCCAAAGTACAGTACCGCTCAAAGATAAGCGAACCATCAAACGCGTTGACAACGCGTTGGGAACGAAGAGCCAACGCGTTTGAAAAAAAAAGAAACGCGTTTGCGAACTAGTTTTTTTTCAACGCGTTTGTCCTTTGTTATTCAAGTTTGGCACCTTTGCATTGTGTTACAAGTTGGTATGTAAATTACGGCCACAAAGCGACTGCAATTTTAGCGATGGAAAGTGAACAAGTGTGATCAACTGACTATCAATCAATGGAAAGTTGGAAAAGAAATCTTCAGGAACAAAAAAAGATGCGCTTGTTTAAGCGGCTAGAAGAAATTCGCGTTATTGATTTGTTTCTCCGAATTTCTTGTATCAGATAACACGAACACGCTTGATCGCGATCGCTACACTAGCGAAATTATACTTCTACTACCCCAAAAACTAAACACAATAAAATAATCTTAGAGCATTGGGTTTTTTTTATAGAATGTTTCAATGAGAACACATATTAAGCGAAACTGCATCAGGACCTTGATATAACATGCAGCTGCATATGCATGAATCAGTTTAAATCGTCGAGCAACTATCACGCAACAGATTCACGGACATTATAAAACTCTCAAATAACAATCGATCAACGATCGATATTCAGTCCAGACGAAAATTGTTTGTATGTGTTTTTCAGTAAGCTTTGATGGCTAGTTCGCCGCGTTGTTTCCTTTCACTTGATCAGAGCGGTACTGACTACAGAGAGTAATCAGTCGAATATTTGCACATCTTTATATAGCCGCCTTATCTATTTTGAAATTTCGGTTTCTTATTTTTTGTTGACCTTTTGTGAAGTGGTGAGCTTTGGTGCTGAATTACTGCGTTGTCAATTAATTTTGCCTTCCAGGGATTATTACAAAGTTTCATGCTTTTATCACAAAAGGGAGCAAAATAATAATATATGCCGTCTGCGCTTGGGGTGAAAAGGTTGTGTGACAACGAATGAATTATTATTTTATTCTTCTCCGCCCCGCGCACATTTACGTAAACAGCCTTTGCAATGAAGTCAATTTTAACACAGCTTTTATTGGAGATCATTCTTACATCATCAAATGAAGAAATAGAACTATGAAGTTATTATCGATTAATAATCAGGGAACCTTAGCAATTTCGTCTTTTTAGCGGCGAAACTAAAAAGTCTTTTGAGCTTGTCGCATGGAATTTTCTCATCTCCGTGTTGAAACAGCGCAATGTGTAATTCGTTTCTGTATAATATCTAAAATGATTTTACTTTTGAAGCAAACTACCACTCCAAATGTCAACAAATTCATTGTCCCCGGTGCTTTTGGTTCATGTTGTTAAAAGCTTCATTCACATAATTTCGGCTGGCATTCTCGTGTTTACAATTGCTTGCCGGTGCGTTATATCATGGATTTTCATTACGCTTGTCATAGAATCATTTTTGGTCGCTTCAAATTTTATTTTGTAATTTCAGTTTACATGACACGGCTGTGGGACGTGAAAAAATCCGAAAACACAAACCTTTTTGTTTTTATGAGGCCGCAACGCGAACTTTGTATAGCCAGGCAACGAGACTGTGTTTTATTTTGTGACATTACTTTTCGAACGCATCATTGAACCTTTTGTGATGCAAATACTTCGGAAAGTTAATGACTTTGGTCAACGCGTTTGCGTTTGCGTTAAAAAAAAACGCAAACGCGTTGAAAGCCAAACGCAAACGCGTTTGATGGTTCGCTTATCTTTGAGCGGTACTGTACTTGCGTTGAATGCTCAACAGGTGAAATTTTGTGGAAAGTGATGTCATTTACACGCAGGCTTTAAAATGAATTGTGTGAATGCAGCTTAATTAGTATGCAGCACAAGAGTTTTTGGCTTTCAGATTGTCAAAATAATGTTTGTTCTGCATACATAATGATGATTGTACTAAGTACATGTACGCCCCATTCACACACTGCATTTTTTACATTAGTTAGTAAATGACATCACTTTCACCTCAATCCAGCTCTCCGAGGGCTTACATGTATCTGTCATAACCACACAAGTAATGATGGACTGTTTAAATGAAATTAGAGGCTTCTGTAAGCCAGCTTATGGATGAATTAGATTAGAACTAGCAAGGGCTCCTTTGGCTCATGCCATGGTAAATAACATGCATGCATGTGCCATGGGTTTTTTCTGTGGTGCAGTTTCCTGAGCAGACCGGATGTCAGAGATACATGTATGCACATATGTTTTTTTCATGGTAGAGAAGAGAACTTGGAATGTTTCACTCTCCAGTCTGTGCAGTACATATTTTTAATTACTTTGTTGAAGTGTTTCACGCAATTTGTACATGTATACACATGAGTATTATAAACGCTTTTGATCTTTTATTGTAAAAAGCGCTATAGAAATATTAAATATTAAATATTTATTAAATATTAAACAAAATCTCGTAAATAAATATACTTGGAAGGTTTCAACTGCAGAGAATCATAATGAGAGATATTTTTTCAATCCAAACAATTTTCAGTGTAATTATTACTGTACA
>NC_090892.1:42793763-42796263 GCF_036669925.1 Montipora capricornis
TGAACCATGCGATCGTTAGCCCTACTAATGGCAATGCGCCCACAAAAGGACAGAGAAAAACTCTTGACTATGGTGGGAATTGAACCCACGACCTTCGGGTTAGATCACCGCTACTCTACCGGCTGAGCTACAAGGTCAGACGGGAGCAGGTCGTGGGAACTAAAGCAATGAACAAGTACAAGGAAGGATTACGTTTTTGCAAACGTTGGCCGTCTAGCACTAATATTTGAACAGACTTAACATCTTCAATTCCCACGGCACTCTAATCAGTGAGGTCTGTTCAAATATAAGTGCTACACCGCCAACGTTTGCAAAACGTAATCCTTCCTTGTACTTTCCAATTGATGTTGACTCGGTCGGGTGTACTTGGGACAAAACACATAAACCAGTCTAACCGCCAGTCCTTTAATATGGTCTTCCACTGAAAGAGACTCGCTGGAGTTACTACGTTCAGATGATAACTTACGAGCTTCACAGCTTGGATTGAAATTTTTGAAATTTGACATGTTCTCGCAAGCGCACTAAAGAAAAGGCATAGAACAAAATGCTGTGAAGGAGGTAACTTTATTTAATAAAGTCAAGAATCAAAGAGAGAAAAGAAGATAGATGAATATTCAAACAGTCTCGCAAAGGTTCAGGTCTGTGCGATGTTTTGTGCGGGAGATATTCGAAGAAATGTTTTACTCAAATTTGTAAGGCTTTGTATGGAGACGCCATACAAAGCCAATTACACGTCACCTATTGAAACTGGGCTGAAACCCCCTAAGACACCGCAGAGATGCAGCCACCTTATGTCTTTTCAACCAAGGACTTAACCAACTGGCGAACATTCCAACAAAGAATCTATCCCAACCCTCAAGACATTCCCGCCAAATGCATAATAAACACTTTAACGTACCTTTTGCTAGAACCAATATTTTCAAATTTAGTTTCTTGCCTAGAGCAATTAGGCTGTGGAATAGATAACCTTCTTTTGCAGTAAATTCTAATTTAGACATCGCGGCTTTCGAGGTCCTAGTCAAGGAAATGTAATTCTCATGCGTTGTGCATATATATACAAACTTGTGGGTTGCACTTGTCATTAAAGTGAAGTGAAGTGAAGCCATGTTTGTGTCCCTCTGAGGGGCACAAATATGGCGGCCGGAAGCTGAAAAAACATGTAATCAACTTTGCTATAAAAAACCTGTAGTCATTTTCTGAGGGCTCATAAACATCTCTCATACATGGACTTTTCAGACTGCAAAATCTCAGCGGGTAACTTTTTTTACTTACGTGACAGCATTCTCGGTTGTAGTTTCAATATCGTGGCACGCAAAAGCTTAGAAATTCAACCTTGCCTTTAATATCACAAGACAAAAACATAACATCGCAAAATTAATTTTGAGATGTCTTTTCTCCATGTTAGCTCGGCGATAATCTGTGATACCGTTGGGAACGGTTAGGTTAGGATTCCTGTGACTTACCACCAGTCTTACTCAGGACTACTCGACTCTCGCCCGTATGACTTGAATGCCTGGTGGATTTCGTATTTCAAAACTCACGGGTCGGCTTAGGATACACTTGAGTATTGGCTAGGTATTTCTTTTCTTCAGTTTGTTTTACAAGTTAGGTATTGTATTTTTTTGTTCTATGTTTTCACATGTTTTCTTTTAGACAATTACGCGAAGTAAAACCCGACCTTTGTACATGTTCATGTACGCGTAATGATTGGATTCGTCCCCGCACTGTCTGCGGGCTTCTGTGCAGCACTTGCGTCACTGAGCGCTAAGCTGGCCATGTCCCCGGGAATCCAGAAGAGATTTTGGTGTGATTTCGTACTTCAAAATGTTTTCCGTGATAACTTTCTCTGTCAGTCGGTGAGTTTATATTTATTATTAACATTCTGTATCCCGCTGTCACAGTACATTCTGATTAGTGTATTACAGTAACCCTCAGTGACTCAAATTAGGGGCTGTTTTACATGGGAGAACACCCCCCAGCTGGATTTCCTTACCTGGCTGACAACTTGATTTCGTATCACGTTTACATGATGACTATGGCACACTTGGCGTTTATTACTCGTGCAAGTACCTGTTCTAGACGACCGGCAGGTCAGGTCATACCGAAACGAAACGTTGTTCTTCGTTCACATGACGAAGTTGTGGGATTTTAAACCGGAATGAACATCCCTCCGGTACAAAAACAGGGTTGAATTCACACCAGTATTACATTTTCTGGTGGTATCATGTAAACAAATGCAGAGCCATAAGAGGGAACTGGAATGAACTTGCTGAAAGTCGCCCCGGTATCATGTAAACACCCCCTTGAAAGGTCAATGGCAGTGGATCGGAAAACGTCCATCATAACACTCATTCACGCCTGTGCTTGAGTAAGCCCCTGCAGAAAAAAAAATTAGGTGAATTGCTGCTTGACCGAAGAGTACTTGACACTGTGGTCATAGGGTGCGATTTAGAGGGGAGGACATGATGGTGCAGGCAGGAGGTGAGCAGTTCCTGGCCTG
>NC_090892.1:42803763-42821263 GCF_036669925.1 Montipora capricornis
CAAACTCAACAAATAATCGTAGAAATGATATTATAACTTATAACCCACCTATTATTTTTCGGGCGATTTTTGTTGGCTAATTTACGTCACGTGGTGCAAACTCCCAGGACAGCTAGAACGCAATAACCCCCGTTTCCGTGGAAATTTGCCCTGCGAAGTGCTGTAGGGATTATTTCCGTTGAAAAGAAAGAAAGCCGGGTTAGGGTTAAAAAGACACAGCAGAAGAGTTTTCATTTTACATGGAATAAAAACAAACTGGTTTTCTGGAGTCTAGTGATATTGACGTTAAGAAGCTGGTCGCAAATGCTGAATCCGGAAAGTACAGCAAAGTCAACAAAACATGCTGTCAACGTCTTTGAAAGTAAAGAAAGTTATGAGCAGACTTAAGAGATTCAATCTTATGCAAACTTAAACTGAGTTATTTATAGAGTAGAGAATTTAATACACTTTGTTTACTAACCATAAAATAAACCATAGGTAGCCCAAGCTCGCGTCACTACAGACAGCCTTTGAGAATTTAAACGCGTTATATGACTTTGTATGGGAAATCAAATACCGTTCTTCGTCGTAGAACATTGAAAATACTGAAAACACAGAATTCCCGAAACGGTGTAATAAGCTCCAGAAGGCACAAGAAGAGTCATTTTGATTCATTTTATTGAATGAAAGTTAAATTGAGCATTTTTTAGGCTTTATAATTGACGGTATTTGATTTCCTATACAAAGTGTTATAACGCGTTTAAATTCTCAACGGCTGTCTGTAGTGACGCGAGCTTGGGCTGCCTATGAATAAACCAACCGTTCGAAGGTGAGAAAAATTCCAGCCACACTTTAAAACACTCAGACTTTGCGCATTCTTCTCAGTAACCAAAAAAGGGCCTTGTTTTCGAGTTTTCTACTCGCAGTGACAATAGGCCACTTAGGAAAATACCATAATACTCTTTGTTTGTCCCCCCAAATTTTGCATAAGCATTGTTTTTGTTTTCTCTTGGGACCATTGTAAGTCCCAAGAGAAACTTAGAAACAATGCTTATGCAAAATTTGGTGGGACAAACAAAGAGTATTATGGTATTTTCCAAGGTGGCCTACAACAATGATTTGAATTTTTTTCTGAGACCGACACGCTTTCTTTCTAGTGAAATTTTGAACAGTGCATCCAAAAAAAAAAATCACGAAGCATCGCCATCTCATTTAACACTGCAGTGAACACTGGCTATTTACGAGCGGGTTTTTTGCGATATGAAAATTAATGGGAGGGTTATAAAATAAATAAACCCCTTTCTGGCTTGCTGGTATGTTGGCTGATTATGTCCTTGGCTAAGAGATAGTCCTCAAGATTTCATTTTCTCCCTCGAAGCTTCGCTTCTCGGCCAAATATTCATTTTTCTCTCAGCCGCGGACATAATCGGCCGACATACCAGCCGGCAGAAGGGCTTTATTTACTAAATAGCGTGCGTGCTGCCCTGTATGTAAATCCTATTGAGCGACTATGGCGTATTTCCATTTATTAAATTCTCAGCCTCGGTTAATGCATTTCTCGTGCTCTGATTGGTTTACCAAATCTCGGTTATCAGCTCATATACCTTAGTCTGACCTTACATGGCAAATGATTTCGCTAAGCGTTGCTAAGCTAAAATTATTTTCGCTGAAAAGCGAAATTTCTCTCGGAATAAAGCCTAAAAAAAACCCGTTTTGTGGAAAGTTTGGATCAATTCCGACGTTTAGAAGTACGCGAAAAGGTAAGAAGTGTTTTATGATGAGCCTGCGTCTGTCTGACCACCAGGTATTAAGCAACATCGCATCTTCATCACGTTTTTTCGATTTCGCTAGGATTTTCTCGCTTTTTTCGCTCGTATTTCGTACTTCCAAAGTTTTGGAGTTCAAAGAATTTAATAAAATAATTATTCCATTCGCGCTTGTTGAATATGAGACTGGTTATAGCCGCTCATGGAATAATTGTTAAATTTACACACGGCCGCCATGCGTATATAACATGACGTGTGTAGTTTTATTTTAAATCCAAAGTTTTCGTCGAGTTTTGCGAGTTCGCTTTTTAAAGTTTCGGACAGTGACAACAGGGAGGCCTGAACGTATGATTCATTTCATATATCATTTCATCGTTAATAAAATTAATGCTCTTCAAATTGAGGAAACAGTAAATCAAATCAAAGCAAAGAAGATCAAATTAATGAAATAAAATGAAAAGGTAATGTTTTTTGTGAGAGGGGAAAACCAGAGTACCCAGAAAAAAAAAGAAAAAAGAAAACCCAATGCACATATCAGGTTGAGTCCAAGGGCCCGTTTCTCGAAAGTCCCGAAATTTTACGGGCCATTTTCGGGTGTCACAATTCCCTTTGTATCTCAAGAACGGAGAGGGATTAAGTCGACAAAACTGAACAGTCATACTTGAAAACACGTTAAAAGATCGGCTTTCTTAAACAAGCGGTTGGCAGTTTCGCAAATGACTTTTCGGGACCGAAAAGCTTTCGGGACTTTCGAGAAACGGGCCCAGGCAGGCCACATTGGTGGAAGGCGAGTGCTGTCACCACTGCGCCAACCATGGGCTTGAGTTAATGCATAATATATACATTTATCCAAGCCTAAAAGCGGAGCTCCCTGGTTATTAATTCTTACTTCCTGTAGGGTTAGTGAAAATAAAACGTTTTCGAATTGTCCGCGTTATGGTGTTTCCGGTTACTGCTTAATTAAATCATTTTCTTCGCCTTCTTCTGTAGAAAAATTCATTGCCTAACTAGTGAATTCCACGGTAAATTTCACGAGAAAAACCGACAACGCGTGAATCATGAAGCGATGAGTACGGTATCGGTTTTTCGAGTGAAATTTACTTTGGAATTCACCAGTTTGGCAATGAATTTTTCTTGAATGGCATGAGTTTTAAAAAACACAAGCACATCCTCAGCGAGCGAACGGAAAAGGAAAAATGCCATTTCAGAGTCAACTGTCAATAGCCAGCGAATAGGGATCACGCTGAAATTAGAAACCGTCGGGAAACTTTGTCAGTAATGTACTTTTTTATTCCCCTAATATATAGATTTAGCCAAGCCTAAAAGCGGAAAAAAACAGTCACTGCTTCCATCAGGCCGGCGCTTATCTACGGTTTCCGTAGCATGAAGCGACTAGGAGTATTTATACTCCCCCCTGGATGGGATGCCAGTTCATCGCAGGGTTACCCCCAGCATTACGCCGGTACCCATTTATACAGGCTGGGTGGAGAGAGGCACCGTGAGAGTAGTGTCTTGCCCAAGAACACAATGCAATGTCCCCGGCCAGGCCACGAACCCGGACTACTCGATCCGGAGTCGAGCGCACTAACTATGAGGCCACCGCGCCTCCCTCTAAAGCGGAGCTCCCTAGTTATTTATTCTGACTGCCTGTAGGGTTAGTGAAAATAAAAGGTTTTGAATTGTCCGCGTTTTGATGTTTCCGGTTTATGTTTAGGTGAGTTAAACTGGGTTGAGCCGGCGATTCTATCGAAAACTGGTACCTGGTCAGCAGTCAACTTAAAAAAAAAGCTAACCTCGATGAGCTCTAAACTTGAGCCCGCGATCACGTGATACTGATCAGCGGATACCTTGTTTTGACAATTGACCATAACATTTATCGCGCCGATGGGTTATCATATTTTCTTAACTATGGTGCTCCGCGCTACAAGGAACTGAGTTAACGGAAGTGGCGTTGATAGAATATAGAATTGTTCTTCAGAAGGAGGTCGTTTTTGTGCTTGAATGCCAAGGTAATGGGGGGCTTAAGCAAACAACTTTTTTTTGAGACGCTGACGGCAACCGGAAGTGAACATTCCACACGCGAGGAAAGTAGTCTCCCAGATTTTTTAACTAATCATCTCCAGAGGAGAAAATTAAGCAATATAAATGTGGTTGTGTGAAGACAGGTTAAAATGGAACAGCTCACTTCCGGTTGCCGTCTGCGTCTCGGAAACGTCGGGTGCTTAAGCTCCCTTAAAATTGAACAAGTAAGTGAGATTGACAAACTGATCTTGCGGGTTTTGTTTTTGAGATTTCAGACCAATCCAAAACACAAGACCTCATTTTGGGTATGCGCATATTCTGTTCTTACAAATGTTTAACAGATACTGCTTGCAATGATTGAAATACACCCGTAGTGACCTCCTGCATATTGTTTAAGGGGAACAAGATCTGGGTAAGTGCTATGAGCCTTTAACTTCTGCAGATAACACCAGTACCTCACACGGACCAGAAACGTTTTGGGGCTTTGGGGGATTAAACCTTGCTCAAAGTAAAGTTGGATTACAGCAAGGATCCAGCAAGCGCACGTTTCATCCAACCTGACTAGATCCTTGCCATTACGGACTGATAAATAAACGAGCAGGAGTGTTTTATCGGGCTTAAAGCTCATGCACGTGACTTTTTATCGGTGCTTTGATAGGTTGTTAGGCTCATAAATCATTAACAAGTTCTTTAATGGCTCCCGCCCATTGGTAGGACAGTACAAGAAGTAATATCCAAGCAAGACACAATCTACTTTGTTATGGGAGTTACTTAATCGATTTCGGATAAAAAAGCTTGTGCAAAATGACTCCGCATGAAATCTCTCTGCTGTCTGTAACTAATAATTGTTTTTAAAGAAGGACGAGCTATTTGCTTCATTTCAAACAATATATGTTCTTCGTGTTCCCTTCTGTCGTCCTTTTATTCAAGACGAATTTTGTTGCAAAGTCTGCTTACTTAACAAATGTTACTTACATTCCTAGAAAAGCAATTAACAACACTCTATAACAGTAATTTTCGTTTCCTCATTGGCAAGTGGAAAAGGCATGCTGGCAGAGGAGACGCGCATGGGAATTGCGGTGAAAACAGACAAAAATTTTGAACTGACACAAGTGTCTGGCTCGCTTTAAAAAGGGGTCACGTTTAGTTTGGAAATTAAAAGGAAGAAAAGAGGAAGGGAGCGCCTGTGGGCAGCTAGCAAAAGAAACGAGATGATTACAATGTACTTGGACATTTTGACCTGTCCACTGCTTGGGTCTGACAATGCACAGGAACACCGAATGTTTGCAAATACTGGATACTTTTTTAGCAATCCCTAAGGTTAGGAAAATGAATTTTAACATAAGCTGTTTTGTCATGATAAAAGCACACAACATGACACTGCATCAAATAATGGCCTGTAAAGCAATTTCAAGGTTGCTTGATTGGAGGCAAAATGAACCGTCATAATATGCCGACTAGAAGTTGCTTTTCTTTTCCTTTCCTTTCCTTCCCAGTCTGGGGATTTCTCTCGCTAATTTTATGTGAACGCTCTATTCCTCTTGCGTTAAGTTTGTTCAAAACTCTGAAGGTAAGGCATGCTGTACGGTCAGTGAAAAAGCATGACATGAATTCCAGAATGTTAGATTCCTTTTAGTGGTGTTGTTTGTTACGGATAAGCATTGATTCGGCCGCTGGTATCTGCATTCAATTCTTCCACTCTTACTGGATACCCGATCTTAGTATTCTTTTCAATTCCGTTGTACCCAAGTGCATGCGGAGAAGCTGCCTAATCAATCAATACTTCAGGTGTTTGATTTCTCCCTCATTTGAAGACCGCGGCCCAATTTTACAACCCCTTAGCAATTCCACCCTTCCCAATTCTTATTCGCTGGAACACGCCTTAGTCGCCGCCCTCCTCTTTAACGCACTGCACACACCTCTTCCGTAATTCGTTGACTTCCTCCCCATCACGGAAAATCGATCTGGTGAAATACACTTCGTGATGTTGGCACAGTTTCCAAAAGTCTTTTCCAGTGCCTGGAAAGTTTTCAAAGTCAGCGGATTTTTTAAATGGGAGTGATGCAAGCCCAATTTCGCTTCGCGAAAGAGCGACCATTCTGTCTAGTCGCTCAATTGTCAGAGTATCATCATTTTCTTTAAGGAACGAGATAAACTGATTGGTTGCCTTTTTCAAACGCATCTCGAAATTCCTCGAGAATGAACTTTGGCGCCTTATTGCCTCACTATGGATTTCCAAAAGTGAAGCGAAAAGGGCACACTTTCTTATGCGCTCATGCACTTGACTAAGAGTTCTCAAATCTGGCTGGTGACTCTCCAGGTAAGGTGTGATGTTTCCCAGGACGCATGTGATGTGGTCCAAGACGTTTTTCATATTAGGGTGTAGCTTCAGACTTTTTTGAACTGCCACACGATTCAAACTGCGTTGCGCTTGCTCAATTTCATGAACGATAATTAAATGATTGTTAAGAGTGAATACTGTGAGTATGTCGAGGGGTCTTACTGTATCTAATGCCATTGACTCGGACAGTGGAAGCTTTTGAATCTTGGTGACGATGGCTGGAGGCTTGCAAAGTTGATGAAAAAGATTCCGTGCTAACGTTGCTTTTTCAATTCCAAGCTTGCAAATTTCATCCTTCACATTTTTTACGTTCTTTAGCGTCCTCTTGACTTGGTTTCCATAACGATAGCTAAATGTGATCGCGGTTGAGCACCGAGGACATCGAAAGAGTTGAACATTTCTACCCATTTCTTTGTCCATCCACGAATCCATTTCTGCAACGGTTAGAATGTGACCGCAGTCGAAAAGTTGAACATATCTTGTCGTCTCTCTTAATTTGTTTTGTCCATCACTTACCATAGAGGAAATCTTTCCCGCGTCGCAAGTGGCACATAATGTGGGGCAGTTTTCCCCGCACAACCCAATGCAAGGGTGGTTGCATGGTAGCCTCTCAGAGCAGGGTTCATCACATCGGGGGCGGTCGCATTCCTCTTCACACAGGTTACTGCACTGGTAATGAGGACAACTCCATTTACACGGTCTGTTGCATGGAGAGCATGGTTTTGAACAGCTTTGAGAGCACTTCGTATGAGGGCAACGTCTACCGCATTTTCTGTCGCATGGTGGACATGGAACTCTGCAGTCGGCTTTACAACGGTGCGAACAAACAAGAATTCGGTTGCATGGACGTTGGCATATTTCATGAGAGCCTCTATCGCGGCACTCTTTACACTTGCCGGGGCATCGATGACCACACGGTAGTTTTGTTAGACAGAAGTTAGTGCATCGTACATTATCAGGTGAATAACTGCAGGGCATCTTAACCTTGTGATTACAAGAGAGGGTCTTTTCTACAAGGACGTTACAGGGATATTGGTAACAGGGTTTCCCACAAATACCCCTGCACATGTGATTGCATCTCAGAGGACGTCGACAAGCTGCCTTGCAGGTAGCTGTTTTGAATTCGATGCACTTAACTCTCTCCTTGTGACCGCAATCATAGGTTTTCTGTACTCTTCGGCGACACTTCACGGTGTTCGGGTCTTGGCTACAATCCATTTCTTGGGAATGATTTCCTGGGCAGTTAAGATTCTTTTCGACCATCAATTGACATCTGAACTGTCTGCAATCCTCAGAGCATTTGCCTGGACACGGGTGACCGCAATCTAGATTTCTTTCACAGCGCTCTTGGCATTTCACAGTTTTCGGATCTTGACCACAAGCCAATTTTTGGGAATGATTCCCTGGGCAGTTAAGATTCTTTTTGACCATCAATTGACAACTGTACTGGCTGCAATCCTCAGAGCATGTACCGGGACACGGGTGACCGCAATCTAGATTTCTTTGACAGCGCTCTTGGCATTTCAAGGTTTTCGCATTTACACCACAAGCCAATTTTTTGGAATGATTCCCTGGGCAGTTAACATTCTTTTTGACCATCAATTGAAAACTGAACTGGCTGCAATCCTCAGAGCACTTACCGGGACATGGGTGACCGCAATCTAGATTTCTTTTACAGCGCTCTTGGCATTTCACGGTTTTCGGATCTCGACTACAAGCCAATTTTTGGGAATGATTCCCTGGACAGTTAAGATTCTTTTCGACCATCAAATCACAACTGAACTGGCTGCAATCCTCAGAGCATTTACCGGGACACGGGTGACCACAATCTAGATTTCTTTCACAGGGCTCTTGGCATTTCACGGTTTTCGGATCTCGACTACAAGCCAATTTTTGGGAATGATTCCCTGGACAGTTAAGATTCTTTTCGACCATCAAATCACAACTGAACTGGCTGCAATCCTCAGAGCATTTCCCGGGACACGGGTGACCGCAATCTAGATTTCTTTCACAGCGCTCTTGGCAACTCACGGTTTTCGCATCTCGACCACAAGCCAATTTTTGGGAATGATTCCCTGGACAGTTAAGATTCTTTTCGACCATCAAATCACAACTGAACTGGCTGCAATCCTCAGAGCATTTCCCGGGACACGGGTGACCACAATCTAGATTTCTTTCACAGGGCTCTTGGCATTTCACGGTTTTCGGATCTCGACTACAAGCCAATTTTTGGGAATGATTCCCTGGACAGTTAAGATTCTTTTCGACCATCAATTCACAACTGAACTGGCTGCAATCCTCAGAGCATTTACCGGGACACGGGTGACCACAATTTAGATTTCTTTCACAGCGCTCTTGGCATTTCACGGTTTTCGGATCTAGACTACAAGCCATTTCTTGAACATGATTCCCTGGGCAGTTAAGATTCTTTTCGACCATGAACTGACAACTGAACTGGCTGCAATCTTCAGAGCATTTACCGGCACACGGATGACCGCAATCTAGATTTCTTTCACAGCGCTCTTGGCATTTCACGGTTTTCGCATCCCTACTACAGGCCAATTTTTGGGAATGATTCCCTGGGCAATTAAGATTCTTTTCGATCATCAATTGACAACTGAACTGGCTGCAATCCTCAGAGCATTTACCGGGACATTGATGACTGCACTTGAGCTGTTTCCTGCATTTCTTTAAACACGTTAACCGAGAAGGACATATATCGCCGCATTTGTTTGTGCATAGGTGTCCACATGGAAGAAAGCGTTCACAAGGGGCGTCACACCTTACTTTGTTCAGATCAAGCGAACAATGCACCATTTTTTCATGGCCACAAGGTAACTTACGTGCCACTATTGTTTCACAGTTCACACCTAGAAGCTCCTCCTCTGCTGTGCTGCACGTTATGTTTTTTTTATGTCCACAAGAAAGCTCGACTTGAACCCTCTGATTACAAAGATGGTCCTCTGGTTTTTCATGACAGACCAGGGTTGCTTCATGACCACATGACAATACTCGTCTTACCTTAATCATACAGTTTTCATATGGTAGTTCCGCTGTAACAACGCTACACGGGATAGACTTCATATGGCCACATTGAAGTTTAACGCTGACCTCTTTTTTGCAGATGCATTCCTCAGGATTCTGAAAGCAAGATAGCATGCGTTTGTGTTTACAGGGCAATTGTTTTTCTAACTTCACCTTGCATAAGACACTTTTTGACTCATTTTTGGCAACATGGCATTTGACAGACGCTTCGTGCCCACATGCTAGTTTGACTTGAACCATCTTGTTACAAATGACTTCTTCAGGATTTTCGTAACATTTTAAAGTCCCCAGATGATCACATGGCAAAGTTCTTGTTACGAGATCCTTGCATGGATTAGTCTCACAATTTCTGCTGCAGATTTCTTTACAAGGGTGCCCACAGGCCCTTAGCCTATCGCATGGCTGATTGCATTTCAATGACGATGGGTTGATGTGACATGGCTTTTGAATGATATGTCCACATGAAGGAATCGTCATGTCCACCTGTATCGTACAGTCATCACAAGGTGAACCAATGTGGCAGGTTTTATGGCACGAATGACCCCGCCCACATTTCCTATTACACTTTTCCTTACACTGAGCCTTGAGGCGTTGTTGGCCGCGAACCGAGGAGCTCTTCTTGCGACCCCGTTTCAGTTTTCTTGAAGAAGGAGGGTAACAAAAACCACTTTGTGACTGTTGGTAACAAGGCAGACTTTGCTGGTGACCGCATGGAAGATCCCTCAAAACCTCAACCTCACATTTCCTTCCTGTGCAGTCCTCATGACAAAATCCTGTACAATCGTGACCACAGTCCAATTTTCGCTTGCACTTCTCACCACACTGAATTGGATCCTCTTTTTTTCGACACATGATTCTTTTCGTATGCTCACATTCCAAGGTAATGTTAATTTCGGCCTCACACTGACACTTTTCTCGGCATTTCTTTGAACATGGATGTCCACAATCAAGAACTTTGTCGCAGTTTTCTTTGCAGTTACTGTGCTCTGTGGGATCGATAAAGCACGGTAGCGTTGTTTCGTGTCCACATGAAAGGAATTTCTTGCAAATAACTTGACAGTTAAATGTGCACTTCTGCCCACATTCTTTAGCACAAGAATGCCCACAGGGCAACTTGTTTTCGCATTTCATCTTACAGGGAAACGTTTCAGGTTCAACACTGCATGGTATTTGTTGTTCATGGCCACACTTGGGGACTACTTTGGTCATTTCGCGGCAACACGGGTCACAAGCTATGGGATGGTGACACGTGCGAGGGCATGTGTGTTCATTAGGACATCTACCAGGACATGGTTTATTGCAATTATTTAACTTGTGGCTCGATACGTGACACTGCCTGTCGCAAGCATGACCGCATGAAAGACGGTCACCACAAGGCATATTGCATCCTCCTAATGGATTAAAGTCACTTTCTTTTCTTACAACTGTGACGTTATTGTGTTTCGTACAAAGAAGCTGTAGACCATCGGCGATGCCATTTTTTGCTTCTAAATCATTGACAACCTCTTTCCACAAATCGGACTTGCTTTTCAGTAAGCTGAAGTTTCCAATGCAGTATAGCCCTTTGCGAGCCCGTGAGAGTGCAACGCAGACTCTATTGGATTCAGCAAGGAAACCGATGCGACCCTCTGTGTTACTTCGCACCAGTGAGAGAAGAATTATATCGCTTTCTTCACCTTGAAAGTTGTCAACTGCACAGACCTTTAGTTCCTTAAAAGCTAACCTTGGCAATTGATCTTGGAGAAGTAGCAACTGACCAATGTACATTGTTAGAACTGTGATCTGTGTTTCCTTGTATCCTTGTAGTAGAAGATATTTGCAAAGTGCCACTATAAACTGTGCCTCGTGATCATTAGCATAGCTCTGTAAACCGCTAACCATCCTCTCGGGTTGTTTGTGGTCAATGAAAAACAAATTGCAGCACATGCCAGATATGTCTTCAAAATTGTTCACCGATTCGTGGTCAACAATTTCGTGGTCATAGATTCTCTTTGTCAGTGCGGCTATTTCAGGGCGCATTCTGTGTTGTACGGATAAACGTTTGCAATCCATGTTGTTCATTACCATCCGCTCAAACAAAGAGACCTCCAAGTTGTACCTTTGTGCTAATTTGTAGACTGCAGCTTTTGGACGTAGTTGTTTGTGATCTCCGATAAGAATGGTGTGCTCCGTATTTGGTGTAAGAGAAGTAAGAATATGGGCTTCCATCACTTCAGCAGCTTCTTCAATGACAACAATTTTTGGAGCTACGTTTTTAAGCACCGAAAGGTATTTAGCTGCAGACGTTGTTGTCATTCCAACTACAGTAGCCTGACGTATGACCTCCTCCGCTTGCTCAAATGAAACTGCCTCTAATTCTGTACAAAAATTTTTATATTCTTGTTCACTTGTCCGAACTTCTACTCTGCAATGTTCACGATAGTTCTCAACCCAGGAAAGATACAATCGCAGTCTATCTAGTCGTTTTAAAGTCCAGATATTGTCGACACGCATCATCTCTGCAGTAGTCATCATTTGTTGGTCTTTAAGCTCATTTTTTACAGTAGAAATGTCAGCAGTAATAATTTCCTTTCCTTTGGTTGAATTTGAGCTGTCGCCGTGTTCCTCGTTCTCTTGTTTTAGGAAATAAAAGGCTTTCCCAAAGACTGTATTAGCTTTCTTTTTGTGACTGACGACTGTCCACCCTTCATCCTCGTCTTCATTTTTAGCTGACTGGTCTTGTCCTTGAAAAAGGAATTCAGCGTTTTCCTCTGAAATTGGCTTCTGGAAATGTTCCTCTGTTTGACTGAAGCTTTGATCATATTGTGAAGAACCAGTTGCTCTTTCTATTGCAGGGTCAGTCAGGTCTGTTTCAGGGTTTGCGTTTTTGTTGTTATCACCGACATCCATTGATGCTTCAGCCAAAATAATATCTTCAATAACCTCATCTGAACCAGTTTCTGGTAGGATTGACCCAGCTTCCATTGCTTCATACTCATCTTCTTCTTCGCCTTGCGTACTCTGATTGTAGGAATTCACCAAATGATTGTCGCATAGCCACAGCCTAAAAGTGTTGTCTGGTCTTTGGCTCTTGTTTGCCACGTAATGGGGAAATATTGCATTAGAGAGCTGGTCTGCGTGTGCGAAATTCATCATTTCCTCTAGATCATCAAATTCCAACAACGGCGGCTGCATGCTTGCCTTTGCAAGACTTTTCTTCCACTTTGTAATCTCGTTGACATGTTCTTTCATCCGGTTGTGGACTTCACGGAATTTGTATTTCAGCCTATTACTTCTGTCGGTGAATTTTTTTAAATTGCAGTCCTCTAATTGGACGCTTTTGCTCCGTGTTCCCACACGAATTATTTCTCGTTTGGGAAGGAATTCCAGGAGCTTTTCCAGGAACTGATCCAGTGCGTGGTTTGTGTAACATACCATCAGCATTGGTGAGTTGTGCTGAGGATCCCATGCATCACGGTTTTCAAGTAAACATCTCACAATTTTAGTCCCAACGAACGTTTTACCAGTTCCTGGAGGACCCTGGATGACAGAGAATTCAGTTGTAATTGCTGTTTTCAGAGCTTCTAATTGAGAAGTGTTTAGGGGAAGTACCTTTACTGGAGGCCAGGCGTCAGTTTGCAAAACAGGTACTGCAGTGGCCTTCCATTCATCTGAGACATCGAGGGCCTTGCTGAGATCATAACAAAGCGGCTGCTGGGAGTCATTACGTCTTAAGTATTTAGGTGGATCGATTTCTTCACTGCACTCGATCAAGTATTTTTTGAACGGTAACGTTGGTCCATCCAGTTCCTTCAACCCTTTAAGAACATGACGGTAGGCTTCAAAATAGGCAGGTGACTCGACCATTTGGTAATTGCAATTCCGGTTCTCAATGTCCCAAACGTCTTGGTCTCCTATAAATTCAATCCCAATTCTGCCCTTTTTCAGTTTCTCTTCATCTCGTTCTACAACCGTTGCAAAAAGCATTGTCTTGAAGTTGTCTTGTGAAAGACAAAGAAAGGTGCCGTATATGAGTCGTGAATGACCCCATCTGCTGGTGTTGAATCCAGAAACATCAATTTGTACTTGATATATTATGCCATAATTCTCAAATTGCTTACCGGAGATGGTAACACTACGGTAAGATTTCATACCAAGCTGATTTCGTTGTTGTCTTGGTATGTTTAGGACCAGTTCGTGAATACCCTCCCTCAGTGGCTCAAGAAAGTCTTCTCGAAGCAATCGAAACTGGACATCGAGGTAATGCTCTGCATTCTCGTATCGCCCCTTTATGATATTCGTGCGCAGGAAAGGTCTTTCTCGATTCGTGATTTCTTTGTTTGTTGGACAGATCGGAATGTATCTAAAATCGTCTGGTGGCTTTCTTCTTCCTCTGTTGGGGTAACGTTTGACGAGTCTTTGCCTTTCACCTTTGATGATGCCATCTCTGGCTTGCTTAAAAGCATCCAACTCTTGTTCCAGTCTTTCTTTCCTTCTCAAATCCGAACGTTCCAAGGCTCGTTTCAACAGGTCATACGGAAGGTCAGCATACGAGCTAGGCAAATGCGTCAAATAGGATGAAAAGACCATGATAAGACATTCAAAAAACTCTTGCCCAGAATCGTGGTCATGTGTGGCTGTTGATACTTGAAAACAATCAAGTAAAGGGGAAATTTTTAATCTCAGGAATGACGAGTCTTTTATTGCAGCAATAATCGTGTTCTTTTCCTCACTTTGAGGTGCCTTGCAGGATACGGCTAACGTGCAAATTAAATCGGAGATGAACTCACCACTGCTGTGCTGCTTCTTTTGAGATCTCATAAGGAACTTCAAATGAGCCATCTCTTCATTAAGCTTACAGACAACCTCGATAGCATCCTCTTTTTTCAAAGATTTGAGGTCCAAGGAGGGACTTTTTCCTTGGAACGGTCCACGAGACGGCGGTCTCTTGTTTTGTGTCGATGAATTCACAGAACCAGATCTTCGTTCGTGTTCTTCTTGGTTTCTTTTAGCTGTGGCAAAAATCAAATGCATTTCCAGCAAGAATTACTTCGTAAGTACATTTATCATTCAATGAGGAAGCAAGTTTAAAAATGATAGTTAACGGTATTGTATAGCGTTGTGCCCACAAATTTGTTACATTGCTTTAAAAGACTGTCCTGGGAAACACCAAGGTATTTGCATCTCCTATTTTTTTCGTTATCGGTGTATTCATTAATTAACTTTAAATGTGGGTTTAGGGATAAACGAGACCCCCAAATGATCGTCCTTATCCAAGGAAATTAGAATGTACATCTATTTACAGATATCATTCAGCAGAAAGACATTCCTTTGTTCTTAGAGTTTTGGAAGACCGTTATTGCTGGTTCGGCCTTAATAAAGTCAGTAAACGCCGACCTTCCACACAGTAATCTGCGGCTGAACCAACTGAACTAACTGGTCGGAAAAGAGCAAGATTACAGGTTTGGAAGACCGTTATTGCTGGTTCGGCCTTAATTAAGTCAGTGAACGCCGACCTTCCATATTCAGTAATCTGCGGTTGAACCAACTGAACTAAGCGGTCGGAAAAGAGCAGGATTTGAAAGCGACGCGAAAACCTCATAATAAGGTTGTGCTTCAGTTCTTGAACAGCGCAATTAGTAATTTTAGTATTACTTCGCGGACATGCGATGATGAGGTTTTCCGTGTGCTCACCTTGAGGTTTGCTTCTGTCAATCGATGATGTCTCACGGTTTCTCTCACGTCCTAGTGAAGCTCCACGTCCACTGCCGTTTTCGCCTTGTCTTGTCGTTCCTGCCATAAAAGGGATTTATAAAGTTACCTATGTCTTTATTTCTGAAAAGTGCAGCAAAGCAGCCCTCTAATTCATTCTATTCTCTGCAAACGCCAGAGCTCTAAACGTAGAGTGTGGAGAAACAATTTTGTGGTCAAATGGTTAGCACAAAAGACGTTCTTTGCTTGAGCACCAAAAAGGTCGCAAAGAACATTAGCGAGCACAATCTCTTGCGATGTTCATTCTTCTTTGCTCAAAATTCTGCAAGAGGCAGTGTCTCTCACAGCCTGAAACTACCCCAGTAGTTCAGTGAAGGTAAACCAGAAAATGTTGGTGGCTGGAACTCAGTTCATTTGGTCTTTGCTTTGAAATTAGTAAAGCAGTAAACCTCGTTGTCTCAGCAACTATTAGAAGAAATTAGAGAGGTGTTCTACAAAGGCGACCTGAATTATATCGTTCATCAACGGAAATTAGCTGGGCTTGGTTAAAAAAATGCTTGAGACTTCATTAAACGTTTTCCAAGTTATCAGATTATGTAGAGACAGGACCGGTTTTCCTCGTTGAGTGTGCATACGTTCATGTAGGATTCATTCTGAGTACTTCCCTGTCCAATAAAACCCAGGTCAGATTTAAGCGTTCCTCACTCGCTTTCGTTTGTCTCATGTTCTTCGCTCGTCTTCAGAGAAATTGGCTTGTGCTATAAATTGATGCTTTCATCATGATCGTTTATCATTTAATTGTAAATTTAAGCCTAGCAATTATATTATAAGAATGTGAATTATTCCTTGAGCTTACTAGCATTTCCTAAGAAGAAGATAGAGCGAACTCTCGAAAAGGGAAAAACAGATGTTCATCTCAGTCACCAACCGCCCTACTTTGAAAAGAAAAATTTGTAGTTTTCCAAGGTGGAGCTATAAATTTTCTCTGAGTATGCCTTTTTTGGCTAAATGATTCATCTCATTACTTCAGGCTTAGGTAGGATATGCCACCAGTTACCGTGTCTAATTGTCACGGGTCATTTTAATAAGTGACATCATTTTGTGGAATCTAATCTCTGCGGAATGGATTAGAGAAGTAAAGAGGCCATAGTTTTCGAAATATCAATATCCAGCTTGATAGTGAAGCAGAGAGGACGAAAACAATAGAAACGAATTGCAATGAATGTGAAAGATATTAGAATATCATCCACTTTCCTCCTCTGTCTTTGTCGTCTAAACCTCTCTTTCAAGCTGAACTTTAATATATCGAAAGTGGCCTATTAACTGATAGTCGGAAAATTCAGGTTTGCTAAGCTTTACCCTTTACTGTAAAGAATTGCAAACTATTTTTGAAAAAGTGCCTAGACTAAAACAGCGCAGATTGACGTTATTCTGTGAATTACAGTTAAATACCACATAGTTATGCACATACAATTTCTAATTAAAATCATGACATTTACATCTTACAATTTTTAAACCTGCGATCTTCGCCGTTTACTGTCGCATTATCACTAAACTTTCCTCTTGCATATTCCACCAACTGACTTCCCAAACGCTATGGCTCTTAGTTCACGTACCTTGTACCTTACTGGTGCTTGGTTGGCTATCCTGGGATGTTTCCATTTTCAATGGTTTTGGTCGGGTTTGGTTTTGTATTGGCTCCTTATCGTCTCCAGGATCTGCAAAAACTTATGAGTATTTAACCACACTTTGCCCAAAGTAGAGAAGATAGAGCATTGAGTTCGTTGGAAAATTTAGTGGACTGTTGGACTCACCTTCCTTTCTGCCCTTGAATTTGCTTTTTTTGTCTTCCATTTTTCTTGCCCAATAACCCTTCTTTCTGCCATCTGGAATAAAGAAAGCAACCCAATCTAACGTGTACCCGAGTTTTGTCAGAGACAAAGTCGAGTCTCACTGCTTGCTCCGCAGAACCCTTATATTCCCAGGCCCAAACAAGGTAACACAATATTTCAGTCTCACTATCGCTAAAGAAGAGACCATTCTATGGACCACAAAAGAAACGTTAAACAAAATTCCTGATAAACTGGGGTTGGAAGCCTTGCTTTAAATCAAGTCATCTTAATTTCAGGGAGGGTGGGCCTTCTCAAAGGTTCACTGGCAATCGATTCAGGCCCTTAGCATTTGATTTTCTAGCACTGCTTTGCACTGTATAAGCGTGAATAAAATGATGTTTTCAACGTGTTGACACCAAACACAGCAAAAGCATCGAATGATGCACTGACTCGCGATTGCCGTGCTTTGTTGTGTGCAATTTTCCTATTTTCTTTTCTTTTCTTCATCAAGTTATTGCATTAGAGAGCTTAACCAAGGGCGTTTTCAGAGTGACAATAAACACTAATTCATTTTATTTTTATTTTTTCCTCAAATTTACCACCAAACCGTCCATGTAAGAAGCAATGTTGAAACAAAAACTTGACACAGTCTCGAGGCAGTTGAAGGGAAATCGCCCCACTTCCGGCTTCATGGTCCGTCTGACAAAAATGCTTGGAAGCTCTTTCTGGTCTTTCGAACATCACACTAGCAACTACGTTAGCTATACTATTGTTACTTCCTGCCTTTACCTGGTTTTTCATCTGCAGATGTTCCACAAGCTCCC
>NC_090892.1:42823763-42831263 GCF_036669925.1 Montipora capricornis
TACCAGATCCAGAGGCTACAGTCTGTACAGAACTGAGCCGCTTGTCTCGTTAAGCGTCTTTGTAAATTTGATATTTCATCATTACTTTTTGAGTTCCACTGGTTACCAGTGGAACGTCGTATTGTTTTTAAGATCTTATTATTGGTTTTTAAATCTCTGAATGATTTAGCCCCTACTTCTTCTTTATTAACACAGTATATTCCTAGTCGTAGTCTCAGGTCATCCAATCTTTCTCTACTGGTTGTTCCAAGGTACAAATTAAAGACTTATGGTGACAGGGCCTTCGCAGTGGCTGGTCCACGGCTGTGGAATGTTCTGCCCATTCATATGAGACAGCCTGGTATTTCAATACCTATTTTTAAGAAACGTCTGAGGACATACCTTTTCAAAAGATCTTTTTTGTAATTATTTGGTAAATTAATTCTAGTGGTATTGTAAAGCTCTATAGTGCAGTTAGTGGATATGGCGCTACATAAATATATTCATTATTATTATTATTATTATTATTATTATTATTATTATTATTATTATGTCTGGCGAGAAAGGCTGCTATCTTCGAAGTCGCAATGTTATGCACAGTATGAGATGTGCGGTGCAAAACAAGGGAATCGCCTTAACATACAGAAAAGTCAGCTATTGGTCCATTTTTTAGGTTGCCGACTCAGTAAAACCAACTTTGAGATTAAGTTAAAGGCTTGATCAAGGCGCCTCAAACTTGTTTGT
This sequence comes from Montipora capricornis, assembly GCF_036669925.1. NCBI lineage: Eukaryota > Metazoa > Cnidaria > Anthozoa > Scleractinia > Acroporidae > Montipora > Montipora capricornis. The sequence goes on from NC_090892.1 coordinate 42,824,487, forward strand.
AGGTGCCTTTTCCTTCACCTAAAATAGTTTGTACTGGCCATTGGAGAATTAAAGTTAAAGTTCTCCGGACTTATTGAACCCAGCACTTTGTACTTTAGAGTGTGGTATTTTCTGTAATCACCGGGGCCGAACTTTCGTAGGGAAAGGTTCAGTGCATGGGGACAGCATACGTTAATCAAACTGATGATCTGAAACCGGTGTCTGACACGTGCACACTGCAGACTAACTCTAAATGACAGTTATTGAAAGCTAACCGACCACGTACAGTAAGTTAAGTTGTCGAAAGAGAGAAATGATCCTCGCTCTTTTCAGGACAATTTGAGCAATTGGGTTCGAATTCTGTTGGAGCCACCTGAATTTTTCAAGTGCCTATAAAAGACAATTGCTCAGTCTGTCCAGAAAAGAGCGAGGATCATTTCTAGTCTCTTTCGTCTATAGACCGCACTTCAAATATATATTCATTTCTTTCAATTTTAAATTGTCTTGAACTATATTTCCCTGGCAACCAAGTCTTCTTCGCTTACCACGAGAATTTGCATTTGCAGGGGTTTCTATGTGCCAAATTAAGGCGTTCAACCTCTAGTGTGACAAAGTTGTTGACTCTTTGCATTTGACGGTTGCATCAAATTACCTTTAGGCTTTTCCCACTTTCCTTCATGTTTATCATAGGTTTTACTCCATCTATTTTTCTGTTTTCCCCTGTTCCTTGTCATGGTCCTTCGGGAAAAACCAAATGCAGACAATTAATGTGACAAAGTGTCCCCAAAATGCTGCTCCTCAAGTAAGGATAAACAGCTGAATTTACCCTAAGCTAAAAACAACGCTAACTTTTACCCTTGCCTAATTGTTGGAAATAGGTAGAAAAGGCTTTGACTTAAAGGGACACTTTGTGTTGGATATCAAAATTGGGTTGCATCTAATTAGATGCATTTCTGGGCATAAGTAGCACAGTCTTTCATTCTTATTATTTTCATTACTTTTAGTCTCACTTGGAATCCTTGCGCGGCTTTATGGAGTCCAATTAAGAACTGAGTTAAGCTTTTAATCAGGAGCAAAAAGCACAAAATCAGCACTGATAAAATTCAAACAAATAATATTTTGTGGTTACATTATTCTAACAAACATTCGCTTTGCAGCGTTTTGTGCCGGGAGAAAGAAGTTTCGACAGCCGCAAATAGAACGATGGAATTTGGCATATAAACGACTCGTACATGAACGAATTTGGGAATTAAAAAATCAAGGCAATCATTCGTGCTGTCACTGAATAGATTGTATCACACTGCTTACCTGGATGACCACTGTTAAGAAAGCTCAGTGCAATCTGCTTAGTCCGTGTTTCAGTAACTTGCTACGCCTGTTGAAGGTCACTTGAGCCACTAAGAAATCAAGTTTATAAAAATGAGGCTCTATTTGTCTGTGTCAAGATGTTTAATACAAATAGAGAGAACATTTCCAAATGGTACTGATTGTCATCGTTCCTTTATGGTTAACAAAGTCATTCACATCCTTCTCAGCTTCCAAAGACAAACATAATTGTCTGGATATACATAGATAGGTTGGATACAAACGAGAAATAAAAGTATTTTTCTTTCTCGGTATAGTCGAAAAACCGTGATGAAAAAGAAAAGAAAGTTAAAATAGCAACGAAGAAGCCAGCCGTAAATCTACGCATGGGAAAAATCAGTCAAGTTGGGGAAATAAGGAAAACTTTGCAAGAAAGGTATCTAGACAATTAGCTTCTTGTTCTTTTCTAGATCGATCGACAACGAGTGATCAGTTGTCGTAGATTCTTCATTCCAAAACATTAACGCTTAATTCTAATTCTCTTTGAAAGGGTTTCATTTAATTTTGTTTTAATATTAGCCTAACATTAAAACAAATCGAAACACGATTGAACTTAAAATTTTAACGACCATGTGTAAACGAAAGTTAAGAAAACGGATAGACTGAAACAAGCACTAAAGCAAAATATAATTTTTTGGACTCAGTGCCTCGAGAAGAAAATAGGTTTTAAGGTACATTAACTGAAACAGGTCCTGATGGCAGTTAATAGTCAGTTCCTTAGTTATGAAGTCTAAGCCAATTCTTGCGTAACATCTTGGCTTATTCAGTGTTAGCTTGGGTTAAACGTCCACAAAAAATGCGTCCGCCAAAAATCTGGTCCGCCTAGGACTTCAGGTTTTCCAGTAATTTGATCAAGATCACATTGGACGTGATAAATACTAGAATAACTAAAAGTTAACTCATATCATATCATATCATATCATATCATATATCTTTATTTACCCTCGGATTTTTAGAGTAGCTTGGTGTAGCTAATATCTCCGAGCATTTACCCCCCCCCAACCATGATACACCATAGAAGACAGACCACAACACCAGGAACTACATGCCCTACTCTTTGCGATAAGTGTGCGGGTTCTTTTACCTAAAATTGAAAGGATTCTGCTTATCTTGGTGATAAACTCTTGTGTAATTGTCGTACACACCCCAATGCGCACGATAGATGCTTACCTTTGCAGCACCCGGGGAAGGAGCAGCTACTAAGAAATGCTGAGAAATGCGACAAATAAAAGTCGTATCTTACTTCATATTCTCTGTAAAAGTGACTGATTTCGAAATACGTTCTCAGAATTCAACGCAGAGGACCCACATCCCAAGTATTTTAGCGAAGATTATTATAGATTCCAAGAACACTTGCCTTTGTCTCGTAATTTGCATCGTGTCTTGGAAATCTAAGTGGGGGAAAGATAATAAAAAGGACAGCGGAAACACGGAACGGGGATTCTTTAAACATAAATTTCTAAGTTGCCAAGAAAATTAAGTCGTTGCCAGATATCATGCCTGTTTACAGCAAAGGAATGGACACTGGGTAGGCTTCCCATTGTGGATTGTGCAAAAAGCAGAATCTTCATTCAGAAAACGAGACTTGAATCGGAAAGGAATAAAGACCCGTATTTCTTTGCTAATGAATGCGTGTTTTTTTTTTTATAACGACACTACTGAGTTCTTAACGAACCACAGGTACTGTTTATATGATCGATGATGTCTATGCTGATATCATCTGTTGGTTTACCATTTACAGGTAAGATTCATGCGATCATGACTAAAACACCACACGAGTACATACGGGTAACATACGAGTAACATACGAGTAACATACGGAACATACGGACACATACGAGTAACATACGACTAACATACGAGTAACATACGGATACATACGACTAACATACGGATACATACGAGTAACATACGGATACATACGAGTAAAAAAATACGAACATATACGAGTAAAATTCATACCAGTAAATTTTTATGCAAAGTAACGACAACTTAAGTAAAATATTACGCATTACTTCCCCGACTAAGGGAAGTTTGCGTTACAAGAGCAAAGATATTTGATATTAAACTGGTGGCCTGGGGGTCATGCCTGGTAATCTGATGTGCGCAAAAAATAGCCTGTCGCGCAGTGGATGGTCTTCACGCGTTCGATCTTTACCGTGCACTGAACAGATTGAAGAGCGTAATACTGATTTACAGATGACACATTTGAGAAAGGAACCGTGATGTAGATGTAACTAACAGTGGTAAGTGAAGTGTTTTTGCTACCGCAGATGATACCAAAAATCTGCTTTAGTTTTGTAACACGAACAACGTTTGTATATAGTTAAGTAAAGAATTTAAGTGCGGACTCTAGGTGAAGATCGGCTTACAGCCCTAAAACCACGTGTGAAGTATTGTTTTCCGAGTGTGTCTACTATTTGAGGATCGCTTTATGACCAAAATAATATATGTAGTAGTTAGTTTAGCAGAAAAACTCTCGTATTACTCGTATGTATTGGTATGTATCCGTAAATTAGTCGTATGTATCCGTGTGTTAGTCGTATGTATCCGTATGTTACTCGTATGTTAGTCGTATGTTAGTCGTATGTGAGTCGTATGTATTCGTATGTATCCGTATGTTCCGTATGTTACTCGTATGTTACCCGTATGTACTCGTGTGGTGTTTTAGTCATGATCAGATTCATGCACACACTATCCAATCAATTGCAAAGGCCAATGAAAGGCAATATTAGGAGTTTACGAACAATCTACATGCATGACCCTAGGTCACAGACAGACCCCACCGTCAACCTCAAATGCTTCTTAAAATTCTCATTGGTGACCATTCAAATTGCACTGTATTGCAATTTGCAGTAGTTTTCAAATCTCTTCCCGTTGTATTTTTGGGTTTAAAATGTGTATGAATTGACTGTTAACGAAAATGAAGATTAACTATCACCAAATTTTTCCGTATGATTACCTGCTTAGTGAGGCTGTAGCTCCCTCAAACTCTGACAAGGATGCTTTCTAAAGAAATATGGAACGGTTTTACTCGTGCAGCTAAAATTAATTAAACGCCTTTAATTCCCTGATATCAGTTCTGTTGGAAATTCGCTCTTACAAAAATCAATCGCGGAAGAATCAGGTGGATGGTGTAATTATCATTTATACTTTAAAAAGAAGCACGTACGATTGTCGAAACTTGCTTTGGTTTTTGTTATGATCAACTCAATTGCCAGAGTTCATGAGAAATGCATCCACATTCAGCTCAGCTCATTTGGTACCTTAACGACTCCAGTCCAAGAACTTGTCTCCACTTATGTCGAGGTTTGATCATAATTAGATGCACGCCCAATTTTGACATCCAACACGAAGTGTCCCTTTAGTCTAAGCATTTGCTACCTATTTTTATAAATAAGGTAAGGGTAAAGGTTAGCGTGATGTCTCTAAAAAGGCTTACGGTGTATGAGGCCACCTAAGCAGAAACAGCCATAAGCCAAAAAAAGGACTTAGCCGAGTGCTGGAACATGTAGATGTAGATGCAAATGATTTGTTGTTATCTGATAAGTGTAATTTGATACCGTTTTAAGATTCTGCAAAGCTGGCAAAAGAAGAAGAGAGTGACAGGATATAGGATAACATCTAAGCGTAGCGCAGTTCCACAAAAGCCATGGGATCACTCCGAAACTCGAGGAATATGAAGGGAAAAATGTAAACAAACTTTGTGATCCCGAATGAAACAAATCCGAACCATTCCAATATGTTGAATCTAATCTTTGCCGAGACAGCTTCGACTCAGCTGACCAATAATTTCAGGTCACGCAGCAGTGGTTGTTTCCACGAACGGCTTCCTCTCTTTCCGAGAACCATTAGCAAACTGAAAATGGCTGAGATTCTTTATCTTCGAATTGTTTGGTGTCCAATAAAAATTTCCGTCAAGGTTCTTCAATAAAGGGAAACATGTTGCGGCAAAAAGACTAGAGAACTTGTGCGAAACCACAGCCTCATGGAAAGTGGAAAAGAAGGTAGAGGACGATAGCGAGGGACTCGCGGACGAGGAAGGCGCAGAGATGCAGACACATGGATAAGGAAGGAGCACAACGCGTTCCACTTTATTTTCTGTTTTGCTGATTAATAAAAGCGAAAGTGGATTAGGTTCACATTACAACCAGGTTGACTTTTTCCAACATGATTTGACGTTAATCTATTTTGAAATAAAAATAAATGTAACTTAAAAAAACACGATTTAAGTCCCGATTCAAGAAGGGTTTTGAATCACAACTCTGTAAGTTAAATTCATTGTTCTTTGAGCCAGACTAGCATCAAACCACCTCTAGTTGCAAAACTCGTACGCCTAAAGAAACATTGCTGCTTGCAAAAGCTGCGAACTACGAAGAGACATTTGGTGGACAAGTCACTATTCGACAGTTTCCGTCTTTGTAAAGATTTTAGTATGTGCTTTCTTAACTGTGAATATACACAATCTATGCCCGTAAAAGGCGTGTACAAAAACTTTGTACGTTTTCGGTCAATTTTTTTTGGCCGTATAATAAACTTTTAGCAATAGTTAACCCTCCAAAACGTCTTTTGCACGACGTCAGATATTTAAATCGCCCCGAGAGAGCATTTTTCGTCGTGTCGAGTTATGGCCAATCATGTGTAAAGGAAAATCATGATTTGGCAGCTGCTTAAACCTTGACTTTTTCTCTGTCCAGAAATTCACTTCAGCCATAATGGATGCTTAAAGCTTTTCGATGCTTAGATCGACACAATAAACAATAAACAATTACATACACTTAGTGACTAAAATTCATGAATTCGAGGTCTTCTGCACAGGTATTATTAATGCAAGTCTGATATTGGATGATTGATTTTGTAAATTATGTTGATTTAAGGGCATTTCATGGTATTTCTGTTTTATGGAAAGCAACATGATTTACAAATGTTGCTCATTATTTATTAAATTATGCCAAATTTCAGTCAAAGACGTTATTAGTCACAGACTAATAACGATAATCAAAAATAGAATAAACAGCTGTCTAAACACTCTCTCTAGTAACCTATCAATTTGGTTTGAGTAAACCAGCTTTCCAGTACGATCCGTTGGTGGTAGTGTCAGTAGTTAGTGCTGTAACACATGCAGCAGAGTCCCAGTCGATTCTGCGATTTGTCTGTAGATGGTGTTCAGCAATGTTTTCTCATTGCTTTCTTATCATTCATTTTACCCGTCGAGGACTGCAGTTCGGGCAGTCGAAAGCTCGTAGTTTTTAATCATTTTAGCCAGAGATCGCTTTTTAAATTTCAACCATGTTTCACCCTGGCTGCGGCCCTTCAATATTTTTAAGCAATGTTATTGTTGATGTCACCGTTTCTCGTCGCTTGTCTGTGTTCAGTCAGTCTAGTGTTCAAATTTCTGCCGGTCTCACCGATGTAAGTGGCCTGGCAGTTGCA
>NC_090892.1:42841263-42873763 GCF_036669925.1 Montipora capricornis
GGATTTCAAACCGGAATGAAATTCTTTCTCCAGTACAAAAACAGGGGCGAACTCACACCGGTATGACATTTTCTGGTGGTATCATGTAAACGAATGCAGAGCCACAAGAGGGAACCGGAATGAACTCACTCCAGCATGAAAGTCGCCTCGGTATCATGTAAACACCTCCTTAGAAGGTCAAAGGCAGTGGATCAGAAAACTTCCATCATACCACTCATTCATGCGTGTGCTTGAGTAAGCCCCAGCAGAAAAAGGGTAGGTAATACTGCCAGACCAAAGGGTTCTCGACACTGTGGTAATAGGTCACGATTTAGAGGAGAGGACATGATGGTGCAGCAGGGGGAGAGGAGTTGCATTCCTGCTCTGCAATGACTAATTTGACATGTCCAAATGAAAATAACTGAAACAAAACTGAAGGAATGTCAATCCATGCTCTTGGCAGAATATTAATTGTATTTGAAGCATCTGATGCATTTCTAATAATGTATATTTGTAATCTGCTAAAATGTATATTTGAGAACCTGCCAAAATGATCAGGTTTCAGTTGTGATTAGGCAGGATAAGTCACTATTTGACAGTTTTAGTCTAAATTTATGTATTAAGATTTCATTATTTGCTTATTATGTAAACATGAGTATGCAACACTTGGTAAAGGTGTGTACTTTTGGTGTACACACCAAGGTGTGTAAAGTATATTTTATAGTCTGGACAGTTACTTATCTACTGGATAAAGTCATCTATTCTTTGAACAATTGGGGCCTGGTACTCTATTAAAATCCTGGCATTTTCAAGATACAGTATACCGGTAAATATCATTCCTATGCATAACTGGGACAAAAAGAGCAAGCATAATAGTTGCAGGTAAGCCTTTTTCTGCCAGGTTTAAGTAGCAGTGAAATTTAGTCATGTCACCCTGAAATTCAATGAAACAGAAATATATTCAGGCATGAAAATCAGAGTCATTCATAACAAAGAAGGTTTGGTATTATTTCTATAGCCATGTCATTTTATGAAGGGTATATTCACTGTTTTGCTTGGAAAAATGATCATTATTTAGCCATTGTCACAGATTAGCCCAAAAATCTCTTGATTTCAGGTTGTGATTGCTTCAAGATTATTCCCTTTTATACTGGTATTCATTTTCAATGCCTTGATGTGGACGCTTTTTGTCAAACCTCTCAGAGGTTCCACGTCTTCTGCCCAAGCAACGGTGACTAACACAGGATCAAACTTCTACTGTGAGTGATTAAATAGCCCAAAAATGTTTCCAAAATTTATATGGGGTAATAGTACAGAAAAGAGTAGCTCCCCATTTCAAGCGGTAAAAGAAGTTGTTTCAGCAAACCAAAGAAGCTCCTGGTCTTGTGTTTAAATGAAGAATCATAGACCAAATCGGCTAACTCAATGTTGTATCCAATTCAAACCCTTTGGGAATAAACTGCTTTGTTCCAGGTATTTCCATATCATTTAAATGTGAATGCTATGTTATAACGCAAATACAGCACGCAAAGAATCTTAACCCCAGAGATCTGGGTTGGGTACAACATTGAGTCTGCTCTCTGAATTAGTAGCACGCTGTGGTTACAAAAAAGTAACATGTCTAAAGTGATGACACAACTGACGTCTACTCCAACATATATGGAGAAAATGTTGTGAAGCAGCTTTATAGATTGCATTATAAAATTAAATGAAAGAAATGATAGTTTGCATCTCGACCCTAGCTGTAATCTCAAGGTCTGACTTAATTTTGAGTTATTTTTGAAAAAAACATTTTGCTGATTGGCTCTTCCTCACAGACATTTGAATTCTCCTTTTTCAGCCAAAAATTACAAGATCTTTTGAAAGAGTTTTTTTTCCTTTGAGGAATACTCCATTTAATATTATTACTCGCGAAAAAACGACACAGAACCCAATATGTGGGCCAAGTTGGGCAGGGAAAGGGAATATGCTGGCAAGGCTCGGATGAAACCACCTACCGGAGGGACCGGATGAGGGGCGTCGGCACATGTCGCCACACCGAGGGGGTGCCTCATGTCTGTGCTGCAAGGCGGGCATGGTGGCTTGTCCTGGGGCCAAGGTAACCCAGTCCATCAGTAGAACAACATGCCCTCTCCCTGACGGCGCTTCAGCACAGGGCTGAAGGGGTGCCACGCCCAAAAGCCGAGCAATGCGAGGGTTACCCTGTGCTGAGGCCGATCCTAAAGACCCCTTCTCCACCAAACTACAAGCGGAAGACCGATCGAGAAATTTGGGAGAGTGGGGTGGTAGACGATCGGACCCGCGTAATTAAGTCTTATTATTATGTAATTATTAACTAGGGGTTTTTTTTGGAGGAAAAAAGCAATGAAAGTAGAATCCAAAGAATATTTACTAATAACAAGTATAAAATCCCGTAGCGTCCAAGTCCCAAGAGACAGCAAGTGTTCTCTAGCGGCTGTAAGGGTAAACAGACAACAAAGTTATTAGTGATTAAACGTCAGGACAAGAAGCTAGATTCTTCGGCACTTGTAAGATTGTTTCCTTTGACGTCAAGATGTAGCTCTTGGTAGGCATCAGATTTCCAACGACCAAGGACTTTAATCAGCCAATCAGGTAGACCAGCGGCACCAGCCGTAGTTGTGGCTCCAATGCGGAAGCTGTGAGAGGCATAGTGGGTGCTGTTCACCCCACAGACGTGTAGGAGGGCTTGTAGATTACTGGTAAGGAAGGAACGGGTGAGATAACGGCCATCGGCAAACTGGAAGAGGGGCTGAGCAGGTCCTTGTGTTGATATTTGAAGCATGTAGTCTCTCAGGGTGGTGATAGCGCAGACCGTTGAGTTTTATTTAGCAATAATGAGCTTGGCTGATTCCTGGAAGGGGTCAGTTTTGGACTTCTTAATTGTAACGTCCAATGAGAAGGGCCGAAAAATAGTTGGCTGAAACGATATGTCCGACCTTGACATATGGGAGGCAATGTCAAAGTTACCGCTGCAAGTGAATTCAGTGCAGCGAAGGGAACCAAAAAAAGCCCAAGTGAAGGCCGCCCACAGCATGGATGAATCGGGATCAAGGGACTGGCCTGGTTTTAATTTGTCATGAATACTATGTAGGATAGAGATTGTAATGGGAAGGCGGGTTCGCATAGGAGTATCGAGGGACGCCTTAATGCCACGAAGCGTCTTGTAAAGCAGCGGCATAGAGGTGAAATCCAGGGAATAGCCAAACTCAACATGCAAATTTCTAACTGCTGCCAGGTAGACCCTATAAGTACCATGGGAGACGGCAGATGACAGGTGTGTTACAAATGTAACAACGTTGTCTCGCGGGCAGGCAACAAGGGGTACCCCGACGACACTGAACGATAACCAAGGCAAAAACGGATAAAATGACGCTCCCCAGCCGAATAAGATCGACGGGTTGAAGCGGCAATGGACTTAAAAATGAAATTGGCCGCTTGCACGGTTAGACTCTCAGCAGGTAAGCAGGGATGGGATAGGGAGTAGGCGATGCATCTGTTGCGAGGAGGCGGAACCGGGACACCGGTTCCGCGAGAGAGAGAGAGACTATCAGCAATGCTGTTGTCTAGCCCGGGGACATGTTTGGCGGTGAAGGTAAAGTTATATTTTAAGATTTGGAGAGCAACCACAGCCTGAGTGTTGCAATGGAAGCAAATTCTACGGTTTGCCCAAAGGGGGCCCCACACCATGCACGCCAAATGGATAGGAAAAAGCTCCTGCCATGTAATGCTGATGCCCATAGAAGTGTTCAAGAATTGTTCAGGGAGCCATCCACCTTGGGGCCAAAGGTTATTGAAAAATGTCCCATAACCGATGGCACCGGATGCATCGGTGAACAAGTGAATTTGCGGTGAGGGTTCAGAGAAGGGGGGGTGGGGGGGGGGGAGAAAAAGGCTTACCCCATTCCAGTGGGAAAGGAAAAGTTGCCACAGGACAACATCCTTCCGAAAGTCGTTGTTGAGAAAAATAACCTGCCCCGAGTGGTTATGGCCCTTGGTCAGTTGAAAAATGCGCTGCAGAAAGGCGCGACCCGGGGAAATGACACGGCAGGCAAACTGCAAGGTCCCAATAAGGGACTGCACGTCCCTTAAATAACAAGAACATTTGTGTGACCAACTAGAAAACGTGGCCCTTGCTTTGAGAAGCTTATTCCCTGGAAGACGGGCCTGCATGAGTACCGAATCCAGGGTTATTCCCATAAACTCGAGGGTGGTTGAGGGACGGAAAGTTTTCTTGGGAGCTATAGGGATATTTAATTCCTCAAAGAAAGTCAGCACTCGGCAGAAGGCAGTGGCACAGTGGAATGTGGAGGGGGGGAGGAGGGTTGAACGATGAAAAAATCATCCAGAATGTGAATGACAGATCGAATATTAAGGTGGTGTTTTACCAACCATTCCAGGGCGTCAGAAAACTGTTGAAGAGGAATGGGGCGCTACGAAGACCAAAGGGAAGGACTTTGTCAAAATAGTGCCGACCCTTCCAAGACATGCCCAAGAGTTCCCAGTCTTGTGGGTGGACTGGGATAATGCGGAAAGCGGACTGAATGTTGGTCTTTGTCATAAAGGAGCCAGGGCCATGCTTAAGTAATAAGGAGATTGCGTCATTAACTCCTTTATACTGAAGGGTGAATTCTTCGATGGGAATGTTTGCATTTATGCTGTCAGCGGACCCTTTGGGATGGGAGAGGTGGAAGATTGTACGCCACTTATTGGAGTCCTTTCGAGGGACTAGTCCGAGGGGTGAATTTGAAAATTGGGAAAAGGGAAACTTCAAAGGGGTCCGCCACCCTACCAAGTTTTACTTCGTCCAGCAGGTTCTTTTCAATCGCCTGAGGTTGCTGGAAAGCAGAGGGGAGGCTCTTAGCTTGACGGGGAAACCGCGTGCCCTTGTAGCCTACCCGAAAACCAAACCATGACACAGAAAATTAACAAATTGTTTATCCGGGTGAGTCTGAAGAAGAGTGTGAAGGAGGGAAACGTTGACAGGGGCGACTGGTATTTGGCTCTTGACGACTTTATCGGTTTGATGACTTCTTATCACTAAAGCTTCGAGATTTTGCAGGGGATTCGTTGTGACTGGAGGATGGGTGACGTGAAGTGACGTGACGTGAAGACGTGAAGCTATTAGTCTCTCCCCTCGGGGCTTTTCAGGACTAATTTACAATGTTTCTCGGGGGACTTTAGCCAGAATGCTTATTACACAGTTTACAATTTATTTTAGGAAGTGAAAGATACCCCCGTCCAGATAAGGTCAGACCACAACACCGGGGACTACTTCCCCTATTCTTATCGAATACTGAATGGGTTCTTTAACGTCCCATACTTTTTTATTTTTCAGCAAGTGTTATGAGACGGGACCTCCGGTTTACAGTCCTTATCCGAGAAGACTTGAAAGTCTAACAATTTGCAGATGTAATTACAAAGGTAGCACATCCTCCTCAGTTATTTTAAGACCCTGAGTGTTGGTCCGGCCTGAGTCGAACTCACGACCTCCCACATGGCAGCCCGATGCTCAACCAACTGAGCCACCGGTGCGTGGGTGTTCCCCGTTGCAGGTTTGGCAGCGACGGCTGAAGGGGCAGGGGTCTTGGCTGCATCGGAGGCCTCGGTTGTAGTTGGCCTAAGGGCAGAAAGGGAGCACCCATGAGAGAAATGGTCCCCGCTCCCACAAATGGTACAGCAAGATTTTGCCTGTCCTGTGAATTTCAGCAGGTACAGTTGAATATCCCGTTCCCCCCAATTAATTGAAGGTGTGCAGGACGCTTCCTTCGGAAATCTATATCGTAGGAAAGCCAGGCAAAGCCAGCAAATTTGCGTTGAGCAGACCGCATAATCTCCTGGGGAGATCGTGGTCAACAAGGGAGGAGTTTTCTGGCAGCAGGGAATCAAACTCAACGAACTCACCTCTCAAAATTGCTTGCCTTGTCTTGTGTGGAACGTGCGCTGGGATCGGAGAAGTTGAACATGAGGATGAGGCGTAGAGAAGTTCCCGAAAGTCGACTGAGTGAGGAGACTTGACACAAAGGTAGGGTCAGACAGTTCGAACGGTGGATTGGACGGCCTTCCTCTGGGTCTTAAGGAAGTTTGTGCGGGCTGATTCGTATTGGTTGTGGTTGAACGGGCTCTTGTGGGAGAGGGCTGGCTTTGATCGGAGCGTCTTGTTCCTGGGTGATTTTCCCGCCTTTCAGGTACTTAAAAAGACGCCAGTTGGGATGGAATTCAACCGCTCGAGGAGATGTTCACGGCACCCAGTAATGGGCAAGTTGTTTTGTGCCAATAGAAGGTGGAGCACTTCGTTGGACAAGGTCGAGGAATCCATGGAGAGACGTGTATAACCTCTGAAAAAAGGGCTTACTGCACGCAACGAAGGCAAAAATGAAATGCCTTCAGATTACAGAACATGTGGTACCAAAGAGGCCACCACGTGATAGGGGCGCGGCGCAGAGATTGAAATGTTAATGACCATATCTGATATAAAGATTACAACCTGGGGGAGGGGGGATTCCCATATAAAAAGGACGGGATGCCCGTTGTACCTTTTAGGCGTTAGAAAAGCGGTTTTGGTACCTCTCAGGGTGTTCAGCCTCAAAAGGTCCACAGCAGGAGCTTTAGTGGTACCTTCTAGGTATTGAGCCGAAAAATTATGACAGTGGACATTTGACAATTAACTAATTTTTAATTTTGTCTAATTAAATCTCTTAGGGGTGAAAAGGAGGACATGCCACGCCCACAGGACAAAATCTTGGTACCTCTTGAGGTTCTTTTCAAAATATCCGACGAGCACCCCCGTCCTTTTTATATGGGTTTTCCCCCCCCCCCCCCCCCTCCCCGGGATTAGAACTGATATTTTTCACAGTCTATTAATGAGGTTAAAAGTTTAATAAAGAAGGTATTAAATATTTGGTGATGGTCTCCTTTGTCGTTGTCCTGATAGCCACCATCTACTGCAGCTCTGGGGTGATAATCAGCCTGGTTTTTTGGGCCCTCAGTTTTCACTCTCATCAGCAGGTCCTTGGTATTAGTATCCAAAGAACAATGCCAGTCTGACTTCACTGTCTTCATTGTGGAAAATCCTCATTCACAAGCAGTATGTTAAATGGACCACCTTCATGATGTTAGAACAGTTGTTCCTTTCACAAACCCCTTTGCTGATTCTCTGCCACATATTAAGTGGTTGTAGATAGACATTCAAAACTACGAGGAACAACAACAGCACACAAGCGCTCACGTATGGCACAGAGCCATGGTGCAATACCATTGGCCGGTGGCTAACAAAAAATGTGTTCTTCTCAGGTCAGCGTGCCCTGTTTTATTTGCCTCAGATGTCGTCCGTACATTCCTTCGTGCGTATTAACAGCTTTCTCCAAATGTTTGCGAGACATGGATGATCCTAACTTGCTAACGTTCGCGAGTGGATATTTTTCTCACTCGCAGATTATCAAAATCACTTGCATTTTGCGAGTTTGCGAGTGTTAACTTTGAGCCCTGTTAATGAAACAAAATGTAAACAATGATATCATTAAAGATTTCCTTACACTCAAGGCACACAGGCATTGATCCTTGCCAGTGTCCATTGCTGTGAGGACCCTGGTCTCATCCTGTCAAAAGATACTGAAACTCATTGGAAATAGCATTTGTGTATATTAAGATATTCTTGGAGGGGTATGCCCTTACCTCCTTAAAGGTGCTTGATTTCTTGGAGAACGATTTTTTTTAAGAGACGCCCCTGACATGCCTGGTAGCAATCTTCATTTGTCAGCATTGGTCTTTTGGTGATGGAGATCATGATCAGAAAGTGTTTTTTTTCTTGCAGGCCATTCTAGGTTGTTTGCTGAGACTTTATCTATGAATTGGTGGTTGGGCACATCTCTGATCCTTACTGGCTGGACTCTTGTTCATTATAACAGTGAACCCTTAACTGAGGAGCACCTTCACTTGAAGACTGAGTGACCAGTACAACATGTTTTAAAACAGAAAAGGTAAATAACAAAGGCAACACTGGGTGGTCAAAGTGTAGTGACCAGGGCCGGGTTGTTTAAAAGCCGATTAACGCTAACCCCAGATTAAAAATTAACCAAGGAGTTTATTTCTCTACTCCCAAGTGCTGTTCAACGCTGATATTCGGCAAAACTTTATAATAGAAGAAGTCAAACTTGAAAAGCAAAAATAAGCAAACGAATCTTTCACCAAAAAGTTGAAAACATGAAACAAAATTTTACGCTTATCTTGGATCAAGTTAATCGGGTTTTGAACAACCGGGCCCAGGCCTTGGTTGTTCAAAAGGTGGATAACGCTATCCACCGGATAAATCACTATTCAGCGGATAAGCACTAGCAAAACCAATTGAGTTATCCAGTGGATAGTACTATACACCCTTCAAGTTTGCTTTTCATCTTACATGGTACCTATAGTTATTAAAGGTATCTAACATACATTTTTTGGCATTTCTCCTTAATTGTTGACAAAGCATTAAACCAACATTCTGAGAATGGTGCAGTGCTTTCCTTAGTTATTAGATACTCATTCCATTCTAACAAGAATCCTGCTCTATGGCTGAATAACTCATTTACTAACCCACTCGCTATTTAGTTGTATAATTTTACTAGCAAAAAAAGCTATCATTCTGGACTTAACCGTAAAATCACTCAATAATTGGTATGAAACAGAAGCAAATGTGCTTGCGGCTTTCTTTTGATACACTTTAAGAATTCTCATCTTTTAGTAAAATAGTCAACGACAAATAAATCCAACTCATAGCCTTTCTGAGTAATATTTAGGTTCAATTTCATGTATTCGAACGCAATAGGCTTATTCATAGAATAACAATCACAATAACCACAACAATGGTAATAGTAATGATAATGTAAGTTAAGTTTTGATATTACCGCAGTTATGAACGCTACTTTAGCAGTAACGAAAGGAATGCCTGAAAAATTCAGGCTTGCGCTTGATATGTATGTCTTAAATACATTGTTCCTTCAATAATGGCAATCATGATGACGATGATGATAGATAGGTAGATGGAACCTTTATTTACCCGCGGAATTCTAATCAGGATGCTAAATACAATATAATAATAAATATATAAATAAATAAAATCTAAAACTATTGACTACAAGCTATTGATAGTACTAATCATCTAAGACAGCAATGTAAAAACTGCTTTCCATGTGAACCGTGCTATATAAATCAGTAACTAACTAATTAATTCATTAATTAATTAATTTAAAATTAACTTAACGTTTTATAACAAGCAGCCCTAAATTTCCTTAGAGAATTATCTTGCCGAAGCCAGACTTGTAGACTATTCCAAAGTTACGCATCTCTGTAGCTGAAACTAATTTTTAAATAGTTTGTGTGGGGCTTTGGAATAGCCAGCTTGCCTATGGTGTCTCTCGGGACAAAACGTTTTATTCCCAAAGGGTTTGAATTGGGTACAGCATTGAGTTAGCCGATTAGGTCTATGTGGTGGTTTCTCTAGACCTCAAGAAAGCATATGACACCGTAGATTTGACGATCCTGCTGTTAAAACTTGGCACATACATGTATGGCATTGGGAACGCCGCATGTAATTGGTTTGGATCTTATTTAAGTGATCGAAACAAGAAATGTTACGTAAATGGCCATCTTTCTTATAACCGTGTACTACTCTGTGGTATTCCACAGGGGCCCGTACTGGGCCCTCTGTTGTTTCTCATTTACATAAATGATTTACCAAATTGCCTTGTGTATTCCCGTCCTCGTATGTTTGCTGACGATACTCACTTAACGTTTACGAGTTCAAACGTAGATAACATAGACTTTTATCTAAATCAAGACCTTGCAAGCGTAAGTAAATGGCTGATTGCCAACAAACTCACTCTAAATCAAACTAAGACTGCCAATTGCCTCAAGACAGCGACTGCTGTCTTTACAAACGGCTCCATACCACAAATCATTAAATGGCCTTGCCTTACATGGGAGCACTGTTTTCTGACCGTGAAGTACAATACGCAAAGAATCTTAATCTCGGGAGATTTAAATTGGATACAACATTGAGCTAGCTGATGAGGTCTGTTCACATAGCCACGATCAATATTTCAGGCTCAATTATTGGTGGCCTCCAGATGAGCAGAAGCTGTGGAGTGAAAATTTCCGAAACTGGATTCTTCACTCCACAGCTACTGCTCTTTTGGATGATGATGAAATGAGGGTTGGAAAGGTCATCGCAGTTAGTTGAGCAGTAAAAAATCCAGACTTTGACAAGACGGAGCCTCAATCTAGCCTGGATTGAGACTGGAAGTTTTCGGCCAGGCTTGAATGGTAAGGGACCTGGATCGAGACTGGATTTTCCGGCTTCCTTTGCAACTGCTTACCAGATGCTCAACAACTCTCATTTTATTCTATTCAGCAGTTCAAATATGTGAAACTTCATATCATGATTCTACAAACCAAGATCTCTTGTACAAACGTAACAATAATCGTAGAAATGATAACGTTATGAAAGTCTCAGTCTTGTGTAGCTAAGCCCAAATGCTCTTCTAATTGAGAAGACAGTAAATAAAATCATAGCAATGGAGATCAAATGAAATAACATGAAAAGTAAATGTTTTTGGTGAGAGGGAATAACCAGAGTACCCGAAGGAAAAAAGAAAACCAAACCCAGATGTCAGGTTGAGTCCAGGCCACAATGGTGGAAAGCGAGTGCTGTCACCACTGCGCTAACCCTTCTCAATAGACCTAATCGGTTAACTCAATGTTGTACCCAATTCAAATCACCCGGATATAAAATTCTTTGTGTATTCTATTTGAATGATAATGTAGCATTCATATTTAAATGATATGGAAATACCTGGAACAAAGCGTTTTATTCCCAGAGGGTTTGAATTAGGTACAACATTGAGTTAGCCGATCTGGTCTATTACCATGGGCTTGAATTATTACATGTACATACAAAGAACTGAGTTAACGGAAATGGCGTTGCTAGAATATAGAATTGTTCTTCAGAGGGAGGTGGTCGTTGTGTTTGAATAGGGAGCTTAAAGGCCGAGACAAGCCAGGCGAAAAGTTGCAGCAACGGGTCTCTGCGACAAGTCTCTCCGTGTGTCCTACTTGCAAAACAAGACGTTGCGACACGACGCCTGTTCGGTGCACACGCAGTGATCTCGTATGAGGGGGAATGTGAACTAGTTTTCTAATTCAATATGGCTGACCATATGACGCTCTCTCATTGGTTCATTTATATTTTGTCGCAGCGACTTGTTTCCGGATGTGTACACACGGTGCGACAATGCTGATTTCGCTAATTTTGTGGCTGCGATCAGTTGCACGACAAAATTCTGCCGCAGCGACAATGATTTCCACAAGATTAACCGTGTCACACGAGGATAATTGTTGCGGCGACTTGTTCCCGCGACGTGTTCCAGCGACTTGTCACCTGGAGTGTCCCGGCCTTAAGCAAGCAACGTTTTCGAGACGCGGACGGCAACCGGAATTGAACATTTCGCATGCAGGGGAAGTGTCCCCCAGATTTTTTAAACTAATCATGTGTAATAGAGAAAACTTAGCAATATAAATGTGGTCGAGCAAAGACAGGTTAAAAGGGAAGACAGCTCACTTCCGGTTGCCGTCTGCGTCTAAGAAATCAAGGTTCTTTAAAAGTGACGAAGTAAGTGAGATTGACAGACTGATCTCGAGGGTTTTACTTTTGCAATTTAAGACCAATTAAAAACACAAGACCTCATTTTGCGTACATGCGCATATGCTGTTCTTACAAATGTTTAAGGATACTGCTTGCAATGATACACCCCTAGTGACCTCCTGAACATTGCTCCAGGGGAAGAAGATCTGGGTAAGTGCTATGAGCCTTCGACTTCTACAGATAACAGGAGCACCTCACATAGACCAGAAACATGTTGGGGCTTTAGGGAATAAACCTTGCTCAAGGTAAAGTGGGATTACAGCAAGGATCCACACGTTTCATCCAACCTGATTACATCCCTGCCCTTGCTTACTCTTTAATAAACAAGCAGGAGTGTTTTAAAGCTCACGCACGTGACGTTTTATCGGTACTTTGATAGGACGTTAGGCTCATAAATTAACAACAAGTTTTTTAATCACTCCCGCACATTGGTAGGACGGTACATGCAGAAGAAATATCTAATTGAGACTATGCGAATATATTGGCATGAAACAATCTACTTTCGTTATGGGTGATACTTAATCAATTTCGGTTATAAAAGAGCTTGTTTTGAATGACTCCGCATTAAACCTGTCTGTAACTAAGTCTTGTCAAACTGTGAATAAGAATTGCTTTTAAAGAAGGACTTGCTATTTCACTCATTTCAAACAATATGTGTTCTTCCTGTTCTGTTCCGTCATCCTCTTATTCAAGGTGTGTTTTGATGCAAAGTCTGCTTACTAAATTACTGTTACTTACATTTCTAGAAAAGCAATTAACAACAATCTACAGCAGTAAATTCCGTTTCCTCGTTAGCAAGCGGAAGAGACGTGCTGGCAGAGGACACGCGTATGGGAATTGCGGTTAAAACAGACAAAAATTTGGAACTGACAAAAGTGTCATGCTCACTATGAAAAGGGGTCACGCTTAGTTTGGAAGTGGCGTATTCATATGAAACAAATTAAAATGAAGGAAAGAGAAAGGGAGGGACTGTAGCAGCTAAATAGGAAGCCAGCGAAAGAAACGAGATTATTAGAATGTATACAAAATTTGGTTTTATCAACGGAGTTGATAATGTAAAATGTACTTGTACATTTTGATATGTGCACTGCTTGGGTCTGACAATGCGTGGGATCACCAAATGTTTGCAAATACTGAGTACTCTTTTAGCAATCCGAAAGGTCACGAAAGTGAATTTTAACATGTTGTGTGCCTTTATCATGACAAAACAACTTTTGGCACTGCATCAAGTAATGCCTGTAATGAAATGGCGAGATTGCTTGATTGGAAGTAAAATGAACCGCTATAATATGCCAGGAAGGTAAAGGGTAGCTTGGTCGCTGTTCGTTTTGTTGTTCCCATGTTTCTCTTTTTGCATGTGCTCCACTCTGGGGATTTCTCTCGCTATTTTTATCTGAACCCTTAAGTTTGTTCAAGACTCGTAAGATGAGCTATGCTGTACGGTCAGTGGAAGAGCATGCCATGAATTCCAGAGTGTAAGATAATGCCAATTTGTAACGCCTGAATTTTGATTCCTTTTAGTAGAGTTGTTTGTTACCGATAAGCGGTTGATTCGGCCTCGGGTATCTGCTTTCAATTCTTCCATTCTTACTGGATGCGCGATCTTAGTATTTTTTTCAATTTCGTTGTACCCAAGTCAATGCGATCAATGCCAATCAATCAATACTCCAGGTGGTTGATTTTTCCCTGATTTAAAGACCGCAGACCGATTTTGCATCCTTTAGCAATTCAACCCTTCCCATTTCTGATTCACTGGAACACGCCTTAGTCGCCGCCCTCCTCGTCAAGGCACTGCACACACCTCTTCCGTAATTCGTTCACTTCCTCCCCATCACGGAAAATCGATCTGGTGAAATACACTTCGTGATGTTGGCACAGTTTCCAAAAGTCTTTTCCAGTGCCTGGAAAGTTCTCAAAGTCAGCGGGTTTTCTTAATGGGAGTGACGCAAGGCCAATTTCGCTTCGCGAAAGAGCGACGATTCTTTCTAGCCGCTCAACTGTCAAAGTATCATCATTTTCTCTAAGGAACAAGATAAACTCATTGGTTGCCTTTTTCAAACGCATTTCGAAATTCCTCGAGAATGCACTTTGGCGCCTCGTTGCGTCACTATGGATTTCCAAAAGTAAAGCAAAAAGAGCACACTTTCTTGTGCGCTCATGCACTTGACTAAGAGTTTTCAAATCTGGCTGGTGACGTACAAGGTAGGGTGTGATGTTTTCCAGGACGCGTGCGATTCGGTCCAAGACGGTATTCATATCTGGGTGTAGATTCAGGCTTGCTTGAACGATAACTCGTTTCAAACTGCTTTGCGCTTTCTCGATTTCACGAACGATAATTAAATGATTGTTTAGAGTGAATGCTGTGAGAATGTCGCGGGGTCGTACTTTATCCAAAGCCATTGACTCGGGGAGTGGGAGCTTTTGAATCTTCGAAACGATGGCTGGAGGAGGCTTGCGAAGTTGATGAAGAAGATTCCGTGCTAACGTTGCTTTTTCAATTCCAAGCTTGCAAATTTCATTCTTCACATTTTTTACGTTCTTTAGCGTCCTCTTGACTTGGTTTCCGTAACGATAGCTAAATGTGATCGCGGTTGAGCACTTAGGACAACGAAAGAGTTGCACATTTCTGCCCATGTCTTTGTCCATCCACGAGTCCATTTCTTCCACGGTTAGAATGTGGCCACAGTCGAAAAGTTGAACATATCTTGTAGTCTCTGTTAAAGTGCTTTTCCCATTACCTACCATAGAAGAAATCTTTTTATCATCGCAAGTAGCACAAAAAGTGGGGCAGTTTTCTCCGCACAATCCAATGCACGGGTGGCCGCAGGGTAGCTTCTTAGTGCAGGGCTCATCACATCGAGGGCGGTCGCATTCCTCTTCACACAGATTACGGCATTGGTAATGAGGACAACTCCATTTACACGGTCTGTCGCATGTACGGCATGATTCTGAACAGCTTTTAGAGCACTTAGTGTGAGGGCAACGTCTACCACATTTTCTGTCGCATGGTGGACATGGAACTCTGCAGTCGGCTTTACAACGGTGCGAACAAACAAGAATTCGATTGCATGGACGTTGGCATATTTCATGAGAGCCTCTGTCGCGGCACTCTATACACTTCCCAGGACATCGGTGACCACACGGTAGTTTTGTTAGACAGAAGTTAGTGCATCGTACATTATCAGGTGAATAACTGCAGGGCATCTTAACCTTGTGATTACAAGAGAGGCTCTTCTCAACAATGACCTTACAGGGATATTTGGAACAGGGTTCCCCACAAATACCCCTGCACTTGTGATTGCATTTTTGGGGACGTCGACAAGCTGCTTTGCAGGTAGCTGTTTTGAATTCGATGCACTTAACTTTCTCCTCGTGACCACAATCGTAGGTTTTCTGTACTCTTTGGAAACACTTCTCGTTTTCACATGGTTGACTGCAACGGCCCGGGCATGGGTGACCGCAATCTAGATTTCGTTTACAGCGCTCTTGGCATTTCACGGTTTTCGGATCGCGGCTACAAGCCATTTCTTGAGAATGATTCCCTAGACAACGAAGATTCTTCTTGACCATCAATTGACAACTGAACTGGCTGCAATCCTCAGAACACATACCGGGACACGGGTGACCGCAATCTAGTTTTCGTTTACAGCGCTCTTGGCATTTCACGGTTTTTGGATCGCGACTACAAGCTAATTCTTGGGAATGATTTCCTGGGCAGTTAATATTCTTTTTCACCATCAATTGACAACTGAACTGGCTGCAATCCTGAGAGCATTTACCGGGACACGGATGGCCGCAATCTAGATTTCTTTCACAGCTCTCTTGGCATTTCACGGTTTTCGGATCGCGACTACAAGGCAATTTTCGGGAATGATTCCCTGGGCAGCAAAGATTCTTTTCGACCATCACTTTACAACTGAACTGCCTGCAGTCTTCAGAGCATTTACCGGGACACGGGTGACCACAATCTAGATTTCGTTTACAGCGGTCTTGGCATTTCACGGTTTTTGGATCGCAACCACAAGCTAATTCTTGGGAATGATTCCCTGGGCAGTTAAGATCCTTTTTCACCATTACTTGACAACTGAACTGGCTGCAATCCTCAGAGCATTTACCAGGACATGGATGACTGCACTTGAGCTGTTTCCTGCATTTCTGTAAACAAGTTAACTGAGAAACACAGACATCGTCGCATTTGTTAGTGCATTGGTGTCCACAAGGAAGATACCGTTCACATGGGGCGTCGCACCTTACTTTGTCCACATCAATCGAACAATGCACCATTTTTTCATGGCCACAAGGTAATTTACGTGCCACTATTGTTTCACAAGCCATACTTTGACGCTTATCCTTCGCTAAGCTGCACAATACGTTTTTGTCATGTCCACAAGACAGCTTGACTCGAACCCTCTGATTACAACGATGGTCCTCTGGTTTTACATGACATGGAAGAGTTGCTCCGTGCCCACATGCCAGTTTGACTTGAACTGTTTTGTTACAAATGACTTCTTCAGGATTTTCGTAACATGCTAAAGTTCCCAGATGATCACATGGCAAGGTACTTGTTACGAGAACCTTGCATGGATTAGTCTCACAATTTCTGCTGCAGATTTCTTTACAAGGGTGCCCACAGGCTCTTAGCCTATCGCATGGCTGATCGCATTTCAATGAAGATGGGTTGATGTGACATGGCTTTTGAATGATATGTCCACATGAAGGAATCGTCATGTCCACCTCTATTGTACAATCATCACAAGGTGAACCAATGTGGCAGGTTTTTTGGCACGAATGACCCCGCCCACATTTTCTGCTACACTTTTGCTTACACTGAACCTCGAAGCACAATTGGCCACAAACCGAGGGGCACTGGTGACCACATTCCAGTTTTCTTGAACAAGGAGCGTAACAAAATGCATCTTTTGACTGTTGGTAACAAGACAGACTTTGCTGGTGACCGCACGGAAGATCCCTCAAAACCTCAACCTTACATGTCCTTACTGTGCAGTCCTCATGACAAAATCCTGTACAATCGTGACCACAGTCCAATTTTCGCTTGCACTTCTCACCACACTGAATTGGATCCTCTTTTTTTCGACACATGATTCTTTTCGTATGCTCACATTGCAAGGTAATGTTAATTTCGGCCGCACACTGACAATTTTCTCTGCATTTCTTTGAACATGGATGTCCACAATCAAGAACTTTTTCACAGTTTTCGTTGCACTTACTGTACACCGTCGAATCGATAAAGCACGGTAGCCTTGCTATGTGTCCACAGGAAAGGGATTTATTGCAAATAACTTGACACTTCAATGTGCACTTCTGCCCACATTCTTCAACACACGAATGCCCACAGGACAGCTTTTTTTCGCATTTCATCTGACAGGAAAACTTTTCGGGTTCAACACTGCATGCTATTTGTTGTTCATGACCACACTTGGGGACTACTTTCGTCATTTTGTGGCGACACGGGTCACAAGGTATGGGATGGTGACACGTGCGAGGGCATGTGTGTTCATTAGGACATCTACCAGGACATGGTTTATTGCAATTACCCCACGCGTGGCTCGATACGTGACACGGCTTGTTGCAAGCATGACCGCATGAAAGACGGTCACCACAGGGCATATTGCATCCTCCTAATGGATTAAAGTCACTTGCTTTTCTTACAACAGTGACGTTGTTGTGTTTCGTGCAAAGAAGCTGTAGACTTTCAGCGATGCCATTTTTTGCTTCCAAATCATCGCAAACCTTTTTCCACAAATCAGACTTGCTTTTCAGTAAGCTGAAGTTTCCAATGCAGTAGAACCCTTTGCGAGCACGTGAGAGTGCAACGCAGACTCTGTTGGATTCAGCGAGGAAACCGATGCGACCCGCTGTGTTACTTCTCACCAGTGAGAGAAGAATGATATCGTTTTCTTCACCTTGAAAGTTGTCAACTGCACATACCTTCAGTTCCTTAAAAGCTGACCGTGGCAATTGATCTTGGAGAAGTAGCAACTGACCAATGTACATTGTTAGAACTGTGATCTGTGTTTTCTTGTATCCTTGTAGTAGAAGATATTTGCAAAGTGCTACTATAAACTGTGCTTCATGATCGTTAGCATAGCTTTGTAAACCGCTAACCATCCTCTCGGGTTGCTTGTGGTCAATGAAAAACAAATTGCGGCACATGCCAGATATGTCTTCAAAATCGTTCACCGATGCGTGGTCAACAATTTCGTGGTCATAGATTCTTTTTGTCAGTGCAGCTATTTCAGGGCGCATTCTGTGTTGTACGGATAGACGTTTGCAATCCATGTTGTTCATTACCATCCGCTCAAACAAAGAGACCTCCAAGTTGTACCTTTGCGCTAACTCGTAGACTGCAGCTTTCGGGCGTAGTTGTTTGTGGTCACCAATAAGAATGGTGTGCTCCGTATTTGGTGTAAGAGAAGTAAGAATATGGGCTTCCATCACCTCAGCAGCTTCTTCAATAACAACAATTTTTGGCGCCACGTTTTTGAGCACCGAAAGATATTTAGCTGCAGACGTCGTTGTCATTCCAACTACGGTAGCCTGACGTATGACTTCCTTCGCTTGCTCAAATGAAACTGCTTCTAATTCTGTACAAAGTTGTTTATATTCCTTTTCACTTGTCCGAACTTCTATTATGCAATGTTCACGGTAGTTCTCAACCCAGCAGAGATACAATTGCAGTCTTTGTCGTCGTTGTAAAACCCAGATATCGTGGACACGCATCACCTCTGCAGTGGTCATCGGTGTTTCCTTTTCAAGATCACTTTTCACTGTAGAAATGTCAGCAGTAATCATTTTCTTTCCTTTTGGTGAATTTGGGCAGTCCCTGTATTCCTCGTTCCCTTGTTCTAGGAAAGCAAAAGCTCTCCCACCGAAGTCCGATTTTCCTTTCTTTTTGTGACTCTTGACGACTGTCCACCCCTCATCTTCGTCTTCCTTCGTTGCTGATTGGTCTTGACCTTGAAAAAAGAATTCACCGTTGTCCTCTGAAATTGACTGCCAGAAATGCCCCTCAGTTTGACTGAAGCTTCGATGATATTGTGAAGAACCAGTAACTCTTTCTATTGCAGGGTCATTCAGGTCTGTTGCAAGGTTTGCGGTTTTGTTGTTATCACCAACATCCATTGATGCCTCAGCCAAAATGACATCTTCAATATCTTCATCTGAACTGTTTTCTGGTAGGACTGACCTATCTGCCATTGGTTCATTCTCGTCTTCTCCTTCGCCTTGCGTACTCTGCGTACTCTGATTCCAGGAATTCACCAAAGGATTGTCGCAGAGCCACAGCCTAAAAGTGTTGTCTGGTCTTTGGCTCTTGTTTGCCACGTAATTGGGAAATATTGCATTAGAAAGCTGGTCTGCGTGTGCAAAATTCATCATTTCCTCTAGATCATCAAATTCCAAGAGTCGCAGTTCCAACTTTGCCTTTGCAAGATTTTGCTTCCACTTTTCAATCTCGTTGACATGTTCTTTCATCCGGGTGCGGACGTCACGGTATTTGTTTTTTAGCCTATTACTTCTGTCGGTGAAATTTTTTAAATTGCAGTCCTCTAATTCGACGCTTTTGCTCCGTGTTCCCACGCGAATTATTTCTCGTTTGGGAAGGAATTCCAGCAGCTTTTCCAGAAACTGATCCAGTGCGTGGTTTGTGTAACATACCATCAGCATTGGTGAGTTGTGCTGAGGATCCCATGCATTACGGTTTTCAAGTAAACATCTTACAATTTTAGTCCCAACGAACGTTTTACCAGTCCCTGGAGGACCCTGGATGACAGAGAATTCAGTTGTAACTGCTATTTTCAGAGCTTCTAATTGAGAAGTGTTTAGGGGAAGTGCCTTTCCTGGAGGCCAGGCTTCAGGTTGCAAAACAGGTACTGCAGTGGCCTTCCATTCATCTGAGACATCGAGGGCCTTGCTGAGATCATAATAAACCGGCTTCTGGGAGTCATTACGTCTTAAGTATTTTGGTGGATCGATTTCTTCACTGCACTCGACCAGGTATTTTTTAAAAGGCAAGGTTAGTCCATTCAGTTCCGTCAAACCTTTAAGAACATGACGGTAGGCTTCAAAATAGGCAGGTGACTCGACCATTTGGTAATTGCACTTCCGGCTCTCAATGTCCCAAACATCTTGGTCTCCGATAAATTGAATTCCAATTCTGCCCTCTTTCAGTTGCTCTTCATCTCGTTCTACAACCGTTGCGAAAAGCATCGTCTTGAAGTTGTCTTGTGAAAGACAAAGAAAGGTGCCGTATATGAGTCGTGAATGACCCCATCTGCTGGTGTTGAATCCAGAAACATCAATTTGTACTTGATGTATTATACCGTTCTTCTCAAATTGCTTACCGGAGATTGTAACACTAGGGTAAGATTTCATACCAAGCTGATTTCGTTGTTGTCTTGGTATGTTTAGGACCAGTTCGTGAATACCCTCCCTCAATGGCTCAAGGAAGTCTTCTCGAAGCAATCGAAACTGGACATCGAGGTAATGCTCCGCATTCTCGTATCGCCCCTTTATAATATTCGTTGGCAGGAAAGGTCTTTCTCGACTCGTGATTTCTTTGTTTGTTGGACAAATCGGTATATCTCTAAAATCGTCTGTTGGCTTTTGTCTTGCTCTGTTGGTGTAACGTTTCCCGAGCCTTTGCCTTTCACCTTGGATGATGCCATCTCTGGCTTGCTTAAAAGCATCCAACGCCTTTTCCAGGTTTTCTTTTCTTCTTAAACCCGAACGATCCAAGGCCCTTTTCAACAGGTCATACGGAATGTCAGCATATGAGCTAGGCAAATGCGTCAAATAAGTCGAGAAGAACGTAATGAGACATTCAAAAAACTCTTGCCTAAAATCTTGGTCTTGTGTGGTTGTTGATACTTGAAAACAATCAAGTAAATGGGGAATTTTCAATCTCAAGAATGACGAGTCTTTAAATGAAGCAATAATCATGTTCTTTTTCTCACTTTGCGGAGCCTTGCATGCTACGGCCAAGGTGCAAATTAAATCGAAGATGAACTCATCACTGTTGTGCTGCTGCTTTTCAGATCTTATAAGGAACTTCAATTGAGATATCTCTTCATTCAGCTTATGGACAACTTCGATAGCCTCCTCTTTTTTTAAGGATTTGAGGTCCAAAGAGGGACTTTTTCCCTGGAACGATCTACTAGACGTTGGCCTCGTGTTTTGTGTCGATAAATACACTGAACCAGCTCTTCCTTCGCATTGTTCTTGGTTCCTCTTAGCTGTGACAAAAATCAAATGCATTTCCAGCAAGAATTACGTCATAAGTATATTTGATCATTCGGGAAGGAAGCAAGCAATTTTAAGAATGATAGCTAATGGTATTTTACAGCGTTGTGCCCACTGCCAAATTGCTTACATTGCTTTTAAAGACTGTCCGGGGAAACACCAAGGTATTTACATCCCCTATTTTTATTTATCGGTGTATTCATTATTTAACTCTATCGGTTTTATCCTCCAAACTATCGTCCTTATCCAAGTAGATTAGAATGTACATCTATCTGTAGATATTATTCCGCAGAATGACAGCCCTTTGTTCTCAGTGTTTTGAAAGATCCTGATTTTTGGTTCGGCCTTCAGT
Organism: Montipora capricornis; assembly: GCF_036669925.1. NCBI lineage: Eukaryota > Metazoa > Cnidaria > Anthozoa > Scleractinia > Acroporidae > Montipora > Montipora capricornis. The sequence goes on from NC_090892.1 coordinate 42,862,554, forward strand.
GAAACCCGACCCCCCCCCCCTCCCCCAGAGATTTGAAAGCGACGCGAAAAACGCATAGCTAGGTTGCGTCTCATTTTTTTAACAGCGAAATTAGGAGTTTTAGTATTACTTCGCGGAAATGCGATGATGCGGTTTTTCGTGTCCTCACCTAACGGTTTGCGTCTGCCACCCGATGATGTTTCGTGGTATCTCTCACGTTCTACTGAAGCTCCACGCGCCCCGCCTTTTTCGGCTTGTTTTGTGGTTCCTGCCATAAAAGGAATTAATTAAGTTTCCTATGTCTTTATTCCTGAGAAGTGTAGCAAAGCAGCACTCTGATTTCATTCGATTTTCTACAAGCACCAGACCTGCGAAACTTAGTGTGCGAAGAAAGTACTTTGTGGTCAATTACATGTGGCTCCCATCGGACTATCTCCGCGTGAGAACTAAAAAGGTGCAAATAGTATTAGGGAGTGCAATCTCTTGCGATCTTCATTCTTTGTTTAGAAATTCGTTGACAGGCAGTGTCTCTCACCGTCTGAAACTTCTCTACTAGTCGAGGGAAGGTAAACCAGTAAAGTAATGTTCAGACTAGATGCTCCATAAGCGTACACTAGGTTGCCTGTGGTACGAAGGGACTGAGTTGGGTGGTATCAAACTGCAGCGTTCCAGGCAATTTTTTTCAAGTCAGGGATAATTGAGACCATTTCAGGGGTCACCCAGAAGTCGTACCAGCAGAGGCCCTTTGGCGCACACGTTCATACGACGAAACAAATCCTTTTCTGAGGTTAAAAACCTGGCTACGGGCCTATTAATCATTTGTCAGAAAGAGGAAATTCCTGTCAGCTATAGAACAAATAGACACGCATTGCTTACGTGTGGTACTGAAGTAACACAGCGCTTTATTCCATATGTCAACTGAGCTGCGTTTTGTCTTCCAGGAGATTCAAGTTGTCTTTGCGTAATATGTAGGTCTAACACTACACGATATTGTTTTGGTATTGTATATTGTAGTGCCATGGTAGAAGTCTTAGATAAATAGCCCCCTGAGAAGACATGTGGTTACTAGCAAAGTACTGAACCCAGAAAGATTGAAGAAAATAAAAGGGAATCGAGAAACGTTGGCTTCTGGGCTGACATGTTGATCATTTTCAAGTTCCCTCACAACTTCTTTTCACCACAAGTGTAAGCGTGCACTCTGGGCATCTGGCAGCTTTGTAAACAGAAATTCACTGAAGTTATCTCTGTCCGGCGGGGTTAGTATCTGGATGGGCGACTTCAATCTCACACTCAGAGTCCTCGGGCTTCTTGGTCAGCGAGTGAGCCCCCGGAGAGACTCTGGGATAATCGACTTGAACTAAATATTTGATTGGCCGCTTGCGTAACAACGACAGTCCGACAGGAAGTCGGTAAGTAATTCAAAATCTAAAACTAGTTTCAGTGCTGTTTGATTTTTTTCTACCTCAGAAATATATAAATCACAAAAATAATAAAATGACGAGGTTTGAATTATGTCTTATACCACACAGGAATTTTCCCACGCTGCTAAAAAGTGATTACTGTTGCTGTTGCAAAAGTACCGTGGGAAAACATAACATCAGTCTCTTTGAGGAGAAATCCGTGGAATAAGGTCTTGTCGAAGCCATTCAGAATTACGGAAACATCAAATTGTAGTAGAAGAGGACATTTGTGTCGTTTCCACGAAAAATTTGTCGATCGTGTTGCTTGCACGATGACATTCTGAACGATGGAATGTACGCTGAAACACTAAAAATACAATTACCAAAAGCGTCAGAGGTTTCATCTTCACTTGCTCTTACAGCAAGCCAATGATCATTTCTCCAGTTTCTTGGTAAGGCTAAAACTCTTGTTTCTCGAACACTTTCAACCCGCCATTTCTACTGTTTATGGTTTTCTCTTTTCTGTTTCCGTTTAAACTCAAGCATACGTAGTAAGACCGGAACCCACGTTTTCTGGGAAAATGGAGTCGATTATCCCAGAGTCTCTCCGGGAGCTTACCCGCTGGCCAAAAAGCCCGAGGACTCTGGGTACGAGATTGGGGCGACCTCAAAAGTATACCACTTCGTAACAGAAGCATAGGACCGAAAATTATATTTTAACGCTCAAAAATGCGAACCATGCAAGATACAGAATTTGTCAGTTTGCTTTAAGCAAAACAAATATTGATGCAAAAGTAAATAAATATTCATACGCAGTTTTTAGGAAGAGCAGAAGGACGTTTTCAGGACGGTCGATCGAGAAAAAAACATTTTGCCATCGGTAACAAATTTTACGACATGAAAACAACATTAATTTTGAACCACGACTATAAAAAGTTACCATCAGCGAAAAACAATTTTGGGTAGCTTTCAGCCATTGCTGGACATAACATCAAGTGGGACCATTTTGATATTTTAGCGAAGGGCAAAACAGACTATCATTGTAAAATAAAAGAGACCTTCTTTATTCAAGAACTTGAGCCAGCTTTCAACGTCAACGTCGGAAGTGAAAAGGTGATGCTTTATTAATCTTTTCTGTTTTTATTATTGTTACATATTTTACTGTTAATTATTTGCTTAATCTAGGTTCTAGTCCCCTCATCCGCTTTGTTATATATAAATAACTGTTTTAAATTTCAACGGTTACTTTTGAAAATGTATGTAGAGCACATTCGAAACGTCAAGTCATAATCAAAATGAACAAGTTCAATATGTTTATCACTGCTGTTTGTGTCTTATTTTTGATCAAACTACGATGGCCCAAGAACAAAAGTATTTACGAAACAATTTTGGGAGATTTTTGAATTTGTTGAATTTTGAAAAGTTAAAAACGTTCTCTGGTTAAAAGTTTTAAAAACACTGAACTTTCGATTGCTAGTCTGCAATCTTTGAAAAAGTGAGGTGTAAAAAGCGAAGGTAAATATATATATGTAGAAAAAGGTGAGAAAATAACGAACGAATATGAATAAATACAGAATACAAAAGCAATACTTGTGATGGATAAGATTACAATAAAATTGAGTATTGTCTTGGCAGCTGCTTAGAATTATTGTCTGCCTGGCTAGTAATTGCAGTGTGCCAGGATTCCAGCGTTTTTCTTACGCGTGAATTGCCTCTGTCGATGACGCGTGCATTCTCAAAATCAACAGTGTGGCCTTCGAGCCACGCATGGCTGGCAACATTGGAACCACTTTTAAAAACTTTGGTGTTTCGTATGTGTTCCTTTTTTCTAGTGTGTAAGCATCTACCCGTTTCTCCGATGTAATTCCATGTGCAGTCCACACAGGGGATTTTATCACAGGGGATTTTATAGACAACGTTCGTTTACCGATCTGGTGGAGGTCTTGATTTGGGAGACGCCAATTCCTGTTGTAGGGTCTTAACCGGTCTGGAGGTGGCTCGTTGAAGTTGAATTTTGTTATTGTACTTTTGGCTGCACCGAGTAAATCGCACATCGAATTCAGCGGGCGCCGGGATCAAGTTACCGCGGCATGTTTACTCGCGAAACAGTGAAGCATCTGTGTCAAATGATAGCAAGATACCGGGTTTTTGTTTTTGTTAGTTTTCTTTTTCTTTCAAGTGTTATAAATTTTGACAAGAAATGTGCGAATTCAACACAAAGATCACTATCGCCCAACTCTTCAGGTTGACCATTGTTTCTGCAAAGTCAAAAATTTACTCTCCAAGACGAGGTTATTTATCACCAGGTAATTCCATCGTTTTGGGAATAGCAGCTACTTTATTATTCAGCAGCGTCACAATTTTTTGCCGATTTTGGGGCTCATTTTGTTGAAACTCAAGTACGCTTCCAACAGACCTGTTTATTTCCGTGACTTATGCGCTACCACAAAAATTCTCCCCGTATCACATTTCAACACATGTATGCAAATTTGTTAAGCTCGAAAATTACACAGCCTGATAAATTTGCAAAAGCTGGAAATTTCACAGAAATCTTTTCCAGCGAAACATTTATTGAAACAAACAACATATTTGCTATAAGAGGCAAGAAACCCTTCCTATTTCAGTTGCGTGCGTGCAAACGAAATACAAAAATCGCTGTCACAAAGCATATGCAATTAAATAAATTTCTGACAGTTCACATCAAACCCTTTTCGAAAGAACCTTGACCGTAAATAATAAAGCACAAAAGAGACAACAAGCTTTCATTCAAATAATTTTTCACTGTCACATTTCCAATTTTTTTTTACCTTTGCTGAGTTGAGTCATGAAATGAATGTAACTTGCCAGACAACTTAGATGCGACTTCAGTAAACACAGTGATGCATTCAAGGCGTTCGATTCCTTCAATGTTTGTTAAATCCATAAAAGAATTGCCATTTGACTTCAGTGTTGTATATAATACCAAGTTAAAGCTTACTTGATATCCAACGGCGAAAAATGAAATTTTTGTCGAAGACCATTACTCGTCGCTTTAAAGATTCCAGATATTTATTATTCATCGCCTAAGTTGTTTATCCAATTGACGTTCCATTCTTGAGCTCCATAAGGGCATATTTTGTTTAAAGATGCACTAAAACGCCATTCGCTTTACAATGACTTTCAACGCCATTCCAGGTTAATAATTTAATGTCCTCCCGTGTGCACCAGAGAAATCTACGCATTTCCCCAGCCCCCTCAAACCTAACAAAATACGCACAGAAGACTCTATGCACAAAGACACCACTAAGCAGGGGAGTCACAGGCAAGACTTTTACCGACACGGAAAAAATAAAAAAACGACGAAATGCAACGCAGATTCCGACTGGGTTTGACAGCCCAGTAAAAACGTCCGTGGCTGGAACTGAGTTCACTGGTCTTTGCTTTGAAATTAGTAAAGCAGTAAACCTAGTTGTCTCAACAACTATCAGTACAAAGTAGAGAGGCGTTATACATAGGCGAACTGAATGATATCTTTCATCAGCAGAAATTAGCTTGCCTTGGTTGAAAAAATTGTTTGACTCTTTATTAAACGTTTCTTGCAAGCTATCAGATTTTGTAGCCACAGGACTTACAGGAACTGGTTTCCATGTTGAGTGTGCATCTTCAGGTATGACTTATTCTGGAGTGCTTTCCTGTCCAATAAAATCCAGGTCAGATTCAAGCGTTCTACACTTGATTTCTTTTGTCTCATGTTCTTATCTCCTCTCCAGAGGAAATGGCTTGTGCTATATATCGACGCGTTCATCATGATCATTTATCATTTAATTGTAAATTCACGTCTAGCAATTACAAGAAAGTGAATTATTCCGTAAGCTTACTAGCATTTGAAAGGAAAAGATAGAGCGAACTCTCAAAAAATAACCTCGGTTTTCCAACGTGGAGGAATAATTTTTTTCTGAGTATGCCTTGTTTTGGCTAAATGATGAACCTCATTACTTCAGGCTTAGGATATGCCATCAGTTACAGTGTGTAGCTTACGGGTCGTTAATGAGTACATCATTTTGTGGAATCTAATATCTGCAGAATGAACTAGAGTTAACTGAATTCACTGATAGTCGGAAGATTTCAGGTATGATAAGTTTTACCCTTTTCTGTAAGGAATCGCTAACTGTACTTGAAAAACTGCCTGGGCTAAAACCCATTCTCTGCCTTACAGTTAAATACCAAATAATTTTGCATATATAATTTAAAACTAGCAGTAATCATGGATTAGTAAAGTGCGTTCGATGTCAAGTAAAATAATATTTTTTATTGTACTGATTGCCCAGAAATATTCAGGGAAAGGTGGACTTGTGGGGTGCTCTCTGGCAGTACGCAGAGAGAACTTGAATCTCCTGTGGAAAGCAACCGAGTTGGCAAATCACAACGCGGTATCGTTGCGGGACACGAATTGCCATGCGCAGACGAATTGTAGTGTCTACTTCCTACAAAACACACCACTACACAGCTTTCTGATGTTCTCATAAGTGGCTTTAGTCATATTTGCTAGTGATACGTCGAATAAATTAACACAACTTCAATTACGTTTGAAAAAAACAGCAAATAAAACAGCCGAGCAACCAACACGCACAACTGCAAAGCACGTTTTCATTTGAGCATGCCAGCATTGCGATACAAACCCGATGTCGAGGCATGACAGATTCACAATCACATCAGATAGAGGTGATGTGGCCGTCGGCCAGCCAGTCCAAGATGGCGCCCAAACCCTGAAATCGCATGGCATCACGTGCGATATCCACTAAACATATGGAAAATTTGTGAAACGACACGACTAGAATGCGTCCTCCTTCGTCGGAACGCAATTAAAATCATAACAAATGAATGAAGGGGGTAGTTTCTAAAGAAACTGTGCTGCTGCGTCGGTGGGGAAGGAGTATACAAAAATTTGGTTTTATCAACGGAGTTGATTATGTAAATTGACCACCGTACAGAGATCCTAAAAGCTGACGTTTCGAGCGTTAGCCCTTCGTCAGAGCGAATCGAGGAATTGTGGGTTATGTGTAGTTTTTATAGTAGAGTAGGAGCTACGCTATTGGTGGTAAGATGACAACGTGAAAAATAGGAATACATTAGTTAAATGAAAAGCGTTCGTTAATACCGTGAGGATTAAGGGTGCCGATTTGGAAGATGAATTTTTGTTCCCGATTCTTGCGGCTTTCCGTCCTACCTTGATGTTGGGAAAGGCCGCAGATAGCCATGTGTTTTTTGGAGTGGTTAGGGAGATTAAAATGACGAGCGACTGGCTTAGAAGCATCCTTATCATTCTTCTCAACATCGCGAAGGTGTTCGCGGAATCGGTCACTTAGTCGTCTACCTGTCTCGCCAATTTATAATTTATTGCATAACGTACAGGTTATGCAATAAATGACATTTGCGGAGGTACATGTGAAACGATAGGCAGCTATTACCAGCGATGGGCACTAGAATGGGACCTACCTATGCCAAACGTTTTGAAGGATATGTTGAACACCAATTTTTTAATCAGTACAACGGCCCCAAACCTGAACTCTACGGCCGCTACATCAGCGACTGCATCGGCGCTATTTCATCCGGCAGAGAAGAACTCGATCAATTTATAACCTCCGTCAATTCTTTTCATCAGGCTCTTAAATATACCTGTGAAATTTCGGAAACTTCATTGGCTTTCCTAGATATCAAAGTTTCTATTAGTGGCAACGTGCTATGTACAAGTGTGCACTACAAACCTACAGATTCTCACAGTTATTTGTTGTATTCATCGTCACATCAAACACATGTAAAAAACTCCCTTCCTTATTTTCAATGACCCCGATTTTTCCAGCAACTCAGAGAAGATGTGCCAGTTCTTCGAAAAACGTGCCTATCCTGTGGTCAAAGCGGGCCACCATCGCGCCCAACAATTTGATCGACAGTCAGTACTACAAACGTCACAAAAAGATAAGAATGACAGAATGCCATTAACCTTCACTTTCCATCCTCATAATCACGCAGTCAAAAGTATCATTCTTAATTTTAAATTACTCCAAAATGATCCCGAGACTGGTAGAATCTTTTCGAAACCTCCACTTATTTCATTGAAAACCGACAAAAAAGGAAGGCCACCTTGTAGTTAGAGCAACCCGGCACTTTCAAATGTGCGCGCTCACGATGCAAAACTTGTCCTTTCACTCTCAACACTAGCAGAATTTCGGGATCTAAGCGATCTGTTAAGATCACCGATTGTTTCACATGTACGTCCGCAAATGTCATTTATTGCATAACCTGTACGTTATGCAATAAATTATACATTGGCGAGACAGGTAGACGACTAGGTGACCGATTCCGCGAACACCTTCGCGATGTTGAGAAGAATGACAAGGATGCATCTAAGCCAGCCGCTCGTCATTTTAATCTCCCTAACCACTCCAAAAAACGCATGGCTATCTGCGGCCTTTCCCTACATTAAGGTGCGACGGAAAACCGCAAGAATCTAGACTGAACAAAAATTCGTCTTCCAAATCGGCACCCTTAATCCTCACGGTATTAACGAACGCTTTTCATTTAACTAATGTATTCCTTTTTTCATGTTGCCATGTTACCACCAATAGCGTAGCTCCTACTCTACTATAAAATCTACACATAACCCACAATTCCTTGATTCGCTCTGACGAAGGGCTAACGCTCGAAACGTCAGCTTTTAGAATCTCTGTACAGTGGTCAATTTAGATAATCAACTCCGTTGATAAAACTAAATTTTTGTATAAAGTAATAACATTTACATATTGCAATTTTTGATCCGTACCCTTTAGATGGTAGCGTCATCACTAAACTTTCCTCTTGCATAATCCAGCAATTGACTTCTTAAGCGCTGATAGCTATTCCACGATACATAGTTAATGAAATGGCTCTTAGTTCACGTACCTTGCGCGATACTGGTGGCTGGTTGCCTATCCGAACATGTTTCATTTTCCACTGGTTTTGATCGAGTTTGGTTTTGTGTTGGCTCCTTGTTGTCTCCAGGATCTGCAAAAATTTACGAGTATTTAATCACACTTTGCCCAAAGCAAAAATAACAGCTGTGAAAATAGAGCATTGAGTTCGTTAGAAAAATTAGTGGACTCTTCGACTCACCTTCCTTTCTAGCCCTGAATTTGCCTTTCCTGGCTTCCATTTTCTTTGCCCAACGACCCATCCGTCGGCCATCTGGAATAAAAAAGCAACCCAATCAAACGTGTACCCGAGTTTTGTCAGAGGCAAATTCAAGTCTCACTCTACCTGCTCAGAACCCAACACTTATATCTCCAGTCCCAAACAAGGTAACCAAAACAATATAATTCAGTCTCACAATTGCTGAAGAAGAGACCATTCTATGGACCACAAAAGGAAAAAAATTCTCTAGAAACGTTAAACAAAATTCCTGATAAACTGGGATTGGATGCCTTGCTTCAAGTCAAGTCATCTTTATTTTTGAGGAGGGTAGGCCTTCTCCGAGGTTCACTGGCAATCGATTGAGGCCCTTGGCATTTGATTTTCTAAGACTGCTTTGCACTGTATGAGCGCGGGTGAAATGATTTTCTTCAACGTGTCGACACCAAAAACAGCAAAAGCATCGGGTGATGCACTGACTCGCTATTGCCGTGCTTTATTGTGTGCAATTCTTGTATTTTCTTTCCTTCCTCCGGTGTTTTCATTAGAGAGATAACCAATGGCGTTTTCAGTGACTGACAATAAACCTTGAGTCATTTTTTTTTCATTTTCCCCTCAAATTTACCACCAAACCGTCCATGTAAAAAGCCATTGCTGCAACACAAACTTCGCCCAGTGTCGAGGCAGTTTAAGGGAATCGTCTCACTCCGGTTTCGTGTCCGTCTTACAAGAACGCTTGAAAGCTGTCTCGTTGTATTTTTTTTTTACTACTGGTCTTTCGAACATCACGTTAGGAGCCGCGTATTCTACACTATTGCTACTTTCCTGTCTTTACCTGGTTTTTCATCTGCAGATGTTCCACAAGCTCCCTGACTTTCTTCTTTTGTTGTCTCTGATGGTAACTCTTCGTCCTTGCCTTTTTTTCCCGTTGGTTCTTCCGACTCTGAAATGTTGAAAATGTTGGAGACAGTCTTCTTACTTTCGAGACGTCCCGTCGAAGGCTCTAATGTGTTCACAAATTACAACCTTGGGATAAAGGTGAGATTTCCTATCAACTGTGTTGAATATAATAATTGTTCATTTTTTTCTGGCGGCTGATTCTCTCTAAACTTAATGGAGAAGTGACCATCGCACTTATCTGGACAATTTAAGCAATAGATCTAATTGGATAACTCAACGTTGTACCCAATTCAAACCCTTTGGGAATAAAACGTTTTGTTCCAGGTATTTACATATCATTTAAAAGTGAATGCTACATTATCATGCAAATATAACACACAAAGAAATCTCAATTCCGGGAAATTTGAATCGGGTACAACATTGAGTCAGCCGATTAGGTCAATCGTCTCTTACAGACTCCTGAAAAATTCAGGTGACTCTAACTGGATTCGAACCCATGACCTCTGCTATGGACGTGCAATGCTCTTTCAACTGAGCTACGAAGCCACTCACTTGGGCTCATGTGTTCCCCTGAAATGACTGATGAATGAAAGGAAGGATTAAACATACAGAAAAATCAGCTACTGGTCTTTTTTAGGTTACCACTTTAGTAAAAAACCACTTTGAGATTAACTGAAAGGCTTGATCAAGGCGCCTCAAATTTGTTTGGATGTGCCTTTTCCTTCGCCCGGAATAGTTTGTATTGGAGATTGGAGAAGTACTGTTTTAAAAACGAGCAGAAGTGTATTATTATGTTTAATACAGAGTTTTTACACCTGATAAGACACGACTGCGGAATTAAGACAATTGCGCTTTGGTGTATAGAGGAAATAAGCATACAAGAAAAACAAGTGGACCTTATAAGCAATCTGATAATATAAAAAGCATGCCTTTTTCCTTCAGTTCTTATTCTTTGTTGTCGATGGGTGAAGGGGGTTGGTTAAAACTGCCACGTAAGAGAAAGTTTAGAGACTTTAAAACTGCCGATAAAGAGAAAGCGCTCTTGGAAATTTCCTTCCAAAATTGCATTGTTTTAACATTCAGCCCCGTACTCCCTGGAACTGAGATCAAAGCCGGTTAGGCTTTTTAAAATGGTCATAGATTAGGATGACCAGGTATAAATATTCATACACGTGATCGATTTTCGGCGTGTGATAGGCTAATATGTTCATGAATTATAATGACTTTACACTTTAGTGTGTGGTATTTTCTGTAACCACCGGGGCCGAAGTTTGGTGTGAAAAGGATCAGTGGCACGCGTTGATCAAACTGATAATCTGATTGCGGAACTTGAAACAAAGTATAGAGTACGTTTAAGTTGTCGCTCTTTTCTGGACAATTGAGCAACTGGGTGCGAATCCCGTTGGAGCCACCTGAATTTTTCAAGAGTCTATAAGAGACAATTGCTCAGTCTGTCCAGAAAAGTGCGAGGATTATTCTAGTCTCTTTCGTCTATAGCCCGCACTTCAAATATATATTCATTTCTTTCAGTTTGAAGTTGTCTTGAACTATATTCCCCTGGCAAACCTTGTCTTCTTCAGGTATTACGAGAATTTGCATTTGCAGAAGTTTTTATGTGCTAAATTAAGGATTTTTTTCACTACAGGCCCGCGGCCAACTTCACAACCCGCGGCCCAGCGGCCCGCCCGCCCGGAATTTTTTCTCAAAGAATGGGCCGCTGGGCCGCTGTGGCGTGGGCGGCGGGCCTGTGTTTAGCAAAACCCGTAAATTAAGGCGTAAAACCTCTAA
>NC_090892.1:42881263-42883763 GCF_036669925.1 Montipora capricornis
TATTGTCCAGCCCTGGGATTTTATTATCACCGTTGACAAATGTCTCAAATCGCGTCGAATTTGGGAAAAAAACCACACAGGAAGGAAGCGATTGGCAATAAGGTTAGGCTTTTTGATTTAGAATTTTTTATTAAGTTATTTTCTAAGGTCTCTTATTGGGATTCTCATACAAATCCTTATATTTTTGTTGTTTTTCCCTCACACTGAGCTTGGGATGCCTGTGGTAATACACGTTGTCCAAAAGCAATTTTAGCCGTAGCAGCTGAAAGAAGCCCTTTCCCACTTAGTTTCCATGGCAACTGCCGCTTTGACAATTTTTTATTCACAATTTTTATTCACAAATTGGCTGTGGTACTATTCCTTTTTCGGCACCTCAGCTCTACCACCTCGCGGTTTGGTAGTAGCCTCTGGGAAGGGATGAGGATTGGCAATATTATTGTACAGCAGATTTACGACTAACTAAACGATTTGGTTCGTGGAGAACCATCTCTCGCCCGTTATTATACGGACGAATTAAATGACGAACTAAAAAACTCCTTAAATTAAATTGCCCAAAGTCGCCTAGACATATACGTCTCCAGAATAAAAACGGCTATGGTCATCGTTCCTTGATTGTTAACGAAATTATTCACATCTTTCTCTCCCAAAGACAAACATCATTGTCTGGATATGCATAGATACCTTGAATACGAACGAGAACTAAAAGTATTTTCCTTTCTCGGTGTAGTCGAAAAACCGCGATGAAAAAGAAAAGAAAGTTAAACTAGCAACGAAGAAGACAGCCGTAAATCAACGCAAGATAACAATGAGTCAAGCTGGGAAGATAAGGAAAACTTTGCAAGAAAGGCATCTAGACAAACAAATTCTAGTTCTTTTCTCGATCCATCGACGAGAGTAATCAGCTGTCGTAAATTCTTCATTCCAAAATACTGCCGGAGACTTGTTCAGCACTCGCTCAGAATACAAAAGGTTTCATTACTTTATTTCAATGTTAGGCTAAGATTAAAGCAAATTAAATGAAACACGATTGAACTTATAATATTTAACGACTATGTGTAAGCGCAAGTGAAGAAAACTGATAGATTGAAAGAAGCACTGAAGCAAAATAGAATTTGTTGGACTTCCTGCTCCAAGAAGAAAATAGGTTTCGTTGTGTTATGCCTGACGGTAGTCATTTTAAGGTACGTTACTGAATCAAGTCCTCGTGGAAGTAAATATTTAGTTGCTTAATTAACATAGGGTAAATATGTCGAAATAATAATGATAATAATAATAATATTTTTATTATTATTATTAAATGGCAAAAAACAAGTCTAAGTCAATTCTTACATAACATCTTGGCTTTTGGGTAAAACGTTCAAAAAGCAGGCGTTCGCCAATAAGCTCTTTCCTATTTAGCACTTTGATCTAGAACAAAGGCGACGTGATAAATACTAGAAATAACTAGATGTTAGAATATTTCCGGGGTGAAAGAAGTCTGCTTATTCAGGTCACCACATTCTAATCTTCTGTTCAATTGTCGTTAACAGCCCAAAGAGAAGGATTGATGCTTACCTCAAAACAGCACACGGTGCAGGAGCAGCTCCTCAGTGAGAAATGCTGAGAAATGTGACAAATAAAAATCTTATCTTACTCCATATTCTCTGTAATTTTAAGGATTCAACGCAGGAGACCCACATCTCAAGTGTCTTAGCCAAGATTATTCTAGATTCCAAGAAAACTTGGCTTTGTCTCATAATTTGCATAATTTCTCAGAATTCTGGTTTAGGGAAAAACAATAAAATGGACAGTCGAAACACGGAACGGGGATCAAATATTTCTTAGTTGTCTAAAAAATTAAGTCGTTGCCAGATATCATGCCAGTTTTCAGCAAAGAAATGAAGACAGGAAAGGGTTCCTATTGTGGATTGTCCAAATAGCAGAATCTTCCTTCAGAAAACGAAGAGACGTGAATTGCAAACAAGAAGGATTCAGTATCTCATGTGGAGACGTATTTCTTCGCTAATGAATACCCGTTCTTTTATAATGGCACTGCTGAGTTTTTAACGAACCATAAGTGCTGTTTAAATCGATAATGCCTATGTTTATTCCATCTATTGGTTTACCAGGTTCATATCATGGGTTGGTTTATAATTTACAGATACGATTCCCAATGTCTGTCACCGCTGCATGCACACACACACACAATCCAATCAAAGGTCAATAAAAGGCAACGTTCGGCTTCTGATTGGAGAGTCTACACGCATTAACAAATGTGAAGTGATAAACGTAGTCATACTTTTGACACTTTTGGGGTTTCTGTGCTACCGTCAACCTTGAATGCTTCTTAAAATCCTCATTAGTAACCACGATTTCAATTGCATTGCAATTTGCAGTCGACATTGGCGCGTATTTTGACAGTCACTAATCAAGCTCTACCACCTCGCGGTTTGGTGGTAGCCTCTGGGAAGGGATGAGGATTGGCAATATTATTGTACAGCATATTTACTACGAACTAAAC
>NC_090892.1:42888763-42941263 GCF_036669925.1 Montipora capricornis
GATTCCACAGGGGACCGTACTGGATCCTCTGTTGTTTCTCATTTACATAAATGATCTACCAAATGTTTGTTGACGATATTCACTTAACGTTTGCGAGTTCAAACGTAGATGACATCGACTTTTATCTTAATCAAGACCTTGCAAGCGTAAGTAAATGGGTGATTACCAACAAACTCACTCTAAATCAAACTAAGACTGCCAATTGCCTCAAGACAGTGACTGGCTTCTTTTCAAACGTCTCCATACCACAAATCATTAAATGGCCTTGCTCCAGACTACATGGGAGCAGCTAGCTGATGAGGTCTATTCACATAGCCACGATCATTATTTTGAGCTCAATTATTGGTGGCCTCTACAAGAGCAGTAGCTGTGGAGTGAAGATCTCCGAAACCGGATTCTTAATTCACTCCACAGCTACTGCTCTTTTGGATGATGATGAAACGAGGGTTGGAAAGGTCATCGTAGTTAGTTGAGCAGCGAAAAATCCAGACTTCGACAAGATGGAGCCTCAATCTAGCCTGGATTGAGACTGGATTTTTTTCGGTCAGACTTGAACGGTAGAGGGCCTGGATCGAGACTGGATTTCCGGCTTCCTTTGAAACTGCTTAATAGATGCTCAACTAACTATGATCCTCCCAATTCTCATTTTATTCTATTCAGCAGTTCAAATATGTGAAACTTCATATCATGATTCTACAAACTCAACAATAATCATAGAAATGATAACGTTATAAAAGTCTCAGTCTTGTGTAGCTAAGCCCAAATGCTCCTCTAATTGAGAAGGCAGTAAATAATTTCATAGCAATGGAGATCAAATGAAAAAAAAAAAAAAAATGAAAAGTAGATGTTTTTTGTGAGAGGGGACAACCAGACAGAGCTGAAAGACGACTGCGCATGCGCCAGATAGGGAGCCCAAATCGTGCATATGAGACGCGAAGTGTCCATTTCGATCGTTTGATCTCGTCTTCTGCCTTTGTCACTTTATAACTCTTGACGGTGTGAATTTTGGAAGTGAGATCGTGGTGATTTAATTTAAGGAGACACATCAGATCTGTGTAATATATTTGTGTGGAATTTTTGGGCCTTGAGATCCAAACCCAGTTAAATTTGTTTGGGAATATGCGCTGCAGAAACTAACGGAGGCTACGGTGAGTGTTCCATATTTGTTTTTGAAGCATGAAGTGTTCACAACGTTTGGTTCAGTTTGCACACTAGGGTATTGCCCATGCAATCTCTACAGTTTTCATCAACCAGATAATTTGGGCAGGGTTTTCTGAAATCACCTTTACAATCAATCATACATGTATTTACAATGCGTTAATTAAACGTAACATGTTCTAAGAGCATTATTTGAAAGTTGTCAACCTTCTCCTTGAACCAAGGCAGCAGTTCATTTAGAGTGCTGCCACTCTGCAGTAGCCACTTAACCTCCTGACTGCCCCCATAAAGTCAGCTGTCTAAAAGAAAACACCTTGTCAACTTGTGAAGTTGGAATGAACACACAAGTACTGGCCAGAACTACACAGAAAATATTGAAGTTCTTTGTCCCTGTCTCAGGGCATTTCTTCAATGAAAAGGTAAATTGGTTGCAAGACTGGCCTCTGAGATTACACTCAGAAGAAGTTCTAGTTGCACAGTAGTGTGATCAATAACATTGTTTAATTTATTGCCATAGTGAGGCTTGATTACAGAATCATAAATACTTGCCCACCAAAATACCCTGTGCAATCAACTGATACACCCATGTTCCGGAGACTGTTGGCCTGTTAATTAATGGAACATCCATAAATTAGGAAAAGAACAATTTGTTAAATAAAAGTGCAAAGTCCAGGCCCTGCTTCCTGTTAATCCTAGGATTATTGACAGGGAAATACTGCTTCAAAGTGGCACCCGAGTGACTTAATTGTAGTCTAGCTTCCACAATCGCCAAATAATAATGATCTATCATTATTGTAATAATGCAACACACTTGGTGTCAACATCTATGTCAAAACTTGGAAGATGGTATTTTTCTTTCCAGCTTGACTGGCCATTATTTGCAAATCTATGTTCAACCCAACATCCAAGGCAAAATTATGGTTAGACTCAAAAAATTTAAGAACATGTGTTAAGGCAAACAGTTAAGGGTCATTGGTTTATGTGTGGTTTATAGTATGTTTATATGGTTAGCTCATCATGTTTTCTTTGTCTTGGTTGTGTAATAAGAATGACTTTTTGTACTAATTTTCACAGCCCCCATAAAAACTGATATGTGCAGTTTCCTGTGTCTAGGAAAATAATAATATCATTATGATATTGTAGATTATAGCATTGTAATATGCATCTCATGGACAATAACATTCATTTTCGTTTTTTGTCCTTAGGGAGATGGATCCACCTGGTATTATTTGCGGCAGTTTTGTGAAATATTAGCTCTAAAAGGAGCGAGAAGAAATTCAGCCTTTTTTTCTCAGCAATAAACCACAATAATCTTATTGAGTTCACTTTGTCCATGTTGGTAGTGTGGAACAAAAGACTGGATAAAGTCACTGAGAAATCCAGACAATGCTGTTGAGTTTTAAGCAGTTTGTTTAGTACTCTTCACATTGTCAAACTTTTCAGTTTCTTCTTAGAACTGAATACCAGTCCTTAACCTTTTTTCAGTTATGAACTTTTTGGACCAGCACAGAGCTTTAAGATGCCACTTTTTTAAATGTGGTACTTATAAAAAAAATGGGGACAACATATTCAAGCAAAAACATCACAAATGCATGTTGTTTGCACCTGCACGCAAACTTTGCGAATGCTTTTGATCTGATGAGTTGCCAACCCAGTAATGCTTCAGATACATGTAGTGACGCCGAAACCCAGAACACCTTCAAACACATTCAATGACAAGTTGTCAGAGAAAAAATTAAAATTAAAAACAAACATCTTCTTGAGCATTGGGACCCACATGGAATAGCCCTTGCATATGTGTATTATACTGATGACTGGATTCCATCTACTTAATATACAATCATCTTTTTAGGATAATACCACCTACGCCAGTCGGCAGATAATGCTAGAGTGAACTTTTTGCTATACAGTTGAAAATGTTAATTTTGTGGAATGCCCCTTTTAGGGATGTTTCCTAGTTGTCTATGCTCTAAAGATTTTGTTCAAACCCATCAAGTACAATGTAGCATGCATGTGTGAAATGTCTCAAGTTTAGATCAGTTTTGCAATATGCACTGTGTTGTCTGAACTGATCCTTGTAAAATTTTTGTAGTTTCTTGTCAATTGTTAAATATGGAAAAAAGGATTTACTTTCTGAAAGAAAAATAACATTAATGACGTCTCTTGATCAGGTTAGGATCTGATGAATTTTTATTTTAAAAGGCAAGCAAATCAAGGGGCAAATTAATTTTCTCTGAGCTGTTTAATGTCAGTAAGTGGGCTTTCCAGGATGAAGCACTTTTTTGCCTGCTCTCTGTGTATCATACAGTGTATAATCTTTTCACCGATTTATCTCAGTTTCTGTTGGGGCTGGCTTTCATCGCTCTTCTATAAATTTAACAAAAAATGCTGTGTGAAGAGCGAAAGATGTATTTTGCTTTCATGATAATTATAAATTCGTATTAAAATTTAGAGAAACGTGGAGCTCAATTTGCCTGAGTTCTTGCATCTTTGCATACTCCATTTTAATATCGCTTTCAGCATGCTTGCCAAAATATCTTTTGTAAGCGTGTCACCATTCACCACCCGGTCTATAATTCACCAGTTGTCTTCCTTTATTGTTCAGAGTATTATAGAGAGTATCTGGAACGTCATAAGGTTTTTCAATGTCTCTTTACCGACACAGACAAAGAGACATTGTCCTGTATCGCAACCACTCGACGAACTAGTCTCCACCGATAAGTTCGAAGCTCTCACCAATTCCACCGGCCGAACATCGCCAAAACAGGGTTTAAGGGAATTTCTGGTCCTCCCAGAAAACCAACAACTTGCAAAAACCGTTCGAGAAACTTGCGACAAAAGCCAACACTGTCAAAAAAGTAAGCATTGCAGCGCTCGTTAACTCCATTCACCGTATAGTCACACGAAAGGTGCATTTACCGCGCGAAAACAATTTTTACACAATTTGTACACCCCTTCAATTTTTGAAAAAACATCAAAACTCGTCAAAAATTGTGACAAAATCCTTATCTTTCAAACAGCGACCTTATTTTTTTGATTTAATCAACGGCTGTCATTTTCCGGCGAACAAATAGTCTTTTTGAATGAGCGCGCCCTTGAGCCTGCGCTTCGTGCCGCGGATCAGTGACTTGCGCAGTCGTTTTTCAGCTCTGTCGGACAACCAGAGTACCCGAAGGAAAAAAGAAAACCCAACCCAGATATCAGGTTGAGTCCAGCCAACATTGGTGGAAGGCGAGTGCTGTCACCACCGCGCAAACCCTTCTCAATAGACCTAATCGGTTAACTCAATGTTGTACCCAATTCAAATCTCCCGGATATAATATTCTTTGTGTATTCTATTCATATTTAAATGATATGGAAATACCCGGAACAAAACGTTTTATTCCCAGAGGGTTTGAATTGGGTACAACATTGAGTTAGCCGATTTGGTCTATTACAATGGGCTGAATTATTACATGTACATACAAAGAACTGAGTTAACGGAAATGGCGTTGATAGAATGTGGAATTGTTCTTCAGAGTGAGGTCGTTGTTGTGTTTGAATAGAGAGCTTACAGGCCGAGACACACGGCGACAAGTTGCAGCCACAGGTCTCTGCGACAAGTCTCTCCTTGTGTCCTACTTGCAAAACAAGACTTTGCGACACGACGCCTGTTCGGTGCACGCGCAGTGATCTCGTATGAGGGGGAATGTGAAGTAGTTTTCTAATTCAATATGGCGGACCATATGACGTTCTCTCATTTGTTCATTTATATTTTGTCGCAGCGACTTGTTGCCGGAAGTGTACACACGGTGCGACAACGCTGCTTTCCCTAATTTTGTAGCTGCCATCAATTAAACGAGTTCAAGCTGGTTTGAATTCGTGCGACTGATCGCAGCGACAATGATTTTCAGAAAATTAACCGTGTCTTACGAGGCGAATTGCTGCGGCGACTTGTCCTCGCGACGTGTCGCCTGGTGTGCCCCGGCCTTAAGAAAGCTTCAGGGACCTTAAGCACGCGCGTTTTTCAGACGCGGACGGCAACCGGAAGTGACCTGTTTTACCTAATCTTTACATTATCAAATGTCTTTACTCCATTAGAGATGATTAGTATCCGTCTGTGTCTAAGAAATCAAGCTTCCTTAAAAGTGAACAAGTAAGTGAGATTGACAAACTGATCTCGAAGGTTTTACTTTCCAATTTCAGAACAATTCAAAACGCAAGACCTTATGTTGCGTACATGCGCACATTCTGTTCTTACAAATGTTTAACAGATACTGCTTGAAGTGATTAATATACGCCCCTCGTGACCTCCTGAAAATTGTTTCAGGGGAAGAAGATCTGGAAAAGTGCTATGAGCCTTCGACTTCTACAGATAACAGCAGCACCTCACATGGACTAGAAACATTTTGGGGCTTTTGGGGAATAAACCTTGCTGAAAGTAAAGTGGGATTACAGCAAGGATTCGCACGTTTCATCCAACCTGACTAGATCCCTGCCCTTACGTACTGTTTAATAAACGAGCAGGAGTGGTTTAAAGCTCATGCATGTGACGTTTTATCGGTGCTTTGATAGGACGTTAGGTTCATAAATTAGCCAAGCCTAAAAGCGGAGCTCCCTTAGTTATTTATTCTTACTGCCTGTTGGGTTAGTGAAAATAAAAGGTTTCGAATTGTTCGCGTTGTGATGTTTCCGGTTGCTGCTTTAATTATTAAATCATTTTCTTTGCTTTCTTCTATAGAAAAATTCATTGCCTAACTAGTGAATTCCACGGTAAATTTTACGCTTAAAACCGATATCGCATGAATCACGAAGCGACGACTACGATATCAGTTTTACGAGTGAAAGTTACTTTGGAATTCACCAGTTTGGCAATTAATTTTTCTTGCACCGCATGAGTTTTAAAAGAAAACAAGCACATTCCTCAGCGAGCGAATGGAAAAGGAAAAAGCCATTTCAGACTCAACTGTCAATAGCCAGCGAATAGGAATCACGCTAAAATTAAAAGCCATAAAAAAAACTCTGTCAGTTCAAGGTCAAAGAAGAGTTTTACTGATGTACTTTATTCCACTTTATCTCTGAAAACAAGATCATTCGCATTTTGATGTAATTCATTGAAACACGCCAGGTTGGCTTGGAACAAGAATCGGCAGAATGCAACCAAGAAATGACGACCTTCAAACGAGATCCGCTCCAACACTTAATTAACGTTTAGGTGCTTTGAACAAACTTAACATAAGCTAGTGAAATTCCCCCTTAATTTTACGAAAACTCATTGCGATTACGTGTTTATAACATAAGGGCAAAATTTTCTTGTCGGTGTCGAGGCACATCGAAAGCAGTTGGGCAAACGGATTAAAAAGCACTCAAGTTGTTCGATCGCATTTTAGAGCAAAACAAACAAACAAATCAACTTTTTCTTTATGTCCAAAAGAGTACAGATGATTGTTATTTACTTCCAGTTAACAATAAAAAATCGATTTTCATCCCTGAGTAAAGGAAAAACGGATTAACCCATTTGTTGAAAATAACAAACGGTTTAAAGAAAAGAATTTGTGGAGTGACTTCTTGCACTAAGTATGAGTTATTACTGGGATTCTGTTTTGTCGTTGCCGTTTTCTTTCGCTCTCCTTTCGTTTCTGTTCTAGTCATAGGTCCTCCAGGCATCATGTAACCTTATCAGAGCTTCTAAAGATATATCAAAAATTGCAATACAGCAGCTCTAAGCATCCCTCCGATGCTTGACTTGAATAACTGCGTAGCCGCCAATGACATGTCAAACTGGATTGAAACCAGCGAAAATGCAGAAAGGAAACATTTTCCAAACCGTATAGATCGTTTTCACTGTCACGCAATAAAAAAATAAATCGAAAACCATCCCGTGGAAAACGTCAAGAATTCGTGATGTTGTAGAAGATAAATGAAGAAGACACTTCTCCAAGTTTTAGGCCTGTGCGTTTCCCCAAACTTCAGATATTCGTCGAAATCTTTCGCAAAAATTTACAGAGCCCAGTATGAAAACGCCATGTTGGTGCACATCTGTGGTGCACCAATATGGCGGCCGGAAAATAGTGTCAACATCTGTTACTTACTTTGGCTATCTAGGCGAGTGATCATCTGTACTGAACAGACAGCTATTTACCTAAGCACGTTTTCTAATGCTTTAAGTTCTAAAAAGGCTCAAAACCATGAGATAAATATATATTTCTCAATAAACTCGATCGTCGCCTCGTGTCACGCACCGCTATAACTCAGAAATTCAAAATGCTCTGGTTTCCAAACGAAGCACGCTATCGAGCTTTAAAATTGCAAATGGATACAAATTTACCGCCTCTTATGCCTGATGAGGATAAAAACTTTCGTGGCTCTTTAGTTTTGGATTTTAAAAAATGATGACGTCACGTGAAAACGATCTATACTACCTGAACACGAAAAGAAGAACTATACTTGATGTAGTATGGCCTTGTAGCCGCGTCGAGCGACAGAAAGCGCGCGAAAAATGAAGCCCGTTTATGTTTAGGTGAGTTCACCTGAGTCGAGCCTGCAATCTAATCCAAAACCAGTACCTGGTCAGCGGCCAACTTCACAAAAACAGCTTTAAGTTTTTATCCCTTCGATGCTTGACGTGAATAACTGCGTAGCCGCCTGTGTGGATCACAGCAATTACGATATGTCAAACTGGATTGAAACCAGCGAAAAATGCAGAAAGAAAACATTTTCCAAACCGTTTTCTACCTGAACACGAAAAGCGTTGACTGTGTAAGAACTATAGTTGATGTAGTATGGCCGTGTATCCGCGTCGAGCCACAGAAAGGTAGAGCAGCAGTGATCTTACCCGAAGGGCGTGGGTTCAATTCCCACCCTGGTCAGAGTTTTTCTCCGTCCTTGTGTGGGCCCATTTCCATCATTAGGGCTAACGCTCAAATGGTTCATATGGGGTAGAAACTTAGCATTTCACATTACACTCTAATCAGTTAAGTCTGTTCAAATATAAGTGCTACACGGCTAACGTTTGCAAAAACGTAATCTTTCCTTGTACTCGTTTATGTTTAGGTGAGTTAACCTGAGTTGAACCTGCAATCCAATCGAAAACCAGTACCTGGTCAGCGGTCAAGTTCCAAAAAACAGCTGAGTTTGGTGAGCTCTAAGCATGAGCCCGCGATGTGGTCACGTGGTAATGGTCAGCGGATACCTTGTTTTGACAGGCGTTAATTGATCAAAACATGGATGTCCAATATCAAAGATGTCTGCTGTAAACTAGTATGATACTGATCACATTGGCATACATGGAAAGGTGGACGTACGATCCATGACGTCATGGCTAAAAATCAAAATTTTTCGCATCGATGGATTACCATATTTTCTTAATTATGGTGCTTCGCTCGCGCGCGGAGCTCCGCTTTTAACAAGTTTTTTTAATCACTCCCGCACATTGGTAGGACGGTACATGAAGAAGAAATATCTTGACGAGACTGCGAATAAATTGGCATGACACAATCTACTTTCGTTATGGGTGATACTTAATCATTTTCGATTACAAAAGAGCTTGTTTTGAATGACTCTGGATTAAACCTATCTGTAACTAAGTCTTGTCAAACTAAAAAAAAGAATTGCTTTTAAAGAAGGACGTGCTCTTTGATTCATTTCAAACAATATTTGTTCTTCCTGTTCTCTTCCATCCTCTTATTCAAGGCGTGTTTTGTTACAAAGTCTGCTTACTAAATTACTGTTACTTATATTCCTAGAAAAGCAATTAACAACACTCTACAACAGTAATTGCCGTTTCCTCGTTGGCAAGCGGAAGAGACGTGCTGGCAGAGGACACGCGCATGGGAAATGCGGTTACAACAGACAAAAATTTGGAACTGACGGAAGTTTCATGCTCACTTTGAAAAGGGATCACGTTTAGTTTGGAAGTGGCGTTTATTCATTCAAAAACAAATTAAAATGAAGGAAAGAGGAAGGAATCGCCTATGGCAACTAAATAGGAAGCCAGCGAAGGAAACGAGATGATTACAATGTACTTAAACATTTTGACCCGTGCACTGCTTGGGTCCGACAATGGGCTGGATCACCAAATGTTTGCAAATACTGAACACTCTTTTAGCTATGTTTATCTGAACCCTTAAGTTTGCTCATGACCCTGAAGATTAGCTATGCTGTACGGTCAGTAGAACAGCATGCCATGAATTCCAGAGTGTAAGTTAATGCCAATTTGTAACGCCTGAATTTTTATTCCTTTTAGTAGTGCTGTTTGTTACGAATAAGCGCTTGATTCGGCCGCTGGTATCTGCCTTCAATTCTTCCACTCTTACTGGATGCCCGATCTTAGTATTGTTTTCAATTCCGTTGTACCCAATCAATCAATACTCCAGGTGGTTGATTTTTCCCTCATTTAAAGACCGCAGACCAATTTTACATCCCTTTAGCAATTCCATCCTTCCCAATTCTGATTCGCTGGAACACGCCTTAGTCGCTTTCCTCCTCGTCAATGCACTGCACACACCTTTTTCGCAATTCGTTCACTTCTTCCCCATCACGGAAAATCGATCTGGTGAAATACACTTCATGATGTTGGCATAGTTTCTAAAAGTTCCAGTGCCTGCAAAATTCTCAAAGTCAGCGGGTTTTCCAAATGGGAGTGACGCAAAGCCAATTTCGCTTCGCGAAAGAGCGATTCTTTCTAGCCGCTCAACTGTCAACGTATCATAATTTTTGACCATCATTTGACAACTGAACTGTCTGCAATCCCTCAAAACATTTACCGGGACATGGGTTTTACAGCGTTCTTGGCATTTCACGGTTTTCGGATCCCGACTACAAACCATTTCTTGGGAATGATTCCCTGGGCAGCTAAGATTCTTTTCGACCATCAATTGACAAATGAACTGACTGCACTCTTCAGAGCATTTACCTGGACATAGGTGACCGCAATCTAGATTTCGTTTGCAGCGGTCTTGGCATTTCACGGTTTTCGGATCGCGACTACAAGCTAATTCTTGGGAATGATTCCCTGGGCAGTTAAGATTCTTTTTCACCATTAATTGACAACTGAACTGGCTGCAGTCCTCAGACCATTTACCGGGACATTGATGACGGCACTTGAGCTGTTTCCTGCATTTCTTTAAACAAGCTAATTGAAAAACACAGACATCGTCGCATTGTTAGTGCATTGGTGTCCACAAGGAAGATAGCGTTCACATGGGGCGTCGCACCTTACTTTGTCCACATCAAGCGAACAATGCACCATTTTTTCATGGCCACAAGGTAACTTACATGCCACTATTGTTTCACAAGCCATACTTTGACGCTTATCCTTCGCTAAGCTGCACGATACATTTTTGTCACGTCCACAAGAGAGCTTGACTCGAACCCTCTGATTACAACGGTGGTCCTCTGGTTTTACATGACAGGCAAGAGTTACTTCGTGCTCACATGCTAGTTTGACTTGAACTGTTTTGTTACAAATGACTTCTTCAGGATTTTCGTAACAGGCTAGAGTCCCCAGATGACCACATGGCAAAGTACTTTTTACGAGAACCTTGCATGGATTAGTCTCACAATTGCTGCTGCAGATTTCTTTGCACAGGTGCCCACAGGCTCTTAGCCTATCACATGGCTGATCACATTTTTATGAAGATGGGTTGATGTGGCCACACATCGAGGGACACTGGTAACCACACTCCAGTTTTCTTGAACAAGGAGCGTAACAAAAAGCACCTTCTGACTGTTAGTAACAAAGCAGACTTTGCTGGTGACCGCATGAAAGATCCCTCAATCGTGACCACAGTCCAATTTTCGCTTGTACTTCTCACCGCACTGAATTGGATCCTCTTTCTTTCGACTCTTGATTCTTTTCGCATGCTCACATTGCATGGTAATATTAATTTCGGCCGCACACTGACACTTTTCTCTGCATTTCTTTGAACATGGATGTCCACAATCAAGAACTTTCCCGCAGTTTTCTTTGCACTGACTGTACACCATGGTATCAATAAAGCATGGTAGCCTTGCTATGTGTCCACATGAAAGGGATTTATTGCAAATAACTTAACACTTAAATGTGCACTTCTGCCCACATTCTTCAACACAAGAATGCCCACAGGGAAGCACTTTTCGCATTTCATCCGACAGAGAAACGTTTCAGGTTCAACACTGCACGGTATTTTTTGTTCATGACCACATTTGGGGACTACTTTGATCATTTGGTCACAAGTTGTGAGATGGTGACACGTGCGAGGGAATATTGCATCCTCCCAATGGATTAAAGTCACTTGCTTTTCTTACAAGAGTGACGTTGTTGTGTTTCGTACAAAGAAGCTGCAGACTATCAGCGATGCCATGTTTTGCTTCTAAATCATTGCAAACCTCTTTCCACAAATCAGACTTGTTTTTCAGTAAGCTGAAGTTTCCAATGCAGTAGAGCCCTTTGCGAGCACGTGAGAGTGCCACGCAGACTCTATTGAAGTCAGCAAGGAAGCCGATGCGACCCTCTGTGTTACTTCGCACCAGTGAGAGAAGAATGATATCATTTTCTTCACCTTGAAAGTTGTCAACTGCACAGACCTTAAGTTCCTTAAAAGCTGACCGTGGCAATTGATCTTGGAGAAGAAGCAACTGACCAATGTACATTGTTAGAACTGTGATCTGTGTTTCCTTGTATCCTTGTAGTAGAAGATATTTGCAAAGTGCTACCATAAACTGTGCCTCATGATCGTTAGCATAGCTCTGTAAACCGCTTACCATCCTCTCGGGTTGTTTGTGGTCAATGAAAAACAAATTGCGGCACATACCAGATATGCCTTCAAAGTTGTTCACCGATTCGTGGTCAAGAATTTCGTGGTCATAGATTCTCTTTGTCAGTGCGGCTATTTCAGGGCGCATTCTGTGTTGTACGGATAAACGTTTGCATTCCATGTTGTTCATTACCATCCGCTCAAACAAAGAGACCTCCAAGTTGTAACTTTGTGCTAATTTGTAGACTGCAGCTTTCGGACGTAGTTGTTTGTGATCTCCGATAAGAATGGTGTGCTCTGTATTTGGTGTAAGAGAAGTAAGAATATGGGCTTCCATCACTTCAGCAGCTTCTTCAATGACAACAATTTTTGGAGCTACGTTTTTAAGCACCGAAAGGTATTTAGCTGCAGACGTTGTTGTCATTCCAACCACGGTAGCCTTACGTATGACTTCCTCCGCCTTTTCAAATGAAACTGCCTCTAATTCTGTACAAAGTAGTTTATATTCTTTTTCATTTTTCCAAACTTCTATTCTGCAATGTTCACGGTAGTTCTCAACCCAGCAGAGATACAATCGCAGTCTTTGTAGTCGTTGTAAATCCCAGATATTGTCGACACACATCATCTCTGCAGTGGTCATCGGTGTTTCCTTTTTAAGATCATTTTCTACTCTAGAAATGTCAGCAGTAATCATTTTCATTCTTTTTGGTGAATTTGGGCTGCCGCCGTGTTCCTCGTTCTCTTTCTTTTTGTGGCTCTTGACGACTGTCCATTCTTCATCTTCGTCTTCCTTCATTGCTGATTGGTCTTGTCCTTGAAAAAGGAATTTACCGTTGTCCTCTGAAATTGACTGCCGGAACTGTTCCTCAGTTGGACTGAAGCTTCCATGATATTGTGAAAAACCAGTGACTTTTTCTATTGTAGGGTCATTCAGGTCTATCGCAAGGTTTACGCTTTTGTTGTTATCACCTACATACATTGACGCTTCAGCCAAAATGACCTCTTCAATATCTTTATGTGAACTGTTTTCTGGTAGGACTGACCCATCTGCCACTTGTTCATTCTCGTCTTCTCCTTCGTCTTGCATACTCTGATTCCAGGAATTCACCAAATGGTTGTCGCAGAGCCACAGCCTAAAAGCGTTTTCTGGTCTTTGGCTCTTGTTTGCCACGTAATGAGGAAATATTGCATTAGAAAGCTGGTCTGCGTGTGTGAAATTCATCATTTCCTCTAAATCATCAAATTCCAAGAGTGGCAGTTCCAACTTTGCCTTTGCAAGATTTTTCTTCCACTTTTTAATCTCGTTGACATGTTCTTCCATCCGGGTGCAGATGTCACGGTGTTTGTTTTTCAGCCTATTACTTCTGTCGGTGAATTTTTTTAAATGGCAGTCCTCTAATTCAACGCTTTTGCTCCGGGTTCCCACACGAATTATTTCTCGTTTGGGAAGGAATTCCAGTAGCTTTTCCAGGAACTGATCCAGTGCGTGGTTTGTGTAACATATCATCAGCATTGGTGAGTTGTGCTGAGGATCCCATGCATTACGGTTTTCAAGTAAACATCTTACAATTTTAGTCCCAACGAACGTTTTACCAGTCCCTGGAGGACCCTGAATGACAGAGAATTCACTTGTGATTGCTGTTTTCAGCGCTTCTAATTGAGAAGTGTTTAGGGGAAGTGCCTTTACTGGAGGCCAGGCTTCAGGTTGCAAAACAGGTACTGCAGTTGCCTTCCATTCATCTGAGACATCGAGGGCCTTGCTGAGATCATAACAAACCGGCTGCTGGGAGTCATTACGTCTTAAGTATTTTGGTGGATCGATTTCTTCACTGCACTCGACCAAGTATTTTTTAAATGGCAAGGTTGGTCCATTCAGTTCCTTCAAACCTTTAAGAACATGACGGTAGGCTTCAAAATAGGCAGGTGACTCGACCATTTGGTAATTGCAATTGCGGATCTCAATGTCCCAAACATCTTGGTCTCCGATAAATTGAATCCCAATTCTGCCCTCTTTCAGTTGCTCTTCATCTCGTTCTACAACAGTTGCGAAAAGCATCGTCTTGAAATTGTCTTGTGAAAGACAAAGAAAGGTGCCGTATATGAGTCGTGAATGACTCCATCTGCTGGTGTTGAATCTAGAAACATCAATTTGTACTTGATGTATTATACCGTAATTCTTAAATTGCTTGCCGGAGATTGTAACACTAGGGTAATATTTTATACCAAACTGATTTCGTTTTTGTCTTGGTATGTTTAGGACCAGTTCGTGAATACCCTCCCTCAGTGGCTCAAGAAAGTCTTCTCGAAGCAATCGAAACTGGACATCGAGGTAATGCTCCGCATCCTCATATCGCCCCTTTATAATATTCGTGCGCAGGAAAGGTCTTTCTCGACTCGTAATTTCTTTGTTTGTTGGACAAATCGGTATGTCTCTAAAATCGTCTGTTGGCTTTTGTCTTGCTCTGTTGGTGAAACGTTTCCCGAGCCTTTGCCTTTCATCTTGGATAATATTATCTCTGGCTTGCTTAAAAGCATCCAACTCCTTTTCCACCTTTTCTCTTCTTGTCAAATGCGAACGATCCAAGGCCCTTTTCAGCAGGTCATATGGAATTTCAGCATACGAGCTAGGGAAATGCGTCAAGAAAGTCGAAAAGAACGTAATGAGACATTCAAAAAACTCTTGCCTAAAATCTTGGTCATGTGTGGTTGTTGATACTTGAAAACAATCAAGTAAACGGGGAATGTTCACTCTCAGGAATGACGAGCCTTTTAATGCAGCAATAATCTTGTATTTTTCCTCACTTTCTGGAGCCTTGCAGACTACGGCCAGCGTGCAAATTAAATCGGACACGAATTCATCGCTGCTGTGCTGCTGCTTTTTAGATCTTATAAGGAACTTCAAATGAGCCATCTCTTCATTCAGCTTACGGACCACCTTGATAGCATCCTCCTTCTTCAAGGATTTGAGGTCCAAAGAGGGACTTTTTCTATGGAACGGTCTACCAGACGATGGCTTTATGCTTTGTTGTGTCAATAAATTCACTGAATCAGCTCTTTCTTCGCATTGTTCTTGGTTTCTTTTAGCTGCGACAAAAATCAAAAGCATTTCAAGCAAGAATAATTTCGTTAGTACATTTGATCATTCACGTAGGAAGCAAGCACTCATAAAAAATGATACTTAACAATATTCTTATAGCGTTGTGCCCACACATTGCCAGCTTGCATTGCTTTGAAGGAGTGCCCGGGGAAACATCAAAATATTTACGTCCCCTATCCTTTTTGATCAGTGTATTCATTCTTTAACTTAAACGGTTTTGGAAGTAACCTTCCAATTAGCGTCCTTATCCAAGGAGATTGCAATGTTCATCTGCAGATATCATTCAGCAGAATGACATCCCTTTGTTCTCAGTATTTTAAAGATCCTGATTGTCGCTTCAGCCTTAAGCAAAACCCGATGCCCAACACAGTAATCTGCGACTCAACCAACTGAGCTTACCGGTCGAAATAGAGCAAGATTTGAAAGCGACGGGAAACTTAGTTAGGTTGTGTTTCAGTTTTTGAAAAGCGAAATTAGTAATGGAGGTAATTGCTTCGCAGAAATGCGATGATGAGGTTATTCGTGTGCTCACCTAACGGTTTGCCTCTGCCAATCAATGATGTCTTGTGGTATCTCTCACGTTCCATTGAAGCTCCACGCACCCTGCCTTTTTCGGCTTGTTTTGTCGTTCCTGCCATAAAAGGGATTCATAAAGTTTTCTCTGTCTTTTCTGAGAAGTGTAGCAAGGCAGCCCTCTAATTCACAAGTTTCTCGGCCTTTTAATTATGTTTTTTAAAGTCGCATTTCGAATTAGTTGTTCGTCTTGTTCGTAGTGAATGCTACAATCACGGTCATAAGTTGTTGGAACACCCACCCCCTTTCCTCCCGTTCAATGTTGGATAGTGCAATGCACCCAAAGTAACTGTTCAGTGCGTTTTAGTTTCTAAACAACATTGAAAAGTGGGAGAGGGAAGGATGCTCGATTAATGCCGT
This sequence comes from Montipora capricornis, assembly GCF_036669925.1. Classification (NCBI taxonomy): domain Eukaryota; kingdom Metazoa; phylum Cnidaria; class Anthozoa; order Scleractinia; family Acroporidae; genus Montipora; species Montipora capricornis. The sequence goes on from NC_090892.1 coordinate 42,904,667, forward strand.
CGGTGTACCAATATTGTGTCACTGATTGTCTGTACGTGATAACGTGTAAATTTCATGTAACGAAACATGTCAGTCAGTACTGGAACGTTCGCGTAAAGATGGCTGTTCCAACATGCCACGTTTTTCGCCTCTTAATTAAAGAATAAAAGTAATAGGGGTATATGCTGTTCCCATAGTATTCAGCTTATTAACCATTTCATGATCCAAAGATTTTGATTTGTTAAGATGGTTTTTAGAGGATATGTCTCCGCTGATATCAGAGCGACAGTCTTTCAACTGCGAAGGAACACTGATATGAGCCTTAGAGCCATAGCAAGGGCATGCGGAATTTCACCGACTTCAGCTTGTAGGATTTTAAAAGGGGGAATCCGGAGAATTTCATCTTGCCCAAAAAGAACGGAACGCCCGCAAAAACTAACTGCCCAGCAACAACGTCTCCTGATTCCAAACCTTAGGAAACTGAGAAATGAAAATCCCAGTTTTTCTCTCAAAGATTTAATGCAGGAAAGTGGGGTGAGCAGCGAAGATATTGCCGAGAGAACAGTGAACCGCTTACTTCAACGCCAAGGATTCCACTATTTGCAGACGCGAAAGAAAGGACTATTGACTAAAGATGATATGCCAAGGCGAGTTACATTTTGCAATGTAATGAAAACAATTTATGATGGCGACGTTTGGACGAGGCAAGTGACATTTTACTTGGATGGGGTCTCATTCGCTTTCAAAACGAACCCATTAAAAGTGGCAAGGGCGCCTAAAGCAAGAATTTGGAGAAAACGAGGCAAAGGATTAACGTTCGGATGCACAGCAAAGGGCAGTAAGGAAGGAACTGGTAGTAAGCTAGTAAAACTTTTTGTAGCTATAACCTATAGTGAGGGGGTAGTTCTTTGTGAGTCATATGATCACCTAACGGGTAATTTTTTCGCTACTTTTATTGAAAAGCATTTCAATTCATTATTCCTTAAGGCAAACAAAAATGGAAGTAGGTTGTGGCTGCAAGATGGGGATCCTTCACAAAACAGTAGAGCTGCAAAAAGAGCGATGGAGAATTGTAACTGTGATTTGAGATTCCTCCCAGAAGTCCAGACCTTAACCCTATCGAGAATTTCTTTCCTTCAGTGAGAGTACGACTAAAGGATGATGCTTTACAACTGAAAATAAGTAAAGAAACCTAAGAAGAATTAAAAGCCAGGGTAATACGCACTATTTACAGTATTCCAGTTAATATAATAAACAAAACTATCGCTTCAATGCCGCAGCGCCTTCAACAGATTATTGATAAGAAAGGTTGTCGCATTAAATATTAAACAGGATACAAATGTTCTTAATAGATAAAGATATCTCCTCATGTGAATTAGCAATGTAATGTTGAAGTATCTTGATATAATGATGTACAGCCTAAAAAAAGATCAACACCAGTAATATTACGGGAGTGAGGAAGGTTGTAATCTGTTTTGAACGGGTTATCATTGTAACCCGTCGAAATTGATAAAGACAAGTACTGTGATAACCTTTTAAAAACTGATCGGTTTACAATGGTAACCCGTTGTTTATTGCGTAACAGTATACAGCGGAAATCATTATAATGTACACTGAAGTGCTACACTTCTTAAGTGTGTAATTTTTTTTTTTTTAAGGAAAATAAATATTTACTCATTGCTTTTAATATACTGCGTTTGTAATTTACTAGTGATTTTGTTATAGTATTTGGGAGAAGGCTACACGCAGAGTAATAAAACGTGGCAAATTAATGGTACACTGAATCAATGTCATGATTGTTCATTCTAATATTAGTTTAGCGAAACATTTCCCACAAGGGCTCAAAACGACTTGCTCTGACTCCGGTATCTGAGCATACATGGTAAAGACACGCCATCTTACGGACATCATTTGTGTTTCTATATCATCTACCACACCCCCTTTAATTGCAACGATTTCACTTTTAGAAGTACAGAAAATTGGAGTGTCCTTCTCGAAGACTATGTCTTGCGCATATTGAGTCTTGGGTGCCGAAAAGTGAACTGGCTGTCCCTCCAACAATAGCAACATATCTTGCCATGGTAACACTTGAGCAGACCAGCAAAAATCATTTAAAAATATTATTTCGGCTAACTCTGCGCCTACCCAAGCAAATGTTGTGCTCGCCGGGTTTAAAAATGTTCTATAAATAACTGTCAATGGATTTAATAGAAATGTTTTTCCACAATTGGCTGGGCCTTTGAGAAAAATGTTACGGTATTTTCCTCTTCCTTTTTCCAATAGTCATCTCGCGCGATGCTGTTTCTTTGAAGAATATTCAGTGCAATATGCAACCAACGGCCGTCACAATTTTCTGCACAATTTCCTTCCAAAGCTTCTTGGAGAATTTCCATACGCGACATTCCGCCTTAACGTCTCCTCAGATTGTTCAATCTCCCACCCCGTCCTGATTGCTTCCTCGACTGCTTTTTTCCCTCGGTTGACAACGAATTGTGCCAGATCTGTTTTCCCTTCCATTTTCTGTCTCTTGGCAAGTGCAAGGAGTTCCAAGTATGTTTTGATACCTTAGGAGACAGCAATTTCGGAAACGTCAAACATGGTAAGACGCGTTGTCGTTTTCGCTTTTTAGAAGACGATCTTGTTCCAGAGCTTTCTTCGCCGGACTCTTGGCCTTCAATTTTTTGTTCGTGTTCCCTTTCTGCAGCTATAGCCTCGCTAGCAGCTGTTGTCGCAGGTGGAGGTGTGTTCCAAAGATCAGGGTGATTGGAAGACAGCACAAGATCGTTATCCTCCTTGATAACATAACTCCATGCAGTGTAATAGTTCACATGACGATTCGAGAAATGGACATTAATTCCGTATCGTGTATGAATAAACTGCCGAACCGACAACCATCGTCTTGGTCTTAGAAGTTTAATGGCCATATGGAAATGAATTCCTCCTGTTTGATGGAGCTCGAGACAACACGCCCATTGCTGAACTGTTGATTCGTTGGAAACTTGTCGTAACTGAAAGGCCTCTAAGACAATTTCAGCAAAACGCTGTTGAGAAGATACTTTAGCAGTATCAGCTTAACTATACGTTATAAGGTAGACACGTCTTACTTCTCTTACTCCTAATTCTACATGTGATGACTGTTCAACTACAGTGCTATCCATGTTTCTATGTTTGAAAGCCAATTTTCATTACTGTAATCAAATCTCAGACCACCTGCGATGTGACGCGACGCGTTGCTACGTATTGTAGCATGATGCGTTGCTACCTTTCGCCATGCGTTAAAACCAACTCACGTTTATTTACGAAAACATGTACTTTACAAAAAGTCAGTTCCTTACCAGTGGTATTCAGTGCTTCCAAAGGCCATAAAATGGTTGCGCAAATTCATTACAACATCAAAGGAATACACACTGGATATCTTCAGACGTACAGCAACGTGACATGATTAATTTAAGGTTAAACGATACTTTATTCAATAATACAATCACAGTCATAAGTCGTTGGAACACTCACCCCCTTTCCCCCCGTTCAATGTTGGATAGCGCAATGCACCCAAAGTAACTGTTCAGTGCGTTTTAGTTTCTAAACAACATTGAAAGGTGGGAGAGGGAGGGATGCTCGATTAATGCCGTCGGTGTACCAACATCGTGTCACTGATTGTAGGAACAGGGTAGCAATGTTCAGTGATTCAGAGTCAGAACTGTTTATCACTCAAAGTAGTTTTAGCGGCAGCAGGTCAATTGACCTTTCGGAAAACAACTTTGAATCTTTATTTGCGGATGCAGACAAGGAGATAGCAGTTGACAATTTCAATTTACGCACCGAGGATCTTTTTACCGACGTTTTTACAGATAAAGAAGATTCCGGCCGAGGGATCATTACTGTAAGCGACAAGGAAATTCAGGTGAGGAATGAAGCAAGAATACCACAAAACACTAAAAGGGCAACTTCATGGAGTACACGAGTTTGGGATGACTGGGTTACGGAGCGAAACTTGTTACCAATAAATGACAGCGACACTTTCGTGGTAGCTCCAAACAGTGGAATTTTAAAGACACTGTGCAATCAACTGTCTGAAAAGCTGGGTGCAGCTTTGATTATTTGAAGGGAAGAGCAGGGCTCATGAACAGCTAATTTAAATGCGAGGAGATTATGTCTTAATATGCAAGTGGGATAAGTCACTTATCCCCCTTGCATATTAACACATAATCCCCTCGCATTTAAATTAGCTGTTCATTAGCCCCGCTCTTCCCTTCAAACAACCAAAGCCGCACACAGCTTTTCAGACAGTTGATTTGGGGGTTATGTAATATATTCCCCCCGAAAAGAACAAAGGAATCCGAGCTCATGTAAAAATAAGTAAAGTAAACACCTAGAATTTTAACATATCGTTTAAATTCACAAATATCTAGTTCTAAGCTACTCACAGTCAATCTTAAGGCCAGTGTGTGTCCCGAATAAATTAAGATAAGACTGTCTCGGACGAAGGTTGTCATATCGTCAGCAAATTTTACTAGTTTTATTTCAATCCCCCCCGCCAACTGTTATTTTTTTAACTCGATGATAGTTGCGGATGGATATTGCTAATAATTCGAGAACTATAATAAAAAGAGATGGCGATAAAGGATCACCCTGGCAAACTCCTCGTTTAACCTGGAAGGATGGTGTGAAAAAGGCATTGTTAACTACACAACTCGTTATATTCTTGTAAAATGTCCTGATACATGTTATGAAGGATGCACCAAAGCCAAAAGTTTCAAGAGATTTAAAAAGAAAGTCCAACCTAAGAGAGTTGAATGCCTTTTCGAAATCGACGGCAGACATTATGCCTTTACATCCCTTCATTTCCGTAAAGTCCATGACATCATTAATTGTTCTAACGCATCAAAAATTGTACGTCCTTTCACAAATGCATTTTAATCGCGATGTAATATGTATGGTAGGACCTTTTCTAATCTTTTAGCGATAGCCTTTGAGCTTATTTTTACGTCTACATTTACAAGAGAAATTGGTCTCCGGTTTTTTATCAGTCTTCTGTCCCTATCCCTTTTTTGTATTCAGGTTATAACAGCTTCCTTTAGTGACTTTGAAAGTTTGCCGTGATCATGCGAGTAGTTTAATGAGTCTACCAACATATTACCAATCTCTGGCCAAAAAAAAAGATAAGACTCTTTGGAGAGTCCGTCATTCCCAGGGGCTTTGTTATTTTCAAAAGTAGAAAGGAGTTTATAACATTCAGAGTATGTAAGTGGCCATCACATATTTTCCTCATATCATCGTTTAATTTCGGAATCGTTAAGGAGTCCACCAAGAATGGGCAGTGAGTAGCAGCAGTCTGAATCCCTGTCTTTTCGTCATAAAGATCCGAATAAAAATTGTGAACTTCATCTAATATGTTATTCGCGTCTGTTATCTCTGCACCATCTGAGTTTAGCAGCCTCCTAACACAACTTTTCTTTTTATTATGATTTTCTAAGTTAAGGAAATATTTTGTATTCCTTTCACCTTGTTCATACCACCTGGCGCGCGATCGAATTATCAACACCCTCACCATATAATTGTATTTATTCTCTGTCGCAAACCGTTTTGCAGGCTTCAAGGTTTTCAAGGTTCTCAGGAGAAGGCGCCTCTGCAACTTTTTCCTCGCATGCCCTTAGTTTGCCTTCAATTTCGTCAATCTTACTTTTTCTTGCACTAGCTTTTACTTTACTATATTTAATACTATCTTGACGAATCTTGTACTTGATATAATCCAATTTAATTCTTAAATCTTCACAAAAGCTTATTTCTTCTAGCCATAGAGGAAAGTTGTCGTGCATGCTCTGGACAAAAATGGGATCGTCTAGGAGACTGTTGTTAAACTTCCAGAAGGAGGGACCTCTGGGCTGGTCAGCCATAGAATCCACCTCAAGAACGATAGCGGAGTGATCTGATTTGATGCTAGTAATAATATCAATTTTGGCTACATCGTCCCGGAGCAAGTCGCCAGTGAACCAGTAGTCCAGTCTCCTTTGGATAATAGGTTTTCTTTGATGGCAAGTGAATTTTTTACTTTTTGGGTTAACATATGAACTCTTCAAATATCTACTAGGTCATACTGTATAAGTAAATTTTCCAAAACCTTAACTGATTCTTTTAAAGAAGTGTTCCCGCTCGAGCAATCTAAAGAAGGTTGCAAGGCAACATTGAAATCTCCCCCAATTACAAACTTATAACTGGACTCCAGGAGTTCCTCAACGGGAGTAAGTTCAGATAAAGCCTGGAAGAATGAGGATTGATTTGACGTTTTATTTGGCGCATATATATTTATTAAAAGAAAAGGGGTGTCTTGAATTAATGCTTCTAAGATCAGATACCTGCCTTCATTGTCAACACGCGACGATACAAGCTTGAAGTCTAACGACGTATGAACAAGGATAACCACACCACAGCTATGAGTAGAACCATGCGAAAAGAAAAACTCACCGGGCCATTGTTTTCTCCAATGATTAGCAATTTCAACCGTGCGATACGTTTCCTGTAGAAAAGAAATATCTGCGCTCTGATTAATCAACCAATTAAGTACGTATAGACTTTCTTTTTTTGAATGCACGAATACCTCGAACGTTTAGCGAGATGGCTTTGAACTTTAAGTTGTTGCGATCTGCGGTTGCAATTTGCGGTATTTAAAACTGGTTGCATGGAAGACAAAAGCTATCACTCCCAACAGGACAGTTGAAATCAGGTGAACCAAAAAGTGCGAATATATAAGAGCATTCAAGAACACACGACGCTTAATTATAAGAAATTTAAACGTAGCCATTAAAAAAAGACTGTTGAATGCTACACTAGATTGGGTCGATCTCACTCGAGAAAAAAAAACATTCGTTAACAACAAGTATAAAACATAAAGTAAGTTACGAATACGAAAAACCATTAGTCGATATGGCGCTGGCCAGGTCATTTTTGTAGGTTTTGCATTTTTCAAACACTGTGAAAGTGTTGAAATGGATTCTAACGCCATTTAGACACTGAATTTGCATATAGGGGAAAAATGGGAAATTATAATACGTTGTGAATGGGTTCCAAAAAGGCATATTCGAGTGTTATAGTGTTTTGGAAATTAAATAAATTATGGATATTGGATTATTTTAGATATTCAGGTACATTTTCGAAACTAAAACGTTCACCGTTGATGTAAAAGTAACAACCTTTGACTTTTGCCTGAGTCATATTATGCTCATTGCGAGCCTTCATCATCGCCTTAATTAAGACCTGGCGTTCCTTTTGAATGGCCCTCGCGTAATCTTCTGTGATATATGCGTCTCTGTGTACACTCGATTCCTTAATCTTACCTCTCTTTGACCAGACCTTGTCTCGATCTTCACGACAGACAAACCTTGCTATAATGGGCCTGCATCTAACTCCATCTCTCTTACCTATTCGGTGAACTGCATGAAATCTTAATTGGGAGATATCTAAACCAAGGTCTATTCCAATGGTGTCATAAATGCATGTAACCTTTTTGCAATCTTTACCTCCATGTTCCTTTATATTAGTAAATCTCAGGTTCTCTCTTCTAGTGTACTGTTCAAGGGTTATATTCTGTTCCACTGCTTCTTTCAGGGACTGTTCCAAATTAGTTATTGTCGCCATTAAAAGTTCCATTTCCGAAGAGCGTTCTTCTGTTTCCTTCTTGAGTTGTTCCTTAAAGGTATCGACTTCGTCTTGCGTGAAATTCAAACTATTTTTGAGGTCTTTTATAGTACAGCTCATTTCTTTATTATCCGATTTGAATTCGCTTCGTAGTATGTCTAGATCACCATGTAATCTGGCAAGACCCTCAGTGACCAATCTTTTTAGGCATTCGATTGACTCTTTCAGTTCTCTATAGAGATCGTTTTCTGCACCAAGATCCTGACCAGCCATTTCTTCTTCGTTTGCCGAAGAACTCGAGCCAGGTTTTGAGCGTTTTTTTTCCCATATAAACTTGAAATAGTGCATTAAATTACTGACGATGCATTTGCTAATACTTCTATAAAATAATAAAACTACTTAGCATCCTCACAGTATTGTTCTTTGGCTTAGAAATCCATTTATTAAGCGAGCGCTAAAAACAGAGTGTGAACGCCATGACCGTCGGCCCAATCCCCCGTCTTTAGAAAAAATGGCTTGTGCATATATACACATAGAAGTTAAAATATATTAAAAATAATAATTATTATCCATATGCTACTTTAAAAAGATAGGTTTTAAGACAACGCTTAAAAACAACGCAGCAAAAAAAAAATTTATTGTCCATATGCTACTTTAAAAGGATACGTTTTAAGATGGCGCTTGAAAGCATCAGTGAATTCCGGAGGTTCGGGGCGGCAACCTGGAATGATCTGTCACCCAATGTAACTTTCGTCCTTATTGATGGAGCCGCGAGCAAAATTCCTCTAGTTGAACGAAAGCTATAAGCCCCTTGCGATTTCAGGAGAACAAGCTGAGGTCTTGGATGTAAAGAGGGGCTATGCCATGTATAGCCTTAAATATAAACAGCAATACCTTGAAATGGAGACGCCGTCGTATCGGCAGCCAATGCAAATCTTGCATTAACGGCGTGATGTGGAAATAACGTGGTCCGTGGCAAACAAGCCTAGCTGCAGCGTTGAGAACACGCTGGACCTTGCTCAGCTGAGATGCAGGTATGCCATACAAAAGGCTACTACAATAATCAATGCTCGATGTCACAAAGGTGTGAACTAAGGTTTTAGTCACCTCCAGACTAAGAAATTTCCTGATGCGACTGATGTTGTGCAGGTGATAAAACGCTGCACTGCAGAGTTTGTTAATATGAGTTGACATCGTTATTGTGGAATCCAACCAAGTAACGAGATTTTTAACAACAGGCTGCGAGCTTACTTCAGGGCTTTCGACTCCAGATAATATTTCTAATATCAACCTTAGTTAACTGCTGTCTAGTACCTAGAAGTAGAAACTCTGTCTTGTCATTGTTCAATAACAACCGATCGTTGATCATCCAGTTTCTCAGGTCCGTGATACAATCACGCATATCTTATACCGCTACTTCAGCGTCATCTAGGGTGTTAATACTAAACGCTAGATACAGTTGCTTGTCATCAGCATAACAATAGATGCTAGGAAGGTGACGTCCAACTATCTCAAATAGCTTGCTAGTGCAAATTGTGAAGAGAAGTGGGCGCAGACAGGAGCCCTGTGGGACGCCTTGTTTGAGTGGAAAGATGCCCGATAAGCCACCATTAACTCCCACACGTTGTGTTCTATCAGGCAAGTAAGATGCCAACCGGTCAAGTGCACTTCCACTCACACCAAACCTCAATCTCAGCCTTTCAAGCAGAATGTCATGCCGCACAGTGTCAAACGCTGTGCCAAGATCCAATAGAACCAGAAGGATGACCTTCTGTGCATCCACATTCATTAAGATGTCATTTTTAAGCAGCGCAAACTCAGTACTATGATGTTTCTTACACGCCGAATGGAGCATAGAATGAAGGGTCATTAACCGTCATTTGGTCCATCAGCTGATCACCGGCGGCTCTTTCAGATAATTTGGAAACATATGGCAGGTTACTAACAGGCCGGAAGTTCTTATAAGCAATGTCGAGACCAAATCCTTTCAGCAAAGGTGAGATAAGAGCTTCACGCCCGTTCTCTGCAAACTGCCCTGATTCAAAGGATAAGTTGGCCATCGATGTGAGCACCGGTAACAAAACATCGAGGACTCGAAGAACCATGGAATTAGGCATTGTATCTAATTTAGAGAGCGTTGCACAGGCAGGGGATTTAGATTGAACTGCGCAACTGCATTCATTAACAGCGCATGCGCAGCCACCCTCTGCAATCGCACAGTCCAAAGTCTTTGAAGACTGAAGAGCATCCAATGACCTGTTTATCCCGTAATTTTTCTTTTTTGCAAAGAAATTGCCTAAATTATTGGCCAGGTTGTTTGGCAGTATGTTATCCGGGAAGGTGACGTCAGACGGTACACACAGAAGTGATTTGGTTGTATGAAAAAGCTTCCTCTGATCTGAGCCACTATACGCAATCAAGTTCGTGTAGTAATCGCAGCGTGCACAGTTCAACAGAAAAGTTGCGTAATTTTGCGCGGATTTAAAAGCGCAGGTCCTGTCATTTCCTATCAGCATTCCTTCTTGCCCGGATCGCACATTTTATACTATACATACATACATACATACATACATACATACATACATACATACATACATACATACATACATACATACATACATACATACATACATACATACATACATACATACATACATACATACATACATACATACATACATACATACATACATACATACATACATACATACATACATACATAAATACATACATACATACATACATACATACATACATACATACATACATACATACATACATACATACATACATACATACATACATACATACATACATACATACATACATACATACATACATACATACATACATACATACATACATAGTTTATTTAATGATGAAATGAATCATATATGAACTGCGGATATGAAATCAAGTGAAGCTATGATCTTCGCAGTTATGAACACAATTTTTACAATTGCGTAGTGAAGCCTGAAAATTTCAGGACTTCAACGGGGTTATTATTCAGGATGCAAGAGCCTAATTTACAAAAGATATCTTGAAAGGTAAGTTAAGAGGTCATCCCTATGTTGATACTCCCCAACATAAGACAAGCAAAAAATATTTTGAATTTCTTGAAAAGGAAAAACTACAGGTTGACCGCATGAAAACATGTACAAACTATGTACAATAAAAATATAAAACATGGAATTGAAAATTATTTACCAAAGATTTCCGTACTGATGATCAATAAAAGCGATAATTATAGTTAACTAATGAATACTTAAACAGCGCTTCAGTGCACTCTTAACATCTCACTTGGATCATTGCAACTCTCTCCTTTCTGGACTTCCAAAATATCAGCTGGATCGGCTTCAAAAAGTCCTCAATGCCCCAGCAAGAGTCATCTGTCTAGTGCCCAAATTTAATCACATCTCTCCTTATCTAAAAGATCTTCACTGGTTACCCGTAGAGCTTTGGATGGAGTTTAAAATATTATTACTTGTTTTCAAAGCATTAAATGGTATCGCTCCACGTTATATCTGTGATCTCATCAGGAAAAGGCCACCACCCAGAAGCTCCTTGAGAACCTATGACCTTTCTTTGTTAGAGGTGCCTTGAACAAAATGCAAGACTTTCGGTGACCGAGCATTCGCTTTTTCCGGTCCATCCAAGTGAAATAAACTTCCATTAGCAATTAGAATGGCCCCGAACGTAAGCTGCATTTACGCTACAGAAATTCAGCACGTGTCGGCAAGCGAAGTAGCACGGATCGGCTAAAAATTAGCACGGGCCAAAGGCGTTTACTTTTGTTTATAACCGCTTTTTATCCGCGTTCTTTTCTGTTTACCACAGTCATTTGGCACGGCTAACTTGAGTCAAATTTTCTGAGCCCTTGTACGTCTTGGTCAGTGACAACAATTGCTTTCAAGCGCAAAATGATTTCATAAGAAAAATTTCCAACATGGCGACCATCATGCTTGTCCTCTCAAGATTGCACCGGGGTGAACGGGATGAACTCGGGAGTTTAATAAAAAACAATCAGATACCAAAAGGAAAACGCAAGAAATTAATGATGCTGCTGATAGCAGTGGCTATCTATGCTACTTTACTCTCTAACCAGTTTCAGTGGCAGCCGCCATTTTACCTTGTTCTACCCATGCGCAATGTTACAAATGTTTGGTGAAAATGGAGGCACACGGCTCGGATGACTGTTTACACTGTACTGGAAATCCAAAATAATGGTTTGGTGACCTTTTTTACCAGTGCTCGGACCAACTCGTAAAAATCGAGCACGGCTCTGGTTCAATTTTAACGTTTGCACTGCAGAAATCACCCGAGCCGTGCTGCTTCTTTGGGTACACAGATTTGAATGTAAACGGGGCTTTAGATACTTTTAAGAGACACTTAAAGGCATTTTTATTTAAAAAAGAACGACACTTAGTTACGCCCAGAGTTTTACATATTTTATTTCTTACATTTCTATTTGATTGATTATTCTTAATTTTTTATATTTTATTGATCTTATCTGCATTTTCGTTTTATATTATTAAGCGCTATATAAACTGATTATTAAATCAAAATATACAGCGCTGTGTTACTGCACTACCACACGTATGCAATGCGTGGCTATTTTTCTTCTACGTAGTCACAAATATGCATACCCCTTGGATATTGAAGTAAGCTCCAATCGGGGAATTCACTTTATGTCCTTAGGTATTTCCAGACTCCCTTACGGTGATTAGAACACCTACACTTTTCCCATCTTTTTGACATTCTGAGAGCGCATAAGACCGCTCGGCCATGGTGATGGAGTTCTGGTAGCGCAATGAAGGGAAGCATTTACTCTGGAATACTTTCCGCCCGCGGTGATTGATAGTATTACACATTACATCTGAAAGTATTTGATAAAGTGGACACATGATCTTTCTTTGAGAACGCCAAGCTTTAAAGGTAAGGAGAATGTTCAACGTTATTTCTAGATCTTGCTTTGTTTTTGTTCCACTGTGAACATTTAATAGTTTTCATAGAATGAATACCCCAATCTACCTGTTTCTTGCAAACCAGTTTGTTCAGTTGTTCCGACATAGAAAGAAGATAAGAAATAGCCTTCAATGGCCAAACAAAATCAACATTTATTTACTTTTGCATCAATATTTGTTTTGTATTTTTGGTCCTATGCTTCTTTATATGTCAAGTTGTACATTTTGAGGTTTCCCATCCCGATACTAACCGCGCCGGACGGGGATAACTTCAATGAACGTTTGTCGTGGAAAGCTGTCATACGCTCAGAGTACACGCTAAACTTGCTGTTAAAAAGGAGTTGAAGGTAACTTCATGTCAGCCTCGAAGCCAAAGTTTCTTGATTCCCTTTTATTTTCTTCAATCTTTCTGCATTTAGTGTTTTACTGAACCCCATGTCTTCCCAGGGGGGTATTTACCAAAGGCATCTACCATAGCCGCTGCTGGCACTACAATGATTGACATTCCCAAAACAATATCGTGTACTATTAGAGCTACATATTACGCAAAGACAACTGGAATCTCCTGAAAACAAAATGCAGCTCAGTTGACAGTGATGGAAAAAACAACACTGTGTCAAGTAACTGAACTGCACTACCTGCACACGTATGTAATGCGTGCCTATTTTGTAAAATACGCCGTACTTCGTCAATTCCCCCTCCCCCCAAATGTCCTGTATCCCCATAATTTTTTACTAAATATCCCGTATCCTGATACCCACTAATAGGGCTTCGTCGTTTGCATTTACAAATTCAGTAGCATTAATAATAAGAGAAAACTTCTATTTCTGTTTTTATAACAAACAACTTCTAGTTAAATTACAGATTTATCTTTCTGGTAATCTTTCGCCATTTTTCGAAGTTTACCCGTAATTGCAGTTCACTGTAACTGGACAATTTGTGTTAAATGTTTGTACATCCCACGGATACGCCCTTATAGGCGTCTTGTTTTATATCAATCGACATTTATGGTTAATAGGGTCGTAAGATAGCCTAACATAAAGTAAATCACCCAACTACCTACGCTAACGAAAGAAATGCAACATATTTAGGTAAAAAAGAATAGTAAGAACAATAATGAGTAAATATTAAATTAGTAATACAAATTTAAAAGAAAACGTATGCTTGGCAAACAGATCATAGCTAAACAAGTTTTCCGACTTTCCATTGCATGTTTATTTTATGAAATAGCTCATTACAGTCTACAGATCTTTTCCGGATTTTGCAGGAATAAAAGCAATGTTTCACTCGAAGAAGGAGAAGACTCACTATTTGCCGCCAATAATTGACAGCGCGAATATTAAGACCTTCAGGAGCGATTGCCACGGTTGTGGCTTCAGAAATTACAATTCCAGAGGGTAAAATTAGTACACAATGGACACCTTAAGATCAACGTTTACCGCCGACTGCAAACCACGGTTTCAGGTTTGCCGTTTGCGGTATGCCTCATGTTGCATTTCAACGTTGTGCAACAGTTGTCGTTCAAACCTTGTAAAAACAAAACTGTTGTGTTGTTAATATTAAAATTCATATGAAATGAAAGAAAAATGTTTTTTCTGTATATCAGTGCCAGGCATACGTGGGATCACAAAATATTCATGCAAATAAAAGTTGAGGTAAATGACTTACGCGAAAACTTAGGTACCTCTTGTCATCGAAAACGTGGAGAATTTTCTGTAAACGCGAGGTTGAAGTCTGGTCACGTGACCTGTAGAGGTTTGCGGTCTGCGGTAAATGTCGATCTTAAGGTGCCTCGCATGGGACTCCAGGTCCCGTTTGCACCTTACCTTTCGGTCGTTTTTTTTTTTTCGGACCTGTATGTAATTAATTATTTCGAAGAGAGACTCAGACCAATAAAGTTGAAAAAACAAAACAAAACAAAACAAACAAGTTACTATACGCACGTTGTTGACTTTTGTATTTAATTAAATTATGGTTACACTACATTACCTTCAGGATTTTCCAGATTCCTTTCATGTTTATCAAAGGTTTCCCTCCATTTCTTTTCCTGACTCTTTGGCATGGTCTTTCGGGAAAAACAAATACAATCAAGTAGTTAATCTTTTGCGTTCTTCTTTAAACTAGACGCTTTATGAGCGTAAACTGGGTTGCCTGTGGTAGATGTTACACAAAAAACAGAGGGCACTGAGTTGGGTGGTATTGAAGGAGCTGAAACTGGATTTTCCCAGGAGTAATGCCAAAAATAAAAAGGCGAAAAAAAGAGAAAAAGCCTAGGAATCCAATAGGTACTCCTGGTAACTCCTACAATGGAAGAAGCAGGCTAGGGGATCGAGCTCGAATGCGGCATATTTCTCATCATCCCCAGAGCTGCACAGTCGAGAAATGAAATAGTACTTATTTATTGTTTCGTTTCCTCAGAAACGAAACGTATCTATTTTGACTTCAGGGTGAACAACAAAGATTGTAATTGAAAATCGAAACAACTATGACATGCAAAAACAGACTTGCAAACACGTGAACCTGAATTATGGCAAATTATAATCTGACAAACACAAAAGCGAAGGAAATGGCTAATGAATATGAAGTCTTTTACTATCTGACTGATTTTGGGTTAGATTAAAGCGGTATATTGTTGAAAAATCTTTGTGTTTATGAGTAATGTAAACAAATCTTCGCACTAGTATATCGTGGCTACGGCGGGAAAACGTGTAGACTGTCCGTGGAGCGAGCTATGACGTAATCAATTATTAAACGTGTTCAAAAGGTCAGAGATTTTCTCAGTCCTCGTGTGGGCTCATTTCCATCCGTAGGGCTAACGCTCACATGGTTTATATGGGTAGAAAACTAGCAATTCACATAACCCTTTGACAGTTAAGTACATAAAATGATCGTCACGTAACATTACGCCTTAAAATACAACGTTCAATTTCTTTATAATTTTACGTCATAAATGTACGTTGTAACATTACGGCGTAAGACCTCCTGTACAATGCAAACTGCACAACTCTACCAGTTTGCTACACCACTTTCACAGGTATGACACTAACACAGGAATAAACCAGGGGTCAATTCAATAAAAAAGTTACACGTGTAATTTACAAGTTGAACCTTTGTTTTTACATGTGCGCACAAAAACGACCTCAACAAACACCGTTACAAGTCGTTTTTACAAGACTCCGACAAGTGTAATTACAGGTGTAACGCTATACCAGTAAAATTTGGTACGTGCACAATTCAATAAAAGTTTTACAGGAATCCGACTTGTATGTTAACAAATGTCCAACTTGTTAATTACAAGTGCAAACTGTAAGTCATAAGTTACTTGTAAGCTTAACATACGACGTGAAGGAAGCTTCTTTTGATATTTTGATATGTTCTCGTCGAGCGAAGAAGAACTTGAAGAGCTATTGACAGAAACACCGAGTTATTCGGCAGCCTAGAAATTTTGAGGAAAGACGGTTGCTTGGCACTGGAGTATTTATTTGGAGCAGTGGGCCAACAAATAAACGTCGTGCAATTGGAACTTACACATGTAGTCTACAAGCGTATTCAAGTTACGTTACAATAGTAAAGCTACAGTTGCACATTACAATTGTATCGTGGCCCGGGATAAAGGTGAGAATTCCAGTGTAGAAAACTCTCTTTTATTGAATTCATGAATTTATTTGGACTTTGCACTCGTAATTTACACGAGCAAAAACTACACGCGAAACGCTTTTATTGAATTGAACCCAATTGAGATATCTTCATGCATGCCAGGACAAAAACGAACATTTCTTCTTTTGTTTGTTTGTTTGTTTTTTTTTTTTCGCATTTTAAATCTTTTGTATTTTTGACATTTTGTGTGTATTTTTGTTGAGACGCACACCTATGTTCTTTTGGAAATCCATTTAGCTTTTTACTACTTCCTGTTATCAAATAATGCAAGGAACTTACAGCCGTGTAATCTGCAGACGTGTTCATCTCACTTGTGCTGGATCCCTGATCAAGTAAACCTTGTTGAGAGGATAACAAAGCACTGTCTGCTTCTCCTGGAAACAAAGACATGTCACCACTACGATAAGAGAGAGTTGGTGGTTAACTTTTCAGTCTTTAATCTGAACATTCACTATGTTGTTTATGCAAATAGTCTGTAAGGCCCTCACTGCATCATGGAAGGGCACAGCTTGAGCACATTTTTAGAAAGATATCAATTCTAGGGAGAGAACTAAATGCAATGTATTGGGCAAAATAGTCTGGCAAAAGGAAATCAAAACAGTAAGGATAACAAAACATTAGTTCAACTATTGTTTCTCTTGACCAAATTTACTTATTTATCAGCAATACAGCGTTATCTACTAAAGTACTTATTTTTATAAATAAAAAGTCTGCATTTACATTGTAGACACTGAAGGGCTAAGGTTCAGCTCAGCTTACATGTACTTGTACAGGATACATCCCATGCGTAACAGAAAAAATTCTTTCGTTTGTTTTGTCATAATAAAATATTTACACGAACAAGCACCTGGAATTTGGGTAAACAATTTCCTGCAGGCCCGGTAGTTTTCCTCGTCAATGGTTGCTTTCAGGTTTATTGTCTCTAGGCTAAGTTTCTTCTTCATTTCACTTGTCACAAGATATCGCTCTGCAACTTTATTGAGGTGACCAGAGAGATAATCATTCCACAGATGCTCAAGACTTTTTAAGGTAGGGCAACCCACAATGATTTCAAGAGAGCCCACGTTGACAGCCATTAAGGATACCTCGTAGGCTTTGTTGATAAAATCAGTCAAGGCTCTCACTCCTTTATGTTTATTTGAAGAATAGTCACGGGATTTCACGAACGTTTGGACTTGGGGTGCCAAAAAGTTATAGACTTTTTCCTCTTGTTCTTCGGTTAGGCCTGATACACTGATTAGGAGCTTGATGAAAGAGTCTGAGAATAAAATTAGAGCTTGTAAATTTACAGTGATCAAACAACCTCAATAATATGTCATGTTAGCGTAACAAACTTCCTTTCAATCAGACCCTGAAAGGGAAACTACATTCAACTGCCTCACAATTCCTACAATGTACATGATTATCTGTATAGTTCTTGCATTGTCCATCGGGAATGATGCAAAGATGCAAAAGTAGCTTCTCAGAAAATGTACTTCTCACTTCTCTCGTTAATAAGTTCCCTCCTTATGCTGGAAATTATGAGTACTATCAAACAATCGCGACAACTTAAGGACAAACAAGAAAATTCTCTCTGGGCCGTTGCTAGGTAAAATGTTTGTGAGGTATCTTTGGAATTCTCTGCTAAACAAAACTCAGCTCGTGATAACAGAGAAATCCATTCATGACATGTCTTGATGCTCTAACCCCTAACACTTTTAAGTGTTAGGGGTTATAGAGGGGTTAGAAAGGAAAAATGAGAAAAGTTGTTTTCTTTCAAATCCACAGACTTAAAAGTCTGTGGACTTGAAAGAAAACAACCTTTCTCATTTTTCCTTGTATGACTGATTTCAGGCAAACTTTTTAAAGTGCTACTATGACGAAATTTGCATCTTCCCTATCTAAGCCATTTTGGCACATAAACATGTAGTCTGTACGAGGAGAAGAAGAATGCTGTTTACCATTTTCAAATATCTCTTTTTGTTCTGGAGATAATCAAGTTTCTTTAATATGCAAATTAGAGATGACGTCACAAACCCAACCAAATTTTGATCAAGTATGATGGAGAAAGATATCTCAGCCAATTTGTATCAGAAATACTTGGTTCTTTGCAGTAAGATTCTAGTAGATGTGTTCCACAATATGAGCATACCATTTTTGTTACCATGGCAACATACTGGTTCCAGACCTCCCTGATATTAAAGGCTTTGCAGGCCACCTTTGGCGTTCTGTTTTGATATTAGCAAATGGTGCCTCATCTGCATGATCCTGCCAGCATATAAAGATGTTAGGTCGAGTTTGTGGCCTTGGTAAATGTATTTCTAGCCTGAGATCACCAAAATATTGAAATCAGGTTGGAGGGGACTGGAAAAGAGTGAGTTGCCATGGGAACCAATTTATTTACAGTCGTAAGTGTGTTTCCTTCACAAGTATTAGCTCACCAAGTTTCAATGGTCTCTGTTGCAAATTGATGTTCTATTGGGTTGGGTGATATGATGTCATCAGCCTTCTCATTTGCATATTTACACATTTTTCAAACTTAAATAACTCCGGAAACAATGTAGATATTTCCAAACGGTAAACAGCGTTTTTAATGTTTCATGGTACTCTATGTGATAAACCAAAAAACTCAAGGGATAAAAATTTGATCACAGTAGCACTTTAAAGTGCTACTTTGATAAAAAAATCACTTTTTTTTTCCTTCAGATTTTGAAAGTGTGATTGCTCAACACTTGACTGGCAAAATTGTAAGCTTTGAGTTTTATCCAAAGGCTATTTACTTTGAGTGTAAGTTTTGGATGTCACGGTCTGCCATTAATCACGTTCCAAACTAACCAATTGGACCTCGGAGGGTTGGATTTCGGGAGAGTGGCGTCATTTACTCACCAGCTTAAAATTTAAGAGTGTAAACGCGAAACACGAGTTTAAAAGTCTGAAAGTCTGAAACTCCGTGCTGCATATTAATTCAGCCGCGTACACACGTACACGGGTTAGTAATGGCGGACCATTAAACAGGAAAATCCCAGTTAAAATGAACAGGTGTCTTTTTGAAATCAAGGCTAAAAACTTAGATCAGTTACTGTTTTGTTAACATAGTTTTGAAATCCGATGAAGAATAAAAATTGTTTGGTCATAGTAGCACTTCAACTTGGATTTAAACTTTGCAAGGATTATAATTTGAAATTTTGAGCATAGTTTTAAACTTTTGTGAAATGAGGTCAGTTGGACCAGGACGGTTGGCCGAGATTGGGGCATTTTGATCCTACATTGTTCTGCTGAAAACTAAAGTTGGGCCACAGTCAGTTATTGCTTGCAGTGTGATTCATAGCTTCCTGTTTTCCTAAGAAGTTCCTTATGCAGATTTCTGCTGTTTCCAAGCATGCACATGAGACTGGGCCACTATCTACTTTGGGTCACCTCGCAGCTCTTACAAGGTCTCACCTGATTGGAGACCACCCTTGAGGTTTAACAAAAGAACAAATAACAGAAACAATGGACCCTAAGCCTAAAACAAAAGGGCCATTGTTTCTGCTATTTGTTCTTTTGTTAAAACTCAAGGGTGGTCGCCAATCAGGTGAGACCTTGTAGGAGCTGCGAGGCTACCGTCTACTTTCAAACAAGGTATGTTTATTGAACAGGACCCTTAATGGTAGACCCACAAAGTCAAGGAAGCTGTTCACAAAAGACTTCACCCTAATAACATCAACAGCAATAATAAAATCAAAACTCATGAAGGGTGGATTCCAAGGATCAACAAACACACCAAGATATCTGTGGTGCTGATTGGTATGAGTCACCATGAAATTATGATTTAGAATATTAATAGCTTCAAGTGAGGTTTTGAAAGTTCTCAAAATTACATGTAAGAAAGCCCTTGCGAACTTTCAGAACATCACAAGTAATGATTCTTTATTTCTGAGTTTACAAAAATATTGTGATTTTTCCCAGCCAGTTCTCAAAGGAAAATTCATGTTCAGTTAGAAAAAGATGCATTCAGCAAAGAAAATATCTAATCCAGGTTTAAGTACTTCTGTTTCCACTGAACTTTGCTGCATGTATCTTAATTTTGTTTTAGGTTTTCTGGGTTATTTTCTTTGAAAATAACAAAAGTAATGCCAGCTTTTTTCAATTTTGGTACTTTAAATTATACAGTAAATGTGTGGGAACCATAGTAACCAAACTGGGGCTCTGCAGAGTACAACTTGGGATAAAAGTGTCCAATCAGAAATTGTTCAGTACATTACATAAGAAAAAATGATGAAAAACGGAAGCTCTTCCATTGCGAATGCACATGTATTCCCCTTGCTCAACGCACAGGTGAAACATGATTAGTGAGTGTTGAGAGGAAAAGGAGCTGATTCTTTTGAATTTAGAAGGTTAAATGCATTTTTGATTGGAAGACTTTAAGAGAATGGCACACGCATTGTAGTGTCTCAATGTAATCTGTCTAGGATTGTAGTATCATGCTTACTAAAATCTCATCACAATGCCCATCAATCCATTGGTTCAAAATATGTTATAGCTGGCAAGAAATATCAAATTTTCAAGCTTTGCATTCAAAAATCTTAGTACAACTTAACATTGCTGTAAAATATTGCTCCTTCCTCCCATCAGTAAAATGCTTGTACATGTATGTGTCTTGCAGGGGACTTACAGAATTGACCATACGACGTACACTGGTAGAAAGAATATTGAGAACGGGAAGGTTTTTCCTGAAACGGCTACCTCACACTGACACTACTAAAATATTTCTCCTACCTCCAAATGCACACAAAGAACCTTCTTCTCCCTCTCTTTTGCCCTCTTTTGTCTTATCTTTAGACACTGCAGGCAATTGTGGGTTTGATCTTTCTCTTGTCTCATTTGCAGTCATTCCTGCAAAGACCAAATAATACGTTTATAAAGTTCTAATACTGTGGAAAAATAATCCTTTCTGCTGATTTGAAAGTCCTATTAAACAAAAGGGCATTTTCTTTTTTGGAGATGCCATTCACCATTTTGCTGCAGGGTAAATCATTTTCATACAAAACTGATGTTTACTTTCAGAGTGAGGTTGTGCTGATGTTCTTTTATATCTGAAAATGAATTTACATTGCGCATAGAAGTAAGACAGGCCCACTGCTTTCAATCCATGTAACATTCATTCTGTTTTGTTGAAATCCTTAATGATAAATGCAAAGTGCTTTTACCTATTTATGGTAACATTCACTGTTAATGAATGTAGTCAGTTTCCTGTTACCCTTTTCGGAAATTTTTAAGATCTTCAACTTTTCATCTACCGTGTACACGTATGTACCTTTGTGAATAAGGCAAGCCAAAGTTTCCATTCCCTTGTGCAAAGTACCATTTTTATATCAGACAACAAGTGGTAATTAACTTAGCATTGATTAATTTGTAGCTAAGATTAGGCTAGAGCTAAAACAGGAATAAACTAGCAGAAGCAATGAAAGGTTAGTTTGCCTTCCATACAGTTATGTGAAGGTAATGTAACACTTGGTACATGTAGCTTATAAACAAACCCTGATATGCTGACCAGTCACTTACCGCATATTATTCTTCCACTGCTTGAAAATAGCAAATTTAACTTGTAGTATTACATTGAAGGCTTTCATGCTCTTTTCAAACTCTTATTTTGTTGCTGACAATTAAATTACAATGTACTCTTAATCCTTTCAAATGACAGACATAATTATTTGATACTTGTCTCTATATTAGGATGTGGAATCAGTTGTTGAAAGTGATAATCAGTCAAGT
The DNA here is from genome assembly GCF_036669925.1 of Montipora capricornis. Taxonomy (NCBI): domain Eukaryota; kingdom Metazoa; phylum Cnidaria; class Anthozoa; order Scleractinia; family Acroporidae; genus Montipora; species Montipora capricornis. The sequence goes on from NC_090892.1 coordinate 42,926,632, forward strand.
TGTGATTTCTTCAACTGAATTTGATACCCCAAGTGTTGACTGCTGCTGTCCATTCAGAGGCAATTGACCTGCCTGCTTCCGTCTCAACTCAACCAAAAATTCTCCCATGAGTTCTGTAAGCTTGCTTGCAAGATGGATACGGGCAACTTGAATGACTGTGACAAGTAACTACATGTAGGAAGTTTTTAGGAAGTGTCAATCGAGAAAAAAAAATGCCATCAGCAACAAAATTTGCGTCACAAGAACAACATAAATTTTGTGCCGCGAATTTAAAAATTAAGTTACCATTAGCAAAAAACATTTTGGGAGATTTTTGCTACATTCAATTTTTCTATTGTTCTTTGGGCTGCAACAACTGGATACTGTACATCTGTGGTAAAATGATGGCAAGACATGGGATTGTTGATTTGCAAGTTAGTTTTTTTTTCCTTTCAAGTGTTACAAAAGTTGACAAGAAATGTGCGAATTCAACACAAAGATCACAATCGTCGAACTCTTGCAGTTGACCATTCTTTCCGCAAAGTCAAAAATTTACTCTCCTAGACGAGATTATTTATGAGGTATCACGAGGTAATCCCATTGTTTTGGAAATAGAAACTGCTTTATTATCCATCACCGTCACAAATTCTTGCCGATTTTGGGGCTCATTTGTTGAAATTCAAGCACGCTTCAAACAGACCTGTTTATTTTCGTGTTTCACCCAGTCAGTTAAATGACATCAGGATTTAAAAAGGAATTTCAGCTTTGTTTTCCCTCTCACCTAAAACACAGGCCTCTTCTGCTTCTTTATTTTTGCATACAGATATAATTTTTTAAAAGAAAAGTGGAGTTAAAAGTTGCGTAAATAAATTACAAGAGAAGAAAGGGGCTATCAGTGAAATCAATTGACACAGACTAGCCGATATAATCTATATGTTTACCAATGAGCAAAATTAATGTAGTGTTGCCGATCGTACACTTACACTCGATGACTACAAGATTTCGACATACGGGTATGTGAAAGCTAAGATGCAATTTTTAATGTTTCGTTTAATTTAGAACAGCTCATCTTTTCTATCACTGGGCAAATTTTTTTAGCACAGCTGTGGGAATTTCAACACAAACAAGCTGATGAAATCTACACTTTTTGCTGATCAGTCGCAATGATGAAGATAAAATAAATAGTTTTCTGTTTTTCCTTCCCTTGCGAGGAAATTACTGTTGATTTTTTTTCAATGCAGGCAGAGAAGTTGACCTGGTCTTATGAGAGTAAAAATATTGTGGTCGACTTATGAATTTTTTTCTCGTTTATTTGACCAACAGAATGTCTATGGAATGTGAGCTTGATACTAATTTTGCTTAAGGACATTTAAGAATTTAATTTGACAAGAACATACTCAAACAGTTTTCATTCTCTTTTCACTAAGAAAATTAAGAAAGGAAAAAGGCAACAAGTGGGCCGCAAACAAACATCAATTGTTGTAATTCAAGAAAACTGTACATTAGTTCCGTAATTCATGCATGCGCTGCAGTCCTACAAAACTTACAATCAGTCACTCACTCACTCACTCACACAGCCCCAATGACATAGTGTGTAGTGCACTTAAAAAGTGTACTACCACAAAAAATACTGTCAGTACCTTTCTCTTCACTGGATTTTGAAGTTCTTGATGTCACTGATCCTTCCTGAGTAGCATGCTGCTGCATTTTTGTTAGGTCAGCCTGGCAAAATACTTCTGAGGTTGTAATAGGCTGTTGTCCAACCAAACTTTCTGCAATTGATGCTTCACAAGTAGAGCTCTCTGACAAAGAGACAAATTACACAGTCATTGGATGATTCTCCCGATATCAACTTAGACCACTGAATTTTTATAAAAAAAATTAGAAATTTAGGTAGGAGCCATTCAGAAAATGATTTTAGATCGTTCACTTTGCCCTTTTTTTCCCACGGTTTAACCCTTTCACTCCCAAGAGAGCCACTTATAGATTTTACTCTGTCTAACACCAGACGATTTTGCTCGTCAATGGGGAACCCCACGAGAGTGAAAGGGTTAACAACAGCTAGATTCACTCAAAAACCCTTTCACTCCCAAGAGTGCCACTTATAGATTTTACTCTATCTAACGCCAGACGATTTTACTCCTCAATGGGGAACCCCACGGGAGTGAAGGGGTTAACAAATCAAAATGTTACCGGTATTACTTTTGACAAATGACTTTATTTACAGTTTATTAGTTTTAGTTTATTAGTGGTTGATAAGATGTTTATTGTAAATGTTTTTGAATAACAATAATAACATTTAGCTTGTGTGTTGTAATTCCAGTACTATACATGTACAGTATGTGCCTCTCTTTCATCCTCTTAGTAGACCTTCATGGACAACTACTCAAGTTTCACCTTCACATGTATCCATGTATCTCCCTGTCATGATCCAATACTCTAATGGCCTCAGCAGTGGGCAACATCACGTTAAAAAAATCCAGAAATTGATTGGACTTTAATGCCTCTACTGTTTAAAAGCCATGAACAATACACTGGTAAGGGAACCCCTAAACTAGATGTTCTTTATCATATGGCTCTAACCTTCTTTATGATATGACTCTAACCTTTGGACAACATGCTAACCATTACTTTTGGCGACCACACCCACATGACCAGACAGAATTCTTGCTGTTTTCTAAATCAGGATTGATGTTCTGTCTAAAAATGAACCTGCCCAGGGCTAACCTCCAGCCCACAGGACTGAAAAAAGGGCAAAAGGTCCTCTGGGAACACAAACATTAATACCAGAGCAAGAAAACATGTATTATTACCATACCATGAACCATTCTCCACAACTTGTCAACAAGTGCTTCACATTGTCTTTTCCAACAGTACTCCCGGCCATAAAATCCTCTCAGTAATTTGCTTTCTTCAAGGCATACCCTGTGTCTAAGATGGACATCCTCAATTGCTTCAGCCCATTTAACAGGATCTTCTGAATCAACTATGCTGTATGCTCCCAAGGGCATGCTTTGTACTGTTCTTGCAAACCCTGAATTTCTCCCCACAAGAACTGGCAAACTAGCTGATAGGGCTTCAAGAGCAACAAGACCAAAACCCTCTGATATTGAAGGCATGATGACAAGGTCAACTTCACAAAAGAGATCCCTCATTCTTGCACGGCTCTGTACAAATTTTCGCACTGTCAGCTGCTCATGATTAATTCCACAGTTGAGAAGTCTTCTTCTAACCTCATCCTGCTTCCCATTAGGGGCACCCACAAACAGAAGAAAATACCGTTTTCCTTTCAGGCGTTGATCAGCAAACGCCTTAACAGCAATGCCATTCAGCTCAAAGTCCTCGTCATCTCCACGCCCACACAGCAACACCTTGAAATCATCATCATTCTCAACTTTGGCCCTTTGCTCTAAAGCTCCAAATTCCCTTGTGAATAGACCTGGAACTATTTCAAAAATATCCTCATCTTTCTTACACCCCTGCAAATAGGAAGAGTAAGCCTTTTTAAGTCTTGGTCCCACTGGAACAACAAGGTCAGCATATTTGCAAAGATCAACCTCATCCCAGTGTTTCTGTTCACCTCCTGAAGTAGGATTATCATAACCCTTATATTTGCTGAGGTCTTCTGGAGCAGTATGCACCATGTGCACCCATTTACACTTTTGAAATTGTGGAGAAAGTTTTATGACTTGAACTTGCCGGCCAAGTTTCACACCATGGCCAACAACAACATCTATTCTGTGATCTTGAGGTGGAAAGCCCAACCAGTCAAGAGGTTCACTGAAGCCTGGGCGGTGGCTTGCATCAAGAACATGGACCCCAAAACTTTGGGCCACCTTCTTGTCTTCATCTTTACAAGCACCCTCTGGGACCAGGAGAGAAACCCTGACATTTGGCTGTTGTGACAGATGAATTGCAAACTCTCTGTTTAATGTAGACAGCCCCCCAGCTGATGAATACCATTCACTCCCTAAAAGAGTGATGTCCAGTGCTTCCTTGCTCTGGGCGGACATCTCCTCTGCTACTACTGTAACAAATACTTCTTGTAGAAGACAACTGCAATGACAATATAAAGACTTAGTGTACAAAAGCTACTATATTTTATTGTTAGGGCGCTTGCCTTGAGATCCGGAGATCCCGGGTTCAAGACCCGCTCTGACTACTCGCTGAATTTGTTCCTGGTAGTCCCTGGTGCAACTTCCCAGCTGCACTTGTAAATAGCCAACTGGTTTGCCTCCGGCCAGTTCGGATTCTTAACAGTTGTTGTTGTTGTTGTAAACTTTTCTTTCGTTGATTGTTTCCTTGGCCCTGAAAAGTCCCTACGGAGAGCGGTCAATTAATTATTAAGTATATAATGTAATGTAATGTAATTGTACAGCCAAAGTGACCATCCCCCTTTTCAGTAATTTTGGCAAAAGTCAGGAGATAGATGCTCAGTGCTGCATGGGCAATCGATAAGTGATTTTTCCACAAATTTCCCTAGTGTTTAATTCGATCCTAGACTGCATAAGCAAGGAATGGAACAAAAATAAATTGTTGTCATCAAAACTCTATGTCAATGTCCAAACATCGGGGTTTATGGAGTACAATAAGGTACTTATACCAACAGTTTTAATATTAATGAGCACAAAAAAACTACTAACATTATGTAAACAAATGTAGGTATCTCCTACTAAAACAGTTTAAGTGTGAACTACACTTGCAATACTCAATTATCCTGACCTAGAGAGCAGGTGCTAGGACTCTTAATTGCAGTACCCTGGGCCCTAGTAACACCAACCTTTAACCCTTTCACTCCCAATAGTGCCACTTATAGATTTTACTCTGTCTAACGCCAGACAATTTTACTCGTTAATGGGGAACCCCACAGGGCTGAAAGGGTTAACAACAGTTAGATGCACCCAAAAACTATGTCCCCATTAAACTGGAAAAGCATGTACAACTATTTCTATGAATTTAAGTGCTCCATGGTAAGCAATTTGCACACAAAAAGAAATTGCACCTCCAAACCCTGAGTGACAGAGTGGCTGTTGCAAGGGGAGGCAGTATGATGGACTGCTTGAGGGCCCAGAGTTCCTGGCTCCAGTCTCACTAGGCAAGTCTTTTTTTTTTTTTTGGATTTCAAAACTATGTTAACTAAAGACTAAGTGACCCATGTTTTAAGCCTTCATTTCAAAATGACACTTGATCATTTGAACTGAAAAGGAAGTGATCTGAAAGGAAGCAGAAAAGTTGAAATGAATGGGAGGACGAGACAGAACATAGAGAAGTACTGGAGACCGTCCTAAAGCGAGCAAGAGATCACAGAATCACCTTTAACAGAGGAAAATGTCAGTTTGGAGTGGAACAAATTTTGAGTTCTTCGGACATGTTTTCACCAAGGATGGACTGAAGCCATCACCTGACAAAGTAAGAGCAGTCAAGGAGTGTGTAGTGCCTGAGAACAAAGAGGCACTACAAAGTTTCCTGGGAATGGCAAGCTACCTGGACAACTTCATCCAGAATTATGCAGTCATAGCAGCACCACTGTACCAGCTGAGAACAGATGTTCTATGAGTCAAATGAGTCAATGAGTCATGAGTCATGAGTCATGAGTCAATGAGTCAATGAGACTCACAGTCAATACAGCAATAACTTATTGATTAAGCCTAAGCCCTTGTTTCAGTGATTAAGCCTAAGCACTCTCTGAAATTTTAGCTTTCATTTTATGGGTTAGGGTAACTGCACTAACTCATTGACTCATTGACTCATAAATACTTGATACTTGTACCAGCTAACCAGGAAAGAAACCAAATTTCTCTGGGGTAAACAAGAAGAGGAAGCATTCAGAAAGATACACTTGACACCATCTCAAATGAGAAGACCATGGCATTCTTCGACCCAAGCAAACCCTTAATCCTCCGTACAGAAGCAAGCTTCAACGAAGGATTATCAGTGGCCCTGCTCCAGAAGACAGACAGAGGCATACAACTGGTACGCTTCATCAGCCGAACAATGACAGAAAAAGAGAAGAGGTACAGTCAAATCAAGAAGGATGCTTTGGCAATCAAATGGGCCAAGGAGAGACTGACAATTTACCTACTTGGAGCACCCACCTTCAGAATCGTGACTGCCCAAAAAAACACTAGTACCTTCGTTTAACAAAGTAAAGGCCAAAGTACCACCAAGGATAGAGAAGTGGATCTTGGAAATGCAAGACGTGGATTACAAGTTGGTACAAACCAGGAAAGGATCAAGCAGATCCCTTAGACTTCCTCTCCAGACACCCTCTGCCAGAGACAGGGCATGACAAACCTGAGAAGATCATTAGATGGAACGTGAATGCAGAGCACGCTGTGGTTGTCACACAAATCAGAGAGGAAAATCGGAAAGATGAGATCATGCAGCGATTAGCCAAAAGGATTACTAAAGGGGACTGGCATAAACACAAGAGAGAGAAAGACCTTGAACCCTACCTACCTGTGAAACAGGAGTTATCAGTTGCAGAGGGACTTATCTCCAGAGAATGTAGAATCGTACTACCACCAGCACTTCAGAGGAAAGTGATTAAACTAGGACACAGCCTAGGAGACTTAGGAGAAACTAAGACCAAACAAATGCTCAGAGAAAAATACTGGTTCCCACTGATGAACAGCATGATAGCCACAGCTATTGACCAGTGTTATGAGTGCCAAGTGGCTACGAAAGGAGGCAGAGAAGAACCAATTAAGGTGACCAGCATCCCAAACTGCCCTTGGGACACAGTATACATAGACCATGGTGGACCGTACCCAGATGGACACTACAATCTTGTCCTGATTGACAAGAGAACCAGATACCCAGTGGTAGAGTCTGTACCATCAACTGACTTCCAGACCAAAGGAGAGATTGAAGCACATCTTCGCCACATATGTGGAACTCCGAGGAGAATTGAGAGCGACAATGGACCCCCGTTCAATTCTAAAGAGTTCAATGAATTTGCAAAGCAAGAAGGATTTCAGCACCACAGGGTGACAGCCCTCCACCCAAGAGTGAATGGAGAAGCAGAAAGATTCATGCAAAACCTAAACAAGACCGAACAAATTGCAAATCTGCAAGGCAAAAACCGTCTTGAGAGAAGAAACATGGTTGAAGACATGCTCATCACCTCCAGATCAACGTTGTATCCAGCTACAGGAGTTGCAACTTACGAAGCCCTGAAGGGGACACGCGTGAGAATGAAGTTGGATTACATTGAACCTGAACCACAGAGAAATGAGAAAGATGACACCATAGACCACAGAGACGCAGAATACAAGCAAAAAATGAAGGAACATGAAATGAAGGGAGAAAGACCAGAGAGAATAATCTGCTACTAGGAGATTACGTGCTTGTCAAGCAACCAAGGAAGAACAAGTGGAGTACACCCTATAAACCTGTGTTTTATGTTGTGGTTGCCAAATAACAGCCAGACGTGTGACAGATGGACGAACAGTTTGCCCAGATGCCAGTCTATTTAAGCTAGCAAATGGAGTAGTCAACACCACCGGTGAACCAGAGAAGAACGAGGAAGTGCAAACACCACAGCCAGTTCCAGACCTTGAGATCCCAGAAAAAGAGACTCCACCTAGTGCACCACCTGACCCGCCAGATATGACGGAAAATTCAGAGAAGCCAATGGAGCCACCCAATGCAGAAATAATTCCGGAACAAGAAGCAGAGCATAACCAACCAGTGGACAGACCAGCAGTGACGAGACCCAGACGGGGAAGGCCCCAGCCTTCACATTTGAAGGACTATGTGTTAGCTTAACAGTTGATTTACATGTAAGTTTCGTTTGGATTGAACTTTACTAGAGTTACAAGCTTTTGTTAGTTTGGGAGGGATGTAGTATCCGTTCCTCCACACGCAGCGCAAGCCTACGTTGTATCACGTGATATCCCATTAAATCAGTGCTATCAAACATTGCGTGTGTTCACTGACAATCTTTCAGTAGTGAAAGCCAGATTGTTGAAGGTGGAGTCAGAAGCGCAACAACCAAAAAAACAAAACACCATTAACCTTTTGTAAGATACAGGTATCTGTCATTCAGAAGAAAGTTTCAATAATCATTAGTGTTGTATAGATTCAATATAAAGAAGACCCTTCACTCTAACTGAAAAAAAAAAAAAACTTGTGCTCTGTTTCCTTGTTTGAAATATCAAGAGGAAGAGGCGCCTCTTTGTATGAAGACCAGTTAATAGCTGCAAAAAGCAAAAGCAGCTCCACTTCTACTGCATGCTTTTTGCTGAGCTGTTTTTATAAAAACGAAGAGCTTGTAGGAAGAAACCTGACAGGGGCAAGTGAAAAAGAGTCAGTAAATCCTGACATACTTTCATCATTATTGGGTAAGAACATGGACCTTCACAATCATAAATATCACTTTTATCAAGGTTTGAAATATATTGATTGCCACAATGAAACAAAGCAAAAGATTTGTGCAAGTCAGGCTTCTATAATAAAATTATTGAGATTTTAGTTGAGTTTATGTAAAAAACTCACTTGTATTCTTAAAAAGCGAGTATCTACTAGCACAACTGCATGGATGTCATTCTCCACAAAACCTTAAAATTGATGCCCAGTTTGCATATTCCAGATTTACTCTTTCATTCTTATGATAATCATCAGCAAAAGCCCTCTATTTAAATAAACACTAACCTTTATGAAATCCTCTTTGTCACGACACTAGTAATGAGTTTAAATTAATTTGTGGGAATGGTATTACGTCTTTCAATGTTTCTGCCTGTTTTGAAGGTTTAAGCATGTAAACTGTATAATTTTAACTTCATGTACATTTTGTTTGCAGATTTTGCTGAAAAGGCTGGGGGAAAGCAGGCAGCAATAAAGCAGGCCCTGTGCAACAAATTAAGTTCTATTACTACAAGGGCAAGTCAGTGGCAGCCACCCAGAAAGGCATAACTTTTGTGCATTTTCAGGCCATTTAAAGTCCATATGACACAAAATTTTTTACTTGCTTGTTCAAAAGAGCTTTCAAAATGGTGAAGAACAGCATTTACTTTCTTGTGATAGCACTCTTGGTAGCCTGCGAGCAGGCTCACTTTATAGCAAGGGCGGTGGAGCCACAATCGCCAGCCGGCAAAGCTGGCGAGAAGAATGGGGCGAGAAAAAGTGAGCCTGCACGCGAGCTATTGATTTTTGAATTCCCCTCGTTCACTGATGAACGCAGCGATTCAGTGCAACCTGAGTGCATTTCACGTCACACTTCTGGCATTTGTGGACTTTGTTACTCAAGGAGCGTTCCTCAAGCTTTCGGTTACTTCTAACTTACATTTTGAACTAAAACAACAGCAGAGAACAGCTGTGAATTGTTTACTGGAAGGCAGGGATGTCTTCGCTGTGATGCCGACCAGTTTCAGCGAGAGTTTTATTTTTCAGCTGTTCTCCACGGCGATAGAACAGAAGAAGATTTCAGAAGTAAAGCATCCGAACAGTGTGATTTTAATTATTTGCCCGTTGTTAAGTGTAAAATGGGGTTGACTAGCCTACACAACTCCTACGGTTTGTGACATTTGTACATTTGCCGTTCTCTGTTTGGTCTTTCGACCTTTTTGGTCGCTTTACTTGTGTTCATGAAGGGCACTTCATCTTGTGTAATAAGGAGGAATTTCAAATAGAGTTGAGTCACAAGATCGTGCTGTGGCAAATTTTTATAGGTCATAGGTCTGCCTTGTTTCCGCTGTTATCTGCATGTCGCCTCGTAGAGTTTGACACATCTGTAATTTGCCATGTGTCTGTGTATTGTTAAGGCTCATTTCTATTGAAAGATATGCTTTTAAGATCTTTTAAGTCTCCACGAATTACCGTGAACATGTTGTTTACTTGCATTCTATATTGTGCGCCAGGCCCGGCTTCGATTTGAACTGTTTGCAAGTACAGTAAGTAGATTCTTATCACGGATGTCATATTTTGTTCTTGTACGATTCTCCTCGGGAGATGCCGTAGCTTTACTTAGAGAAAGCTACATATGTATACTTTTGTCTAGATACATTCTAATGTTTCTTGCAGTTATCTGATCGAGCTTAGGCTTCTTTAGCTCGATGTGTAGGTTTATTCCTCCTGTGGTCGTTCTGGCACTACATGATTAAAATGAAGCTGTTTACACTCAAGTCTGTTGATTGTTTTGTGTGTTGTTTATATGCCATTGTTCAGCTTAGTTCAGTCATGTCTGTTTACATTTTGCTTCGCTCCTATTGTATAGTTATCTGCTGTTTGTGAAATGCCGACATGACACCTTTCGAGGAGCAGAATTCAAAAATCAATAGCTCGCATGCAGGCTCACTTTTCCTTGCCCCATTCTTCTCGCCGCTACACTCTTGGTAGCCAAGCTATTATAATTAATTCAAGATTTTGATTTGTGCAAATTAGATGACTTGTGACGTCACATAGTGGACACAAAATTATGTAAAATCACAAAACATGGAATCTCTTTGCAAATACTAAGTCTGCAGGGTTGATGTGCTACCAAAACTACACATTGTAATAGTGATTACGATGTCACCATAGCAACATACTCGTTACCAGACTTCTACCTTCCAGATATCGAAAATGCCTTCTTTGTTGCTTCAGAGTCTAACAGACTTCATTGTACTCGTGCTGTGTAATGTCCATATTCGGTGACATGCACTGAATGCACATAAAGTGCAAATACATGTAAGGTCCTTTATGGGGGAGGGAAACTCTAATTTTACCCTTTGGATGGAGGGAGCCTGGAGCCCATTGCTTTGGTATGGAAATGTCACAATGGTCTTCAGGGATATTCCATTTTTTGTGATTTTACATCATCTTGTGTGTCCACTATATGACGTCACAAGTCATCTAATTTGCATAAATCAAAATCTTGAATAACTCAGCAACCAAGAGAGCTATCACAATAAAACAAACACCATTCTTCATCATTTTAAAAGCTCTTTCGAACAAGCAAATATAAAATTTTGTGTCATATGCACTTTAAAGAAGATTAGCCATAATAGTGTTTATTTTTACCGAAAGTGACTATCCTTTGCTCAGTTGTTTTCTTGTGTGACATGGCAATTGATTACAACACATGTGAAAGAGATTAATTGGCATCCAAGCTGAGGTGACAGAATTTTTATCAGAAAGTCATCATTGACCTCCTTGACTCCTCAAGTAATCTTGATCACTATCATCTGAGTACAGGGTAATCATGACTTCCTTTGTAAACCATATCCTGTTTATGGATATTTTTCTGTGTTTATCCTTAAATACATCTTATAACAATTTATGTATTTATTTTTTTACTATGCATTTTTCATTATACACAGCAATTTGCACAACAAAGAAAAGTGACCCACTATCATTGCAATAATATTTTTGTGAAAGATATGATAAATCGATTATAATTATTCAAACATTGATAAATAATAGAAAAAGCAACAGTAAATTAATCTAAGACAGCTCTTTTTTAATATATTGTTTTTTTTGGACTGGAAAAAGATTCTTCTGAAGGATTTTGGTAAGCTTCGTGATGTCCTCGTGAAAACCCAACCAAGTTTTGTTGATCTTGTAGGCTCTGTCAACAAGCGTGCGAATGAGACCCAGTTTGTAAGAACGCGATGTAAAACTAAAGTAACTATAGTCAAAAGGCCCGTAAAGGTTTTCTTACGGTAAACACTAGTGACAGGAAAATGAGTGTCATTGCTGATCAGAACATCTAAGAAAGGTATCTTATGATCTGTTTCCTTTTTCATAGTGAATCTGATGTTAGGGTGCCTGGAGTTACGTAATGTAGTTGAAAAATAATAGCGCTTGATTCTCCTAATGAAATACACAAAATGTACCTTTGTCCAGGATATTCAAGGTTTATCTGTGCATGGTAAATTTATGGTTTCTTTTGACATAGTGAGTCTTTTTACCAACATACCTCTTGAAGAATGTATTGACCTGGCGGTCAAGTACATTTCTGATGGCAATCCTGATATTAAGTTAAGCAACATCGAACTTAAGAGCCTTTTTTCCATAGCTACCGCTCAGACCCACTTTTTATTTAAGGGTTCTTTCTACGACCAGATAGATGGTGTAGTAATGGGCTCCCCCCTTGCTCCTGTTCTTTCTAATTTATTTATGGGTCATCATGAAAAATTATGGTTAGAAAATTCCCAGGACTCTGAGATATTGTTTTACCGACGTTATGTTGATGATACATTTTGTTTATTTCATTAGGAGAATCAAGCGCTATTATTTTTCAACTACATTACGTAACTCCAGGCACCCTAACATCAGATTCACTATGAAAAAGGAAACAGATCATAAGATACCTTTCTTAGATGTTCTGATCAACAATGACACTCATTTTCCTGTCACTAGTGTTTACCGTAAGAAAACCTTTACGGGCCTTTTGACTATAGTTACTTTAGTTTTACATCGCGTTCTTACAAACTGGGTCTCATTCGCACGCTTGTTGACAGAGCCTACAAGATCAACAACACTTGGTTGGGTTTTCACAAGGACATCACGAAGCTTACCAAAATCCTTCAGAAGAATCTTTTTCCAGTCTATCTAGTTGAAAATATTATTAATCACTACCTCACACTTACTCCCCATGGCTGTAATCCCCCAGCTTCCGTCTCTGACACTATACGTACCTTTTACTTTAAATTACCTTATATTGGTCCTTTTTCTTTTATCACGCAGAAAAAGGTTCGCCTCTTTGCTAAACGTTATTGGAATAATATTGATATTAAGTTAGTTTTCTCATCATTTAAAATCAGCAACATGTTCAGTGTGAAGGATCCTGTCCCTAGTGGGCTCCGTGCGGGTGTGGTATACAAGTTTTTGTGTGCGGCCTGTAGTGCCTGCTATGTCGGCGAAACTACCCAGCATTTTTCCATACGCGTACGTGAGCACACTTTCAGTGATAGGAACTCGCACGTCTTCAAACATCTACAGAATTCTGAGCATTGCCGCACTTTGTGCTCTAATGATTGTTTTAGCATCCTAGATCACGCTTCTACCACCTTCCAACTTAAGATAAAAAAAGCCATTCATATTCAATGGGAGAAACCTACAGTTAATCATCAACTTTACCACGTTAATTTAAAACTTTCTTTGTAATCTTTTACATTGTCATGTTTCCTTACAGCTAATTATCATTTTGGTTCACACTATATATTCAACTCTGTACTTTGTAATTTAAACTGAAGATCACAGAAGTTTCTGTCGAAACATGTTTTTAAATTTAAAAAGTGTTGTGTTGTTTCTTAATTGTTACCCCATGAATTCCACTTAACTTAAGACTGCGTGACCGCGGGACTGCCGGAGTCCTACAACCACGAAGTATTCGGAACTACGCGACTGCGGGAGTGAGGGAGCAGTACCTTTATAGCGGTCAAAAGTGGCCGGGTATTCTACAATCGCACCGCAATTGATTTTCCAACGTAAGAATGTGGTATCATCCCGTTTCCCTTTTTAAATGATCGTCCGTGGTCCCCCGATTCAGGACTAACAACCGGAAGTAACTTCAGGGACACTATTTCCAAGAAACGTTACCTAAATGAAAGTCAAAGCAGCTAAATATACCTTCCAGGATAGCCTTGAACATCTCTGCTAGGTTTTCATGAGCGTTACCCGGGGATAACCACACTTCTAGTTGGTTGAATGGCGCCTCCAGAACCGATCAGCCGGACGATGGAGCGCGATGTTCTTTGCTGCTGGAGATCGCATTCAAACGATCCTGAAGAATTAAGGCAACCCTTAACTTCTTAATGTTTAGCTGTTTTTTCTTTCCCTTTCCTTCCTGTTCCAATTTGCTCAAAATCCACTGGTTTCATACGAGATAGCCTCAGTCCTGGTGCCTACAAGTGAACTACATTGTATGCTTGGGTCCCTAAAGCTTCTTCCAAAGTGTTGGCGGGTTGTTGGCGGCTCTGGGTACGAGAATTTGTTGTCTCGATGCCCTCATGTAGACAAACATGACCTGTCTACAATGTCTACAGTGGGAACATCATCCACATTTTCTACCATTTAAACAGGCCACTTTATAGCCTGCATAGCAGACGTTTCGGTGAATTTTAGAAGTTTCTTTTCCATCGGGGTTGACTTTCGAGTTATCGCTTGAATGTAAACCGAAGTCAAAAGAGAAAGCAAAGGGAGAGGGGGCAATAAGAAGAAGCGATAAGCCGCCTGCAATCAACCCCACAACAGCTCCCCACAATATTTTTGAAACCTCCCGGGCCATTTCCAATCAAGTGTGGAGGGCACGGATTTGATATCAACCACCAACCAATCATACGTGCGCGCCTTGTGCTAACATTGGCGGCAACCTGGTTCCCAGGGTCTCTCTCTTCTCTGCCTCCATTGGAGGCATTCTACTGTGTGCGATTCGTCGACAATGATACAAAGCCGACAATTTTTTGTGAAAGTTATGAGAATGTCATTTCAGCACGTTGAGAAATGCCTTGTCCAGCACATCTTCTGCCGAGGCGAAGACTAAGGTGGAGCTTCCGAATGGAAACATCTGACTGCCGCGAACGAGGTTGCCGTGACCCTTAATCCTTCAGCTTCTTAATCTGGTCACCGATGATACTTCTCAAAGGTGTGACTACTAATGCAGACCACATTTCACCGGTTAGAAAAAGCTGAAATATGAAGCTTTTTCCGAATCCCTTGGGAAGGACCG